>NC_141873.1:408248769-408551799 GCF_056163025.1 Triticum urartu
CCTAACTGTGCACCGTTGCGAAGGTTCGTTGTTTCGAAGCACCACGTGATGATCGGGTGTGATAGATTCTAACGTTCGAATACAACGGGTGTAAGCCAGATTTACACACGCAATACACTTAGGTTGACTTGACGAGCCTAGCATGTATAGACATGGCCTCGGAACACGGAAGACCGAAAGGTCGAGCATGAGTCGTATAGAAGATACGATCAACATGAAGATGTTCACCGATGTTGACTAGTCCGTCTCACGTGATGATCGGACACGGCCTAGTTGACTCGGATCATGTTTCACTTAGATGACTAGAGGGATGTCTATATGAGTGGGAGTTCATTAAATAATTTGATTAGATGAACTTAATTATCATGAACATAGTCTGAATTGTCTTTGCAAATATGTTGTAGATAAATAGCTCACGTTGTAGCTCCCTGTTTCAATACGTTCCTAGAGAAAGACCAAGTTGAAAGATATTGTAAGCAATGATGCGGACTGGGTCCGTAGTCCGAGGAGTGTCCTCACTGCTACACAGAAGGCTTACGTCTTTGATGCACCGCTCAATGTGCAAACCCCTACAACGTCGTCTGTGGATGTTGTGAACACCTGACAGACACATCCTGATGACTACTTGATAGTTTAGTGCACCACACTTTATGGCTTAGAATCGGGATTCCAATGACGTTTTGAACGCCATAAGACATATGAGATGTTCCAAGAGCTGAAATTGGGATTTTAGGCTCATGCCCGTGTTGAGAGGCATGAGACCTCTGACAAGTTCTTTTGCCAACAAGATGGAGGAGAATAGCTCAGCTAGTGAGCATGTGCTCAGAATGTCTGGGTGCTAAATCACTGAAATCAAGTGGCAGTTAAACTTCCAGATAAGATAGTGATTGATAGAGTTCTCTAGCCACTATCACTAAGCTACTAGATCTTCGTGATGAACTATGACATGCAAGGGATGGAGTTGATCCCGGAGCTGTTCGTGGTGCTTAAGACCGCAAAAGGTAGAAATCAAGGAGCATCAAGTGTTGATGGTTTGACAAGACCACTGGTTTAAGAAGGGCAAGGGCTAGAAGGGAAACTTCATGGATGGCAAACCAGTTGCCGCTCCAGTGAAGGAACCCAAGGTTGAACCCAAGCCCGAGACTAAGTGCTTCTATTGTAAGGGGAACGGTCACTGGTAGCGGAATTACCCCAAATGCATGGTAGATAAGACGGCTGGCAACTTCAACAAAGTATATACCTGTTATTAATGTGTACCTCACTAGTACTCCTGGTAGCACCTGGGTATTGGATACCGGTTCAGTTGCTATTATTGGTGGCTTGAAGCAAAAGCTACGGACTAAACGGAGACTGGCTAAGGGCGAGGTGACGATGTGTGTTTGAAGTGTTTCCAAAGTTGATGAGATCACCATCGCATGCTCCATCTGCCTTCGGGATTAGTATTGAACCTAGATAAATGTTATCAGGTGTCTACGTTGAGCATGAATATGATTAGATCATGTCCATTGCAATACAGTTATTCATTTAAGTTAGAGAATAATGGTTATTCTGTTTACATGAATAATACCTTTCATGGTCATGCACCCTATGTGAATGGTTCATTGAATCTCGGTCGTGGTAATACGCATGTTCACGCCAAAAGATGTAGAGTTAATAATGATAGTACCACTTTCTTGTGGCACTGCCGCTTAGGTCATATTGGCGTAAGATGCATGAAGAAACTCCATGTCGATGGATGTTTGGAGTCACTTGATTTTGAATCGCTTGACACATGAGAGCCATGCCTCATGGGCAGGATGACTAAGACCCCGTTTTTAGGTACAATGAAACGGGCAAGTGACTTGTTGGAAATCATACATGCTGATGCGTGTGATCCAATGAGAATTGAAGCGTGCGGTGGATATCGCTATTTTCTCATCTTCACTGACGATTTGAGTAGATATAGGTATATTTACTTAATGAAGCACAAGTCTGAAACGTTTGAAAAGTTCAAGTGATTTCAGAGTGAAGTTAAGAATCATCATAACAAAAAGATCATGTTCCTACGATATGATCAAAGGGGGATTTTCTGAGTTATGAGTTTGGCAATCACTTAAGACATTGTGGAATTGTTTCGCGGTTGAAGCCACCTGGAACAGCACAGCGTAATGGTGTGTCCAGACGTCATAATCGAACCTTATGAGATATGATGCGATCTATGATGTCTCTTACCGATCTACCGCTATTATTTTGAGGTTATGCATTAGAGACAGCTGCATTCACTTTAGATAGGACACCATATAAGTCCGTTGAGACGATGTTGTATGAACATTGGTTTGGCAAGAAACCACAGTTGTCGTTTCTTAATGTTTGGGGCTGCGATGCTTAAGGCTTCAGCCGGAGAAGCTCGAACCCAAAGCGGACAAACACATCTTCATAGGATACCCAAAGGTGACAGTTGGGTATACCTTCTATCTCAGATACGAGGGCATATTGTTTGTCGCTAAGAACAGGTCCTTTCTCGAGAAGGAGTTTCTCTCGAAAGAATTGAGTGGGAGGAAGATAGAACTTGATGAGGTTGTCGAACCTTTACTTCAACCAGAGAGTGATGCAACACAGAAAGATGTTTTCTGTGGAGCCTACGTCTGTTGAATAGGAAGTTAATGATAGTGATCATGAAGCTTCAGATCAGGTTGCTATCGAACCTCGTAGGTCGACAAGGATATGTACTACTCCTGAGTGGTACGGTAATCCTGTCTTAAATATCATGTTGTTGGACAACAATGAACCTACGAGCTATGGAGAAGCGATGGTGGGCCCGTATTCCGACAAATGGTTAGAAGCCATGAAATCTGAGATAGGATCCATGTATCAGAACAAAGTATGGACTTTGGTGGACTTGCCCGATGATCGTCAAGCCATTGAGATAAATGGATCTTTAAGAAGAAGACGGACGTGGGCGGTAATGTTACCGTCTATAAAGCTTGACTTGTGGGAAAGAGTCTTTTCACAAGTTCAAGGAGTTGACTACGATGAGATTTTCTCACCCGTAGCGATGTTTAAGTCCGTCGGAATCATGTTAGCATTAGCTGTATTTTTCGATTATGAAATCTGACAGATGGATGTCAAAACAAGTTTTCTTACCAGTTTTCATAAGAAAAGGTTGTATGTGATACAATAAAAGGTTTTGTCGATCCTAAGGATGCTAAAAGGTATGCTGGCTCCAGCAATCCTTCTATGGACTAGAGCAAGCATCTCGGAATCGGAATATATGCTTTGATGGAGTGATCAAAGCTTTTAGGTTTATACAATGTTTGCTAGAAACTTGTATTTACAAGAAAGTGAGTGGGAGCACTACAACATTTCTGATAAGTATATGTGGATGACATATTGCTGATTCGAAATAATGTAGAATTTCTGGAAAGCATAAACGGTTGTTTGAAGAGTGTTTTTCAAAGCAAGACCTGGATAAAGCTGCTTACATATTGGGCATCAAGATCTATAGAGATAGATTAAGACGCCTGATGATACTTTCAAAGAACACACACCTTGACATGTTTTTGAAGGAGTTCAAAATAGATCAGTCAAAGAAGGGGTTCTTACCTGAGTTGTAAGGTGTGAAGTAGAGTAAGACTCGAAGATTGACCACGGCAGAAGAAAGAGGAAGGACGAAGGTCATCCCCTATGCTTTTGTCATAGGATCTATACGGTATGCCATGCTGAGTACCGCACCTGATGTGTGCCTTGCCACATGTCTGGCAAGAGGGTACAAAGGTGATCTAGGAGTGGATCACCGGATAGCGGTCAAAAATTATCCTTAGAGGAATAAGGAAATGTTTCTCGGTTATGGAGGTGATAAAGAGTTCGACGTAAAGAGTTACGTCGATGCAAGCTTAACACCTATCCGGATAGCTCTGAGTAGAGATACCGGATACGTATAATGGAGCAACAATTTGGAATAGCTCCAAGTGGAACGTGGTAGCAGCATCTACGATATGACATAAAGTTTTGCGAAATACATAGGGATTTGAATATGGCAGACCCGTTGACTACAACCTCTCTCACAAGCATAACATGATCAAACCCAGAACTCATTGAGTGTTAATCACATAGTGATGTGAACTAGATTATTGAGTCTAGTGAACTCTTTGGATGTTGGTCACATGGCGATGTGACCTGTGAGTGTTAATCACATGGCGATGTGAACTAGATTATTGACTCTAGTGCAAGTGGGAGACTGTTGGAAATATGCCCTAGAGGCAATAATAAATTAGTTATTATTATATCATATTTCATTGTTCATGATAATCGTTTATTATCCATGCTAGAATTGTATTGATAGGAAACTCAGATACATGTGTGGATACATAGACAACACCATGTCCCTAGTAAGCCCTAGTTGACTAGCTCAATGATCAATAGATGGTTACGGTTTCCTAACCATGGACATTGGATGTCGTTGATAACAGGATCACATCAGGAGAATGATGTGATGGACAAGACCCAATCCTAAGCCTAGCACAAAGATTGTGTAGTTCGTATGCTAAAGCTTTTCTAATGTCAAGTATCATTTCCTTAGACCATGAGATTATGCAACTCCCGGATACCGTAGGAGTGCTTTGGGTGTGCCAAACGTCACAACGTAACTGGGTGGCTATAAAGGTACACTACGGGTATCTCTGAAAGTGTCTGTTGGGTTGGCACGAATCGAGACTGGGATTTGTCACTCCGTGTAAACGGAGAGGTATCTCTGGGCCCACTCAGTAGGACATCATCATAATGTGCACAATGTGATCAAGGAGTTGATCACGGGATGATGTGTTACGGAACGAGTAAAGAGACTTGCCGGTAACGAGATTGAACAAGGTATCGGGATACCGACGATCGAATCTCGGGCAAGTATCATACCGATAGACAAAGGGAATTGTATACGGGATTGATTGAATCCTTGACATCGTGGTTCATCCAATGAGATCATCATGGAGCATGTGGGAACCAACATGGGTATCCAGATCCCGCTTTTGGTTATTGACCGGAGAGTTGTCTCGGCCATGTCTGCATGACTCCCGAACCCGTAGGGTCTACACACTTAAGGTTCAATGACGCTAGGGTTATAGGGAAAGTATGTATGCGGTTACCGAATGTTGTTAGGAGTCCCGGATGAGATCCCGGATGTCACGAGGAGTTCCGGAATGGTCCGGAGGTAAAGATTGATATATAGTAAGTATGGTTTTGGCCTCCGGAAGTGTTCCGGGCATCACCGGTAGTGTACCGAGACCACCGGAGGGTCCCGGGGGTCCACCAGGTGGGGCCACCAGCCCCGGAGGCATACATGGGCCAAGTGTGAGAAGGGACCAGCCCCTAGGTGGGCTGGGGCGCCTCCCCACCAAGGCCCATGCGCCTAGAGAGAAGAGGGGGCAAACCCTACGGGCAGATGGGCCCTAAGGCCCATGCCTGGTGCGCCTCCCTCTCCCCCCACTTGGCCGCCACCCCAGATGGGGATTGGAGCTGCCGCCACCCCTAGGGTGGAAACCCTAGGTGGGGGCGCAGCCCTCCCTCTCCCCCTATATATAGTGGAGGCAAAAGGGCAGCCCAACACACGAAGTTCTTCCCCTGTTAGCGCAGCCCTACCCCTCTCCCTCCTCGTTTCTCGTAGTGCTTGGCGAAGCCCTGCTGGAGTTCCGCACTCCTCCACCACCACCACGCCGTCATGCTGCTGCTGGACAGAGTCTTCCCCAACCTCTCCTTCTCCCCTTGCTAGATCAAGGCGTAGGAGACGTCACCGGGCTGCACGTATGTTGAACGCGGAGGCGTCGTTGTTCGGCGCTTAGATCGGAATCAACCGCGATCTGAATTGCTACGAGTACGACTCCTTCATCCGCGTTCTTGCAACGCTTCCGCTTAGCGATCTACAAGGGTATGTAGATGCACTCTCCTTCCCCTCATTGCTAGATTACTCCATAGATTGACCTTGGTGATGCGTAGAAAATTTTAAATTTCTGCTACGATCCCCAACAGAAATCAATTACCATCCTATAACCTGTGATAATTCTTTGTGGAATCAATTCATCTTTATCATTAGGAACAACAGTAATACCACCCTTGTTAGGGACACAATGGACAGGACTTACCCACTGACTATTAGCAATGGGATAAATTATACCTGCCTCCAGAAGCTTGAGTATTTCTTTTCTTACCACTTCTTTCATTTTAGGATTCAGACGTCGTTGAGGATCACGAACTGGTTTGGCATCTGCTTCCAAATTTATTTTATGTTGACATAGAGTGGGACTAATGCCCTTAATATCATCAAGAGTATATCCAATAGCAGCACGATGCTTCAGAGTTTTCAATAATATTTCTTCTTCATGCTCTGAAAGGTTAGCACTAATAATAACAGGATATATCTTCTTTTCATCAAGATAAGCATATTTAAGATTATCAGGCAAAGGTTTAAGCTCAAACATGGGATCACCCTTGGGTGGAGGAGGATCCCCTAAAATTTCAACAGGCAAGTTGTGTTGCAGAATAGGTTCCTGTTTAAAGAATACTTCATCTATTTCCCTTCTTTCATTCATGAACATATCATTTTTATGGTCTAGCAAATAGTGTTCTAAAGGATCACTAGGAGGTACGGCAATAGAAGCAAGACCAATAATCTCATCCTTACTAGGTAATTCTTCCTCACGATGTTGTTTACTAAATTTAGAGAAATTAAACTCATGAACCATATCATCCAAGCCAATAGTAACAACATTCTTTTCGCAATCTATCCTAGCATTAACATGTTCAAGAAGGGTCTACCAAATATAATGGGACAAAAGCTATCTTGCGGAGAAGTAAGAACAAGAAAATCAGCAGGATATTTAGTTTTCCCACACAAGACTTCGACATCTCTAACAATTCCAATTGGTGAAATAGTATCTCTATTGGCAAGTTTAATTGTGACATCAATACCTTCTAACTCAGCAGGTGCAATTTCATTCTTAATTTCTTCGTATAAAGTATGCGGTATAACACTAGCACTCGCACCCATATCACATAAGCCATGATAACAATGATCTCCTATTTTAACAGAAATAACAGGCACGCCTACCATAGGTCTATGTTTATCTTTAGCACAAGGTTTAGCAATTCTAGCAGTTTCACCTTCGAACTGAATAACATGCCCATCAATATTATCAGACAAGAGATCTTTAACAATAGCAATATTAGGTTCTACTTTAACTTGCTCAGGGGGTGTATAAGTTCTAATATTGCTTTTACGAACAACAGTTGAAGCTTTAGCATGATCCTTTACTCTAACAAGGAAAGGTGGTTTCTCAACATAAGAAGTAGGAACAATAGGATCATTATAAGTGACAGTCTTTTCTTCAACTTTAATAGGTGCAACTACATTTACTTCTATGGGAGGATGATATTTAAACCACTTCTCCTTAGGGAGATCAACATAAGTAGCAAAAGATTCACAGAAAGAAGCTACTATCTCAGAGTCAAGTGCATATTTAGTGCTAAACTTACGGAAAATATCGGTATCCATAAAAGATTTAACACAATCAAACTTAGGTGTCATACCTGACTCCTTACCTCCGTCGAGGTCCCAATCTTCAGAGTTGCGTTTAATTCTATCCAATAAATTCCATCTGAATTCAATAGTCTTCATCATAAAAGAGCCAGCACAAGAAGTATCGAGCATGGTTTGATTATTATGAGAAAGCCGAGCATAAATTTTTTGCATATTATTTCTCTCGAGAGCTCATGATTGGGGCATGAATATAACATTGATTTAAGCCTCCCCCAAGCTTGAGCGATGCTTTCTCCTTCGCGAGGCCAGAAATTATATATATAATTGCGATCACGATGAACAAGATGCATAGGGTAATACTTTTGATGAAATTCCAATTTCAATCTTTTATAGTTCCATGATCTTATATCATCACATAGCCTATACCATATCAATGTGTCTCCCTTCAAAGATAAAGGGAAGACCTTCTTCTTAGCAACATCATCGGGTACACCTGCAAGCTTAAATAATCCACAAACTTCATCCACATATATTAAGTGCTCATCAGGATGCTTTGTTCCATCTCCTGTAAAAGGGTTAGCTAGCAGTTTTTCCATCATACCCGAAGGAAATTCAAAAGGAGTTTCATTTTCAATAGGTTCAGTAGGTTGAGGAGCAACTCTTTGCTCTACTGGACGGGGTGAAGATACCCCGAACAAGCCCCTCACAGAATTACTTTCCATAGTAGCAAGTGACAGTAAATTTCAGCACACTATATAAATTTTCCTTACCATATTCCACCTACCAAAGGCGCTACACTCCCCGGCAACGGCGCCAGAAAAGAGTCTTGATGACCCACAAGTATAGTGTATCTATCGTAGTCCTTTCGATAAGTAAGAGTGTCGAACCCAACGAGGAGCAAAAGGAAATGATAAGCGGTTTTCAGCAAGGTATTCTCTGCAAGTACTGAAATAAGTGGTAACAGATAGTTTTGTGATAAGATAAATTGTAACGAGCAACAAGTAACAAAAGTAAATAAAGTGCAGCAAGGTGGCCCAATCCTTTTTGTTGCAAAGGACAAGCCGGAACAAACTCTTATAATAGGAAAAGCGCTCCCGAGGACACATGGGAATATCGTCAAGCTAGTTTTCATCACGTTCATATGATTCGCGTTCAGTACTTTGATAATTTGATATGTGGGTGGACCGATGCTTGGGTGCTGTTCTTACTTGAACAAGCGTCCCACTTATGATTAACCTCTATTGCAAGCATCCGCAACTACAACAAAAGTATTAAGGTAAACCTAACCATAGCATGAAACATATGGATCCAAATCAGCCCCTTACGAAGCAACGCATAAACTAGGGTTTAAGCTTCTGTCACTCTAGCAACCTATCATCTACTTATTACTTCCCAATGCCTTCCTCTAGGCCCAAATAATGGTGAAGTGTTATGTAGTCGACGTTCACATAACACCACTAGAGGCTAGACAACATACATCTTATCAAAATATCAAACAAATACCAAATTCACATGACTACTAATAGTAAGACTTTTCCCCTGTCCTCAGGAACAAACGTAACTACTCACAAAGCATATTCATGGTCATAATCAGAGGGGTAATAATATGCATATAGGATCTGAACATATGATCTTTCACCAAATAAACCAACTAGCATCAACTACAAGGAGTAATCAACACTACTAGCAACCTACTAGCACCAATCCAGGACTTTGAGACAAGAATTGGATACAAGAGATGAACTAGGGTTTGGAGATGAGATGGTGCTGGTGAAGATGTTGATGGAGATTGCCCTCTCCTGATGAGAGGAGCATTGGTGATGACGATGGTGATGATTTCCCCCTCCCGGAGGGAAGTATTCCCGGCAGAACAGCTCTGCCGGAGCTCTAGATTGGTTCCGCCAAGGTTCCGCCTCGTTGCGGCGGAGTCTTGTCCCGAAAAGTTCCTTCTGATTTTTTTCTCATCGAAAGACTTCATATAGCAGAAGATGGACGTTGGAGACCCACCAGGGGGCCCACGAGGTAGGGGGCGCGCCCTAGGAGGGGGGCGTGCCCCCCACCCTCGTGAGCAGGGTGTGGGCCCCCTGGCCTTCATCTTTGGCGAGGATTTTTCTTTATTTATTTTAAGATGTTCCATGGAGTTTCAGGACTTTTGGAGTTGCGTGGAATAGGTCTCTAATATTTGCTCCTTTTCCAGCCCAGAATTCCAGCTGCCGACGTTCTCCCTCCTTATGTAAACCTTGTAAAATAAGAGAGAATAGCCATAAGTATTGTGACATAAAGTGAAATAACAGTCCATAATGCAATAAATATCGATATAAAAGCATGATGCAAAATGGACGTATCAGCAGCATCCTGCAGTAGTGGTAGCAAAGGGGACATCACATGATAACTAAAGGTTCACTTGAATGTCATTCGTGTAATCATAGGGATCGATACGGACATCCACAGTTCCGCTATTTATCATTGAACGAAGGGGTTTCGTTCATGTTTATGATTTACCGAACCTACGGGATCACAAGCTTAAGGTAATCACGATCTCGTGAGTGTTAGTAGGACGAGAGTATTCAGGATTTATTTTTGGAATTGTTTCATTAATATTAGGAAAAGTTTTGAGAGGAACCGGAAGCGCTTTGGGGTCACCGGAAGGGTTTGAGAGTTTATTGGGCAATACCGGGTATTAATGATAAATAATATATAGGTTGAAAATGTTTTTGGTGATGGTAAATTATATATATGTGGCTATAGTAATTGTTAGAGGGCTTTATATTTAATTTAATATCAATGGGGCTTAAAAGGCCTAATGATGGAAGGCAACTTGGGCCACCAAGGCCCAAGTGGAGGTGGCGCCCCCTTTCCTAGGAGGGGAGGCCAAATTAGACTAGGGGGGGATTCCTCACCCCCCCCCCTCTTGGCCGGCTTCCCAAGGAGGGACTTTCCCTCCTTGGTGGCAGCCCCTCGTCTGCCCTCAATCCTATATATACTAGATGATTTTGCCCTTTGGTATACACAAGTTTTGAAGACTCCTCTAGTTCATCAAGTTCTAGCTGGTCCTAGTTCACTAACCTAGTTCCTCTAATCCCCATAATTAGAAGCCTAGTGTGGTTCTATTCTCATCCCTCTAATTCCCCGGCGACAATTAGCTCTAGACGCCGAAGCGCTGCCAGATCATGAATACCGTATGCTTGCAACAAAGTAGAGAGGTTGTGCTTCCAGTCTTCCCTCTGAGGGATCATTTGAGGGCGGTTCGCGGGATCGTCATCGATGGTTAGAGGGACTCCAAGTATGATCTACACCGACTCGTCTACTTCCGTTGCACTCTGTATTAGTAACGATCGTTGATCCAAAGCATATATGCATCTTCATGTTGTTCCTGGGTGATTGTAGGGCGATTTGTTTTTTGTTTTCTACTACGTTTCCCAACTAATTGCACCAACTGGGCTACATTATTTTTTTTTGGCAGCAAAGTAGGATCAGAATGCTACACACAAAATAAATGATTTTACTTTTTCTATTTGGGAAATATAAACTGATTCACGCCAGCCATGTATGGTGCCGTCAGCTTCGTTCCATGAGTAATCCATCCATGATTCGTTGGGTGTACAACATGAAAAGTAATTAGAATGAATCTGAATTTTGCTATGATGTTTTTTAGTAGATATTAGATCGCACCTGAAATCGCCCATGTTTAACACTACCATAGCCGCGCGTGACTTCTACCTTCAACATGGGCGCTTGGCTTCTCCATGTCGTCACAGCTGCGTTTACCTTGCTGTGTCGGCCTCTCAACTTGCCGAGGGCGTGGTATGAGAGGAGGGCCCTAAGCCAACAATCCCAATTCCCTTTGTTAGGAAGGAACCGGACGATCCCAATTACAAGTTCCCCCTATTATGAAAAGGGAACCCGCTAAATGAGTCAGTTGATAAAATATTACATGTTATTTTTCTATTAGCGTTTAAAAAAAGATCCACCAACATTTAGAATGACACCGAGACTCATCACAAAAAATGGACATGTCTAATGACGGCCGAATACGTCGCCAAAAATCTGCATGAACATCACCAAAATTGCCGAGGCGCTGCCCCGGGAGGAAAACACCTGGTGACGGTGGGCCCTCACAGAAAATGATTTTAGGCGACGTTTCATGTTTGTCACCAAGATCTTGTCAGCGAGAGAGTAAATTTTGTAGTGTCTCTAGCCAACCAAACTTGTTTATTTTTTAGAGATTTAGGGAGGAGACCTTGGTCTACACTTTCACTAAAGGAAATTTGATTCCTCGTATTTCCACTTGTCGATCTTGTTACTCTTGAGTGTTTGGACACTCTAGAAGGAAAATGTCACCTCAGGGTAATATTTCATTATGGTGAAGCTCTGTGATGGTGTTGGGAGCCTCCAATTTAATTGTGGAGAGAGCCCTAAGAGCATCTCCAGCCGCGTCCCCAACAAGGCCCTCCAGGCGATTTTTCGGCTGCCGGCGCCAAAAAATCAGCCCAGTCGCGCTCCCAAGGGCCCAATTTTCGTCAGCTCAGGCCGAAATTGACGCTGGCGGATCCAACCCGAACCCGGCGCGCCGGGGGGCGCCGGGCGAATCGTTTTTGGCGCGAAAAAGCCGCGGGCCCTCCTTGCCAGCGACTCGTTTCGCTTCTCGCCGCTTCGTCGTCCTCATCGCCTCGTTTCCCGCGGCGAATCAATGCCAAAGCTGCCGCGCGCTGCCGCGCCGGTCAGCCTCCACCATTGATGCCTCATGGGCGGCGCAGTGAAGGCGTGACGACGCGCGTCCCCGCGCATGCCACGCGTAGACGAGGCTGCCACGCATGCTCGCGCCGCCTCCGCCTATATAAGCCGACCCCAGCGCGCCGGTGGCACGCACAGAGTCTCCACCGCCTACGCGGCCTCTCTCCCCTTCCTCCCTCTCCCCTCGCCATCCCAGTTCAAAGAAATGGCGGAACGATTCCCAGGCGACGGCGCGGCGGCGAATGGCTTCGGCCGCCGCCACCTTCACGAGGACGAAGCTCGGCTCCTCTTCGAGGCCGAGTACCCGGTCCCACCGGACATGCGTGTGCCCGGGGCGTGCAGAATCAGCGCCGACGGGGTCCCGGTGCCACCCGCCCACCGGGGCGACGCGTCGTGCGCAGATCGCGCGTATCCGCGCCTCTCTGCCGCGGGCGGCGAGGGAGGGGCCGCGCTACGTCCCCGACAGCCCGCTTTGGGAGCCGTACTTCCGTCGCCGTCACGCCGAGCAGCTCGAGGCCACCAACGGCATCGTGCCCTCCGACAGGCTCAACTCCGAGGGGGGCGCCGATGGTGGGGCGTGCCCGGCCGCACGCTGGAGGCCGTCCTCGAGTACATTGAGGGCGGCAACACGCCGAGGCTGGAGTACCCCTCCCCCCGTCCTTCTCTCGCCGTCGTGGGAGCTCGTGGACGCCGAGGCGCATGGACCCCGAGGCGTCATCCTCCTCGTCCGGTCGGTCGACCGGCTCTCCCTGCCTCCGCCCCGTCAAGCCGGAGCCACAGGACACGCCCGTCAAGCCGGAGTCCCAGGACACGCCTGTTAGCCGGCGCACCCGCAGCTCCGGTATCCGCATCGCCGACTCCACCCCCGCTTCCGGGCGCCTCATCCTCGTCGCGCCCAAACCGGAGCCCAATCTCCCCCCGGAGTACGAGGAGATAGCCCGGCGCGGCTTCTCCGACGCGGACGCCCTGCGATGGGCGCGCGACGACTACCTTCGGACTGAGATGACCCGGCAGACCCGGGCCCTGGAGGAGATCGCCGCCTGCAAGCGTGGGCGCGAGGACGAGCACGACGTCGTGATCCTCGACAGCGACGACGACGAGGACGCCGCCGAATCGTCCAACCCGCCGCGCCAACCGGGGGAGGGTTGCAGCAGGGACGGCGGCCACGACGGAGGCGGCCACGACGGCGGCGGCGGCGGCGGCGACTACACGCGGTTCTACAGCCTCCTCGGCATGTAGAACTGCAAGGGCGGCGGCCGGCGAGGAGCGGCGAGGCAAGCGAGACGGCGGGCGGGCCTAGTAGTGTGTTTTTTTCTTTTTGTAAAATACTTTAAATATGTATGAGCGGTAGTGTGTGTGCCGTGTTTGGTTGAATTTGATTTAAAGTCGCCGAAATATGCATGAACTCGCCATGTCTGTGCCGTTCAAAAAATCTCATGGGCGCCGCGACTGAGTGGCATCACACCCCCAGCGCGTGTTTTGCGCCGGTGCGTCCCCAGGAGGTGTTTTTTAGCGCCTCCTGAGGGGCCAACGGCTGAAGATGCTTTAACCTTCCTCAATCTCGAATAATTCTTCCTTGTAGCTAGTTAGAATAGTTCTTCCTCAGTCTTGAATTACTTGTTGTAATTCTACTCCCTCCGTCTCAAATTACTTGTCGTAATTACTTGTGATATGGAGCGAGTACTACCCTAGCTAGTTATAAGTGTGATCCACGCTAGCATCTGCGAAGAATGTAAAAATATCTTCCGCGAGCACTATTGGGGCTGTTGGCACCAGTGGCCAGACCAAGTTAACCAAACGGTCCAGACCCACTGAAGAAGCTGGCGACCTGCCTGCCCCAGGCCCTCTGCAGTGTGATGCACGCCGGCAAGGCATGGTACCCTACCCACGCACTCACAAAGTCACAGGTGGAGTACGTGTTACTACCCTACTACAAAACTGAGCAAACAACTCCACTTCTTGCAAGTCGTCATCTGCTCCTGCGGTGCTGACATCATTGCCAAACCGTCAGCAGGAGCATTATTCGTTAGCACTGGAAGTAATATAATTGTTCCAATATTCGTCTCGCCCGCTCCATCGGGTCGCGACGGGGACAGGCCGGAGAGGCGTTGCGTGCGTCATCTTGCGTCGTTCGCAGCTACGTCATGGATGCTGGCGCACGATGAGCTCTGCTCGTCGGACCTTTGGATCGATCCCCGCTTTGCCCCACCACCGACCGGCGCTGCCTTTGCAGTGTGTGACCAGGGCCATCCAACCAGGGGTACTTTCGTAAGGTGGCGGCGATCACTACACTCACTAAGAAAACAAGATTAGAAGAGGACCTCCAATCCCAGTCAGTCAGTCGCGGCAGTGCTTGGTTCTTAAACAGACAGCGCTTAGATGACGTGCGATGCCCTTGGCCATAATTAATATAGAGTACAGTAGATTACATTAGTAGAGAACTCGAGGAGGAAAAAGTACCTAGTGGCATGGCCATTATTTTGAAATTTTGAATAATAGTATAGGACGGCGCTGCAGCTAGTGCTGGCAGGGGGCACGTCCTCGTCCTCCTGGTCGGGGCCTCAAGACCTCAACGCATACAGTGCTACACTTTGACCGCGGTTACTCGGTATCCATAAGCCTGTCAGACACCACAGTGGATCGACTTTTTCATTGCCTAGAGTGGGAAGCTTGCGCTCTGCTCTATTACTGTTTTGTTTATTCTGATGGTGCGTTTTCTCTTCGTCCATGATTTGTCTGGACGTTGCTGATGCTTTACGTATGCGTCGTGCCAGTGCAATGAATCATAAAAGGTCCAAGTGCATCATTGCCACAAGGCTTCAATTTTAAGATCGCAATCTAACATAAATGCCACGCGTAGTATTGAAGACAGAAGCACGTTTCGTTACTCAGTTCGATAATTCTGAGTAATCTGAAATTCTGTAAACCTAGCTGTGGTGTTGCCTAAAATGCAGCATAAAATGTGCACATTTTTTCTCGAGTTAAAATGTGCACATTGTAGCACGTACTACAGTACAGTATATCTCTGTGTCATCCCGAATTGTCTGACGAGCTCACGGACGAAGCAAACAGAATAACATAATTTTGAATGATTATTATGCCCCGCATCTCGCAAAAAAAAGATTATGCCCCGGAAAAAGAAAAAAGAAAAACTTTGAATGATTACGACCATGTGTTCAGAATCTGAACGCTTGCGCTCCAAAATTCCGTTTACATATCGACGCAAAAGGTAAATACGACATTTATAGACATATAATCAAATAACTTGTATAAATATGGAGTATTAACAATTTTTAGCACGAATCACGGCAACCCCTATAAATTCACTCGCCATGCCTCAGACGTTACTCCGCAGCATCAAGCAGCTAGCCATACCTCGTCTCTCTCATCTCACTCCTCTGTTTCTTTCCCGTCGACCACAGAGTGACATTGAGGTTGCAATCCAGCTAGAAGGCCATCCTACAGTCTGCAGCATTGCAATGGACGCCACAAAGACAGCAGCCAAGGCTGTGGCGGCAGGAAACGGCGACGCAGACGCCGCTCCGTCGACCCGGCGGACGGCGGCGCCGAAGCAAGTACCTCGGCAGGAGGAGCCGCTGCCAGGAGACACCGCGGCTGCGGCCGACCCGGCGCCGGCGACGGCAACGACGAGCGCTACTGTCGCGGAGAGCGGCGTGGAGGACGAGCAGGTGGAGAGGTTCTACGCGCTGCTGGCCAACATCCGGGCCATGAGGGGCATGAACGAGAGCGGGGGCGACGACGCCAGCGCGAGCACGGAGGGTGCCAGCGAGGTCTGCGGCGGCGGGAGGAAGCGCGCGCGCTGGGCAGAGCCGCCGTGGAGGCCGGCGTTCAGGATGGAGGACTTCGAGGACGCCAGCGCGTCCAAGAAGGACATGAATTACGACGGTGCCGCCAGCCATCGGCGGCCGGGCAAGGAGACCAAGGACGAAGCGGAGGACGACGTGGCACGGAATGGCCGTGGAGTCGTCACGCCGTCGTCAGAGAGGAAAGTTTGACTCTCTGTCGCCGTGTCGCTGATACTGGCTGCGCGAAACACGTGTGGTCACGTGTTCTCCGTGGGGCGCGTCGGTGGGTCGTGGAGGAAAGCTCCATGCTTGCCAAAATGCCATGTCCATCGACACATTTTTTCTTTTTTTTAGCATCAGTACAAACACAAGCGTTCATATACACGCGCATACACTCATTCCTATGAACGCACACACGCACACCCTATTCTTATGAGCACATTCGAAAGACTGAGCCGACATATCATCTTGAAATTTACGAAGTCACCGTAGGTGCCTCGTCGTCGACGGAAACGTCTCCTCCCACTGAAAGCGCATCGCCGGAAATTCTGAAATAAATTCAGGAATAATGCGAGCACCAAGATTCGAACCCTGGTGGGTTGGGGATACCACCGTTCACCTAACCAACTCAACCACAGATTGATTCGCATCGACACATTTTACCTGCTGTTGAAAATAATTTTATAAATGTTTAAGCCCACGGGTACATGGACGCATGTGCGATTCTTTCCGGAATAAAACTTGCCCTGGTTCACCAGCAAAGCTAAAATCTTTATACTGCACGCAGAAAAGATGTACCCACGGCCCACGATAAGGAATTCGAGGTTATACATGCGTCCACTGGATCAGAGTGTAAGTCGTTTGCGTGTACCTGACGAATCGTATGAATATCATGGGTGGGCTTCGGCAACTTAGATGCTATGGTGATACTAGCTTTTGGGAGGTTGGATCTCCGATCCTATGGCATCCGAGCAATTTTTGTAGTTATTCATAATTTTCAAACTCCCTGAAGGCTTTGCCGTAAAAAAATCAGACATTTTTAGAGCCGCTGGATCTAAAATCCAGGAGGTCTTATGATCGTATCATCTATAGTGCGGGAGCACTGGCATTCTTCCTGCATACCAAAGTAACAGATCATCGTAAGTGGCACCGCTCGGTAGAGCATCTTCAAACGCAATTACCAAACGGACGCCTCAAACGTCTGCGGACATCTAGCCAAGCGAAGGCCATCCAACAATGTTTTTGAAACTTTCCTACTTTTAAATGATAAAACACAAATTGTGGATGAAATTTAAGCTAAGTATGATATACTATTACATTACATGCAAACTAACAAAATTAACGAGTTTGATATATACTACATGCAAACATTCCCAAATTAAACTAAACTAAACTAATTTGAAACTAAGTAGCGGGCAGTGACCTATTAGGCATGGCATCCGAGGCCACATGGACTGTCATCGCTGTCGTCGTTTGTCGTTGTTGCTGTCGATGCCCGGGATGCCACGGGGACGTGCTCGTGCGTCAGGTTCCGGCCTCCGTGTTGCTTCCCGCGTCCACCACCGCCTTACGTAGTCCCTGCTCCTTCGGAGCTCGCGCTCTGACTAGACGCCGCCGAGAAGGAGGACGCCTTCGCTGATCCGCGGTTGCAGGCATCGGTCTCCTTGGTGGTCTTGGACCGATCCAAGGCCCACACCACCACGAGCTCCTCGTCGGAGAGAACTTAGGGGCGGGGCCACCTAGGTCTTGGCGAAGGAGGTCGAGCGCACTATAGGGGGCGCTCCGTCTGAGTGAGGGCCTTGGAGCCCCCGACAATGAGAAGGATGTGTCATGCGACCTGCCTCAACTAATGTAGTACTCGAGGCGGGTGCGCGACTTCGGTGAGGATAGTGGGTCCTCCTTCCAGACGGTTGTTAAGCGTTGCTTGGTGCCTGGCTAGCGACGCTGCAGGGACGATAACTCCTCTTAATGCAACGTCTGGTCTGGATGTCGTGGTTCAACGGTGGGGGCGCTGGCAGCTAGCTCGGAGCGTTGAGGACAGCTGCGGCTAGTCCGGCAAGAGCTGTTGCTCCTACTCCATGGTGTGAGGCATCGACGGCTATGGCCCGGCGGCACCTCCTCGTCTAACCTCGCCATGTTCTCCCAGCCCACGCTGTCATCATCCACTAGCATGTTTCATCAATTTCATTGCCTTATCCATATACAAGAGGAAGATTAGGATGCTCCCAACTTGAGTTGAACCGTAATCGAATGGCTAATAGGTGATGTCAGTAATTTTGTGAGGGTTAATATGGTCTTTGTTCTTTGTATAAATAAGAAAGAAAACAATTATATGAAGTTACAGGACTGTGCTAAGCTAGGAAACATATAATTGATGCCTTGAGGGTGCCACCTTTTCATTTTGGAGTGTCTAATAAACATCTAGCTGATTTTCAGTCATGCAATGCATGCTAGTTGGAGTAGATCAAACATTCAAAATATTTTGAATGATGCCAAATCAAAAAATCAGCTAGCTCAAAGATAAAAAGGCCCATTCCATGTTTTGTTGTTCCTACATGACACGTCCTACCATTGCGTTATATTTCTATGTTGATCATTTTCACCATATTTTTGTTCAACATGTTAATTGCCATTAATCTGCTATCCTTTAAACCTTATTGAGATCTTAGTGCTCACCTAATACCACAGGAAAAAAAAGAACAATTTTTTTAAATAGAACATAAATTCAATTTCCTGTCTGAAAAGAAAACCAATTTCAGTAACCAAAATACTGATGAGAGGAAAATAATCCAGAGAGTTATTAAGACATGAAATAAGCCTTCATCTCACTTTTATAAGTAAGCAACACAATTTAGGGATACAAAATAGTGAGAAAACCGGCTTACAAAGAAGATCAAAGAGAAAACCAACAAACAAAATCGTACAACAAGAAACATGCAAGTGCAGTAAAAACGTCACGACTATGATGCCAAGCCTAAGCACAAAGGAGCATGAGGATGGCGTCACGCCACGTCCTAAGGGACCTGAGCTCCACGGCGACGTCCCATGAGGATAATGACACAAAGTGCCGCTGCCACCAAGTCTGAATGGACGAACATCGGTTTTCACCTGGAGCCCTGGCACGGGGAGGAGAATCGCGACGACATCCTTAATAGGACAACAACACACGCGGCTGTCACCACCGTCACTGCCAAAGTGAAGACCTTTGGCTTTGTGACTTTCCCGTGCCACTACAAAGCACCTAGGTCACCGACCCAACTAGGCGGACCGCCACCCCGACATCCAGGACTCCAACTTGCTCACCACCACCAACTGCTGACCCACGATCATCACAAGAGATGCCTAAACCTAATGGAGGGACAACCTAACCTTAGACCATAGGCACGACCGGTCTGACTAGGCCTTGGACCGTTGCCGATCCCATCTAACCATGTTGGATCAGGAGAACAAACCTCTAGCCTCTTCGAAATAATACATGCCTATTTAAACCAAGATAAAATCATAAGTTTCGGAAACTAAAACTCAATAGTTGGTGTGCCCTGGTGCAGAACCCGACAACTTTGTGGATCGCTAAGCAATCATATGGTCTGTGAGGGCTGGGCATGTGCATGCCCCTGCGAATTTCCAATCCAAAGGTGCATCTTTGTAGACTTTTTCTCATGCCATCAACCTTGGTGAATTCTTCAAAAAAATTGAGGGAACAGTTGAGTGGGCCATAATTCACTCCCTGCTTAAGAAATATATGCACTGAGTTAAATAGCGTTCGAGGACAATATTACATACTATTGAAATTTAAGCACGACTATATTAGATCAAGCAATTGTGGTGAGCTTTAGCACTACTTTTTACTAGTACTAGTAATAATGTACGTGCAATGCACGTTTATATTAGGTAAGATATTAGTTGCACGTTATATTAGGTAAGATATCTCTGTTGCACGTTGGTATTTGGTAAGATATCAATTATTTTTTCGCGGAAATGCTAGGATATTAATTACATGGCAGATTTCAAAGGATAGCGTTGAGTCAAAACGTGTTTATAACCAATGGCAGTGGTGGGTAATTAGAGCGTTAAATGTGTTTGGTGCTCAACATTGAAGCGATTTGAACCGCTAGATAACATGATTTGACGGCTTAGATGGTTTGGATCTGCCCATTTGGGCCTTTTTATATTGATATAGATAAAATACCCATATGTTGCAATTGAGTCAACTTTATTCTAGTGGTTCACTGTAAGAGAATTTTGATTACTATTTTTTGCGGGGATTTTTATTAGGTTGAGATTGAGATATGTTGAGGGAGGGAATCCATAGGCAATGGTAAGAAATATATGATGTGATTGAGACTGTGCGTGTACAACTATGCGAGTTGACATTGTTGTTTGTTTGCAAGGGATTTCTTGCTATTGATGATTTATTTAATTTTTATTGATATCTTTGCAAGGGATTTCTTTCCCTGCAAACAAGGTGGTGCGGGGTCGGTTTGAAAGAAAGAGTTAATTGGTTTATAGCGCGGTTTGAAAAAAATCTATGGAAGGAGGCATGTATCAATGGGAGTTGTGGGGACGATGAAAGAGAAACCAACAAACTCCCTTTAATAGTAGATACTATCATCTTCAGTGCATTTTCCATTATAAATAAATGTTTTATTATATCCAGATCAAGCAAATATTTATCACAACTTTTTAAAACCATTCAAACTATGTATACAACTCATTCATTATACATTGAGGGAAAAAGGTTAAAAACTCCATTCATTGATCACAATTTTTTCTTGGTAGCTTACCAAGTCGACAGCCAATTTCTCAAATCTCAAAAATAAAAAGAGCGGACAACCTGATTGA
This sequence comes from Triticum urartu, assembly GCF_056163025.1. Taxonomy (NCBI): domain Eukaryota; kingdom Viridiplantae; phylum Streptophyta; class Magnoliopsida; order Poales; family Poaceae; genus Triticum; species Triticum urartu. Next base: position 408,269,656 of record NC_141873.1, read on the forward strand.
AAGATCTACCCAAATGATAAGTGACATACGTGTAGCATGAAGTAACACCACCCTGACATTTTCTTGTCATTCAAAAAAAACAAAAAAGAAAACTTGTCATCCAAACAAAAAGTTGTCATGTTTCACAACTAAACTTGCCATCTTCGGGTAACTAAATTTGCCATAAAAAACATCAGGGCAGAATTGTTTCGCGCCACACGTGAGTCACTTATCAGGGTATCATACAGTGAAATCTTCTATAGCGGGTTGATTAGGACTCGTCGTACTTGCACTAACTGTTCAGTTTCAGGATTCTTAGAAAAAAAACTGTTCAGTTTCATTGGGCCGCGACCCAACTAACGGCCCAAAAGCTCCGGATCCCTAATTTGTAGTCGCCCCACTAGCAACGCATCCCGACGGCAGCCACGTTCAAGCGAGGCCATAAAACCCCCTGGCCAGTTCGGCTGCCGCCATCGCATTTTCTAGGGCTTATCTCCGCCTCGATCGCTCCTCCGCCACCTCGGCGCTCCGTCGTCTTCTAACGTGAGCGTGCGAGAAGACACAGGAACCGAGCAAAATGGTCAGACCCTAACACGGACTAGAAGAACGTCCATGCCAACGGATAACATTTCCGTAACTTTAAGAGTTTAATATTAATCATGTTAATATTACATTTAATATTCTCATACATATCAAGTGACATTGGCGATCTTTTTACCATCAAATCTTCACACACACACTCTTTCCGTCCCTCTTCTCCACTGTCTCTCCCCCTCTCCCTCTCTCTCTCTCTCTAACACATGCACATATCCATTTTATTGGGTATGAGACCATAATCCATCTATCTCACATACACACGCTAGTGCATAACAATATGGAGGTGTATTATATTTGCCACCACAACTAAGGGAATTAATTTCATGTAAATTGGCCAGTCACAGCTTCGTGACAAACAATGCATCTAAATTCTCAGCGTTATTTTTATGTAATATGCTCTCTCTCTCTCTCTGATATTATAGGACCAAAAACTTTTACCAATTACCATACTGTAGAACACCACACTCCTTACTGCATCGATGGGTGGTGGGTGGTGTCTCTCCTCTACCGCCGTGGACCTGTGCTGGCTTGAGTCCATGTCCGCCGTTGGCCGCTGCTCGCATTCGTCCCACCCATCGCCCAAGCCGGCATTAGGAGCAAACTCAATAGCCTTGCCCACTGTCATGGCTCCATTCCACGAGATCAAATCAAGCATCATAGAGTTCGGGGAGGAGTAGCATTTCCACCGTCAGCTCCTCGCTGATGTATCAGCGTAGAGTGCGGGGAGGACACGGAACGTAAATACCTGGGGTTTAGCGCTGGTGGCGGGAACGACCGACACGGTCTCCTTGCGCCGCTCCTCGCTGCCCGCCCTGCTTTGGGGATCCTAGCGCCCTGCCCTAGGGTTCCGCGCTGGCGGCGGCGGTGGCGGCGTTTCCCTCAAGAAAAAAAGCACGTCTCATGTCCGGCTTGTGCAGGAATCCATCACCAAGTAGGATCAGTAGTTCTGTCCCGAATCGGTTATGTTGCAAGTCCTAGCTATAGCTATATATACGTATTACCCTGCACCCCTATAAACAGTACACCCAGAGACCAATAGAAAGATCAGCGGGCACGAGGCATGCCTGTGTGTATCAATTGCTTGCGCGTATCCGTGTTGCTTCTAGTAGATCGATACTACATCAACCGTGGTTAGCCAGCTACGTCCAATCTATTCGAGTGTTTTCGTCTGCGTACGTGTTTTTCTGGTATATACTTGAGAATTCAGTCAGTCGGGGGCGGGATGTCTAAGCAAAGAAGGCAGGGGCGAGGAGGATGAGCCCAACTACTACCACGACCGCAGCGGCAACAAGGAGAAGAGCCTCTATCTGGTTCTAGACGACTGGCACAAGGGCTTCACCATCCGCAAGATCGATGCCGACAGTCCCGACCTCAGCGCCCCCCCTGTCCTTCGGCTAGTGTCACCTGAGCGTGGCCGTGCCATGTAGTTCGCAGCCCTGGGCAGCAACATCATCGCCACGAGCAACATACACGCCGGAACCCTCTTCTACGACACTGACACCGCCGGACTGCCCGTCGGCCCTCCCGTTCGAGACGCACTGCTTTGTGGCTCCAATACCTTCCTGACCTCCGGCGCCGGCGACGCGCTGTACGCGTTCGCCTTCCACTTCATGGAGCGGCCTGTGTCCTTTGAGGCGATGGCGAAGCCACCGACGACGGAAGACGACGACCTGCTGCCCACGTACTGGTCCTGGAAAAGCATGCCGACGCCCTTCACCAAGGACGAGATGATCTTCTCCTATGCGCTGCACCCGGACGGGCGCACCATATTCGTGTCCTCGTGGAGCAGGGCGGTCTGCGGCACGTACTCCGTCGACACCAGGAGCTGCAAGTGGAGGCGCCATAGGGAGTGGATGCTGCCTTTCAGAGGCCGAGGCTACTTCGCCGCCGAGCTAGACGCATGGGTCGGGCTGCACGAGGACGGCTACGTCTGCCCCTGCCAGGTTGCCTCCCGCAGCGGCGGCACCACGCAGCAGCCGGAGTGGAAGATGGTCGACGAGCGCAGGATGTGGATCCCGTGGCATCAGCTGGAGTTTCGCCTGTGTCGGATGTGATGGCGCGGGTGGAGTACCGAGGAGTCGCCGGCGTCGGCCAGGGCCTGGGGCACAGAGGAGTCCTCCTAGTCAAGGAAATTGGAGAGAAGAAGATGATGGTGGCGCGAGGACACATGAGGGTAGACGTCGAGAGGATCGGCCGTCCAGGCTCGTGAGGAGGGCAGCGGTGGGAGGATCGAGTTAATGGTACCGTATACAAAAAATCCAATCAAAACAAGTAAAATATACCAGCAATGCTTGATTGATTCTGATTTAATTTTTATAGGCATTTTCGGATTTGTAGGGCATGTGCCCTGATACTCGCACGCTGTACCTTTTTTTGACGTGTATGATTCATGATAAAAAATGAAAATCACATCAATGTAAGGAAATATCCCATCAATGCTTGATTGATTGTGATTAATTCTTTTATATGGTAACTAATCCGATGGCTTTATGTGGGCGGTGAAGCGAAAAGGTATGTGGGAGGGGAGACGAAAAATAACCGGTCAGAAAAAAATGAATTAATTGTTGCCTTGTATGTTTGGTTTTCATATTTGAAGATTGATTACCATCCGTTAGTTGGGTTACCAAAGAAGAAATCAATCACCATATGTGAATTCATTGTATTACCAAATAAACGTTGGGTTTGTCCGGCCAGTGGGAGGGGGGCGAATAAAAAACCGATGAAAAAAAACCGAAAAAATTGGGAGGTGGGAGCAGGTATCAAATAAAACCATGGTAGATGGGACGAAAATAAACCATACGAGGCTACCAACTGCTTCATTAGGAGTAGAGATTGGTTGGTTCGATTTTTTTTGCGTGGAGGGAACTACCTGGAAGGTGGGAGGGAGTACGAAAATAAACCGTCTCGACTGACGAGAGGTGGGAGCAAGTACCAAAGAAGTACCAAAAAAGACCGGGTGAGGTGGAACGAAAATAAAATCCGGAACGCGACCTACCAACTGAGACATTAGGAGTAGAGATTCATCTCTGTGCTCTCCAATTGGTAGTGAACATTTGTCTTTGGTGCTTTGCTCTGCATGGCCTGTTCTTGTTCGATTAGCCTAGTTGACCTGCAATATGTACTCAGTTTGCATTGCCCGTGTCTTGGTCCGATCGGTTGCTTATTTCTTGTCTGAGGCTTTAGAGCACAAGTTCGTTTTTAAGGTGGCATTCTTCTTGAGACAAATCTCTAATCTTCCTGTCATTTTGATCTGCATGTAGAGTGAAGTGCGGTCATTCCTGTCAACAAGATACGTCGATCGACGACCGCTTGGTGTAGTGCATTTTATACGCATGATTCTTGTGATGAGATGTTCTTTATGTGTTCTCGCGCCCTCATAGCCATTTTTAATTCAAAACGTTGATTGTGTGATATACAAGACTAGTCACTGAATCTTCCTCCAAAAAAAAGACTATTCAGTGGATCATGACCGCATAGTGGCGACTGCACTGCCTGTTATGTAGTTCTAAATACCCTGTCTGTCGATTTCAAATTATGACGGATGCAAGTTGGATGAGTATGAGAATTTTTTTTTCCTGGTTGTCCATGCCAATGGGCACTGTTTTTTTCTTCTTCTGAAATTTTGATTGCTCTAGTAAAATCCTAAAGGAATTTATCCAATTAGGATGTTGGGATGGTTTAACAGCCAGTTTCGTTCAGTTTCTGTATTATTTATGTGACGCTTCCAAGCTATCGGGAATAATACACCACTGCTCTAGGGGTAAAGCTTACATCATTTGTGATGTTACCGCCCATTCTGTTGTTCAATCTCTGGTATGGTCTGTAGAAGTAGGACAAAGGTATTAAGTTTTTTTTTCAGTAAAGCAAAACCGTTATTAGCTAGATTGTTCTACTTGTGCTGATGGTTTTCTATGCCATTGAGTCACATAATTAAATGATTAGTCCTCACATAGATAGAAGCACAAGGAAGTAAGGATCAATTTGTAAAGAAATCACTGGGTATACATTTCTCTTTTCTTTCTGTTGACAGGCAAGGGGTCTGAAGAAGCATGTGAAGAGGCTCAATGCCCCTAAGCATTGGATGGTTGAAAAGCTTGGTGGAGCATTTGTAAGTATATTTGATAACTCTATATGATGTTCAAATTTTAAAGAATAACGGGATGCACACATGTTATATTTGCTCAGTACTTATGATAATTTCTATTGAGCAGGCACCCAAGCCGTCTTCGGGCCCCCACAAAGCTAGGGAGTGCTTGCCATTGATCCTTATGCTCAGGAACAGGCTGAAGTATGCTCTGACCTATCGTGAAGTTGTTTCGATCATGATGCAGCGACATATTATGGTTGACGGGGAGGTTAGGACGGACAAGACATATCCTGCTGGATTCATGGGTAATTTTTCTTTCTTGTGATTGATCTAGATTTTCCTTTCTTGCTTATGAGGTGTTTCAGACTCTGTTATTAATTTACTCTGTTCTGCAGATGTTGTGTCAATTCCGAAGACAGGGGAGAACTTCCGCCTTCTTTATGACACCAAGGGTCGCTTCGTCTCCACAGCATCAAGGATGAGGAGGCTAAGGTAAGCATCTGTACAATTTTCCAGAATACAGCTGTTCTTGCTTTGTATGCTTCTCCGTGATATGGTATTTTTACATCGATCGGTGCGCTTGTGTGATATGCTAAATTTGCCACCGTAATTTTTCATGTTTCGTGTGTTTCTTTGATGCAACTACGGAACTTGAAGCCAGATTGTTAGAAGTCCAAGTCATTAAAAAAAATCATACAAAACTTATATATCGATTAAGTTGCTTCCCTAAAGCCGACTGTCATTTTGATTTTTCTAGTTATTTGTTTGCACTATTTTCGGTCCAAAATTCCCAATGCGGTTACATCTGTATACTTTGGAGTATTTAACAAAAAACTACCACAATTCGTGGAACCGTGTCTATAAACTACCACTTTACAAATTTGTGCGAAAAACTACTATTTTTTCACTAATCTTTGACTAAAAACTACCATGTATGAAAAGTGCCCGATTCGACTCGTTTAAACTCGATTATGAAAAAATAAAAATGCAATCAGGTCCCTGCAAAGACGGAAAAAAGCAATCAGGTCCCTGTTGCCGTCAAGCTCATTCCCGCCTCCGCCTTGGCTAGTAGGTCGCCGGAAGATGCCAAACGAATTGTGGTAGTTTTTTGTTAAATACTCGTATACTTTGCTCAGGTTGTTTTCTGTTTTGCTTTTCAAAAACTATACTCATTAAATGGTAAAAAGAACATATTCCTAGTGATGATTATCTTGTGGCTTGAGAATTGTATCACTTTTTTCCGGAACCCTTTTCTGTTATTGAGTTTGTAATCTGTTCTGCAGTTCAAGCTCTGCAAGGTTAGGACTGTGCAATGTGGGCAGAAGGGTGTCCCTTCCCTCAACACCTACGACGGCCGCACCATCCGCTACCCTGACCCTGCCATCAAACCCAACGACACCATCAAGATTGAACTGGATACCAACAAGATTGTGGATTTCATCAAGTTTGAGGTCGGGAATTTCGTGATGGTGACCGGAGGCAGGAACACCGGGCACATCGGGGTGATCAAGAGCAGGGAGAAGCACGAGGGCAGCTTCGAGACCATCCACGTCGAGGATGCCCTCGGCCATCAGTTTGCCACCCGCCTGGCCAACGTCTTCACCATTGGCAAGGACAGGAAGGCGTGGGTCTCTCTTCCCAAGGGCAAGGGCATCAAGCTCACCATCATCAAAGAGGCGAGGAAGCGCATCGCCGCGGCTGCTGCTGAGGCTTGATTTCAAAACCCTCCGAGAATAAATAAATGGATTTGTTGTGAGTCATTTAGATGTGCCTGTTGGAGATGAGCCATTTTTAGTGCTGCGTTTGACTTTTTTGGGAGCATTTTCCGCGTTTGACTTTCATTGAACTGTTCTAGTTGTTGCCTTACTTTGAGCACTGAAAGTGATTGATCAAAAAAATGCGGATCTTTTAGCAATGAGAAGTTTTGTTTGTGCGAAGTTTAATTAGTTCTCGCACAGAAAATCTAAGCTGCCCTGCAATGTTTGTTGATCTATATTATTAGAACATTTGCTATACCATTCCATTTGCATGTGGACTTTGAGGCGGTACACTTTTTTTTGGCAAATACACGTGTTTTCGAATCGTGCAGGAGAACTGTTGAGGATATAACCTCTGAGGGTAAACCGCCCAGGAGGGGCCGGTTCACCTTCAGCTATACTGAAGCCCAAGGAAACCCAGAAGATGGCGCTTTACGGATGAAGCTTAAAGGCCCAGATCCCGCAGGCGATTTAGGGCCCATAATAGTAAACCGCCATGATTGTATAAACTTTCATTGTAAGATAGGAAAGAAAAGACCGAGGCGGACACTTGTATGAGCCAGCCTCGAGACTTTGTAGACCGGCCGGGGTCCTCCTGAGTATATAAAGGGGTGACCCGGCGGCGGTTTAGGGACAGAGAACAATAACTCGAAGCCAGACAAAGCGGATTCGCTCCCTGGCCTTCGAAACCCCAGCAATACCAATCACAACTAGACGTAGGCTTTTACCTTCACCGAAGGGGCCGAACTAGTATAAAACTCTCGTGTTCCCTTGTCCGGTTTAACCCCTTCAAGCTAACCCGTAGCGATGGCTCCACGACTAAGTCCTTTCATGAGGACATCTGCCGTGACAATTCCACGACAGTTGGCGCCCACCGTGGGGCTATCGCACGATGGTTTGGAGTTCTTGAAGGGCAGCTTCGATGGACTCAAGGGATACGCCGTGGGCCGGATGACGAAAAGTCGCCGTGGAAAGCTCTACATCGACAACGCAGGATGGGGTCCCGAGGCCGATTCAATCGAATACGGGTACCGGGTCCCCTTTGGTGGGATTCACGTCTTCATCGGCAAGATCGGCGAACCGGCCCCCGAGCCGGGCACCTACACCGACATCATCGAAACGGCTCGGCGTGCAAGTTCTTCACCGGTTCAGCCCGAGGCAAGGCATGTTTTTCATAGGTGTCGTCCATGGTTCAGGGTACGAGGAGGAACCGGCCTCCGACGAAGAAACCATAATCCACAGCGGTGACGAGTCTTCTGGAGAAACCGAATCGCTTTACCAGTTGCAGGACGGCCGGATTGAGGGAGGATCCGAGGGCAACAGTATTCCGGAGTCCCCCGGCCCGCCAAACCGGTCCGCTGTCTTCATGGCCGGCACACGACCAGCGTCTCATTCATCTACCGCCGCAGCAGTGCTCTCCGGTTCAACGACGACCACGCCAGCAGGGGCAGGAAGCTCGGCGCCGCCTCCGGCCCAAGTCTTGACTGATTTGTTTGACGCTCTAGCGGCACTGATGTCCGCGGAGGTAGACGCAGCAGCCAGGGATCAGCACGATGCGGAAATTCTAAAAGTGAAAGATCAGATAGCCCAGGCTAAAGCGGACCTGGCAGCAGAGAATGCCAGGATGGCCATAGAGTGGCTGAGTTGGAAGCACAGGCTTATCGGATTAGACTGGATCAGAATGTCTCAGAAGAGGTCATGAGACGAAGGTACCGATCACGTCTCCCATCGGTTTACGAGCCGCGGAATCTTTTCAACACGCCAGGTGCAGGAGCTGGTAACCAACCCGCGCCAAACCGGGCGGGGGCACCGGAAGCAGGAGCGCCGGTTCAACCACGCGCAACAGACCTGCCTCGCCAGAACAACATTGTACCATCAACGCCGCCCGGGCATTATTCCAACCTGTTGGATAATATCGTGGCTGCCGCTTCACGCCTTGCGGCCCTCCCAACCGACGGTGAATCACCAGTTGCAGTGGAAGCGCGTCGGGCCAGGGATCTCCTTCAGACAGCATTAAATCAACAGCAAGCGTATTCACACAGTCGTGAGAGGATTCATTACACTCCCCGTCAAAGCCAGAGTTATAGCAGACACGTGGAGGACGAACCGGCCGTGTCCAGTAGCGCACGCCACCGAAATTCGCCACGGGGGAACAACCCGGCCGGGGAGGTACTAATGCGCAAGATGTTGTGGACCATGGCCGCGCACGACGGGAGGCCGAGTTGACAGCTCGACACGAAGCACGACAACATACTCCGGTTCACCCCACTGCCTCCGTGGAGCCAGGGGTGATGTTCAGTTCCCTAGGGGTACCATGTTTAACTCCCGCATTTCGTAATGTGCGACTGCCCAAGGATTTCAAGGGACCTCGTAAGGTACCAAATTACACCGCCGATTTGCAGCCAGAGGCATGGGTGGAGAGCTATGAGATGGCAATGGAAATGTTAGATGTGGATGAGGCGGTATGTGCTAAATATTTCACCATGATGCTGGAAGGGACAGCTCGCACTTGGTTGAAGAGCTTGCCAACCAACTCTATCGATTCATGGGCCGAATTAAAGCGCCGGTTTATCCAGAACTTCAAGGATACGTGCAAGCAGCCGATGTCAATTGTAGATCTGGCCACTTGTGTCCAGGAGGAAGGGGAGTCCATGACCCATTGGGTTAAACTGGTCTCGACGATTTTGCATTCATCAGATCGTATTAATGCAGACACCGCAGTATTAACGTTAGAGGGCAATTGCCGTTTCAAGCCGTTGAAACAGAAGTTGGGAAGGCTCAAATGTCATTGCAACGACATGTCAACACTCATGGCCGCTTTAGTTAAGTATGCTGATTCAGATAATACCAAGGATCCGGATTCAGAGGAGGACAAACCAGAGAAGGGAAAGAAGAACGGCGGTGCAAACGGGCAGCACCACAACCAAGGGGGCCATGGGAATAACAGTAAGCGTAAAGCGGATAATTCAGATTTGGTGGCTAACACAAATATGCAGCGTCGCAAAGGTAAACCGCCCCAGCGTGGTGGAGGGATGAATCTGGAGCATTTGTTAAACCAGCCCTGCCCGAAGCATGGAACCAAGGAGGCCCCTTCAACACATTTTTTGAAGGATTGTCACATAATGAGGGAGTTCAAAAATTCTGATTTATACCGATATGATCAGGATCCACCGGGCGGTTCAGGCCCAGGTTTCCATGGGGGCGGCGGTTCAAGCTCTGGATTTCAGAACAACCAGGGCCATCAGAACAACCATGGTAATAACCAGCAGAATAACCAAGGGAATCAGCAACAGTTAGGTTACCAGAGTCACCCCAAGCAGTTGAACAGCGGACAGTATCATGTGTTCACTACCAGCCTGTGCAAGCGGGATCAGAAACTTCACAAGAGGGCAGTCAATACTGTTGAACCGGTCGTACCACATTATCTACGATGGTCGGAGCAGCCTATTGTGTGGAGCAGAGAGGATCACCCGCCCTGGGTTGACAATCCGGGCCAGCTAGCCTTGGTGGTAGCGCCGCAGGTGGGGGGCTATAAGTTTACCAAGGTTCTGATGGATGGAGGGAGTATTATCAACATCCTGTACTATGAGACTTTCCGTCGCATGGGGTTGACAGATAAGAGTCTTAAACCGTCAAACACTATTTTTCATGGTGTAGTACCAGGTAAATCGGCATACCCTGTGGGAAAGATCGCTTTGGAAGTCGTGTTTGGAGACGAGCTTGATTCTAGGTCTGAGACTTTGACCTTTGAGGTGGTGAAAATCCAGAGTCCATATCACGCGCTATTTGGATGGCCGGCTTACGCGAAGTTCATGGCGAGACCCTGTTATGTTTATCTACAGCTCAAAATGCTGGGTTATAAGGGGACGATCACAGTACATGGGAGTCGAAAGATTGCCTTGGATTGCGAGGAAGGTGAAGCGTCCTATGCTGAATCAGTTTGTGCAACAGAGGAGCTGAAATTCTATAAAGACAATGTTGATCCGGCGGACATGACCCCTCTGAAGAAACCTACGACTGAAGCATGACCCAGCCCTGACGTTCAAACCGGCTAATGAGACTAAACTCGTTGACTTCGTCCCTGGCGATTCATCCAAGCAGTTTAGTATCAGTGCAAATCTGGATCCGAAATAGGAAAGTGCGCTCATCGAGTTCATCCGTGAGAACCGGGACATCTTTGCATGGAAACCTTCTGACATGCCAGGTGTACCGAGGGAACTCGCTGAGCACACTCTAAATATTGATCCTAAGTTTAAATCGGTCAAGCAGTACCTTCGTCGCTTTAACGAAGAAAGACGCAAGGCCATCAGCGAAGAGGTAGCCCGGCTACTGGCAGCTGGGTTTATCGTCGAAGTGTTTCATCCCGAATGGTTGGCTAATCCGGTGCTGGTTCTTAAGAAAAATGGCACTTGGCGTATGTGTGTGGACTACACTTATTTGAATAAAGCTTGCCCGGCAGATCCTTTTGCTCTCCCGCGTATTGATCAGATCATTGATGCAACGGCGGGTTGTGAGCGCCTGAGTTTTCTGGATGCTTATTCAGGTTATCATCAGATTAAGATGGCAGTTAAGGACCAGGAGAAGACAGCTTTCATCACTCCCTTTGGAGCCTTCTGCTATGTTTCTATGCCCTTTGGGCTCAAGAGTGCCCAAGCAACCTACCAATGTTGTGTGCAAAATTGTCTTCACACACAGATCGGGCATAATGTTCATGCATATGTGGATGATATTGTGGTGAAATCCAGGAAGCAGGAAACCCTGATAAATGATCTCAAGGAGACGTTCGACAATCTTCGGGTTTACAAAATGATGCTCAACCCAGACAAATGCGTTTTTGGTGTTCCGGCGGGCAAACTCTTGGGTTTTCTTGTGTCTAACAGAGGCATTGAGGCAAATCTGGAAAAGATCAAAGCAATCACATCCTTGACTAAACCGGCGTGCATCAATGATGTTCAGCGTCTGGCGGGCCGGATTGCAGCTCTCAGCCGATTTATCAGCCGTTTGGGAGAGAAGGCGATTCCCCTGTATCAGATGTTGAAGAAAACGGATAAATTCGTCTGGACTGACGCCGCCAATGCGGTATTCGAAGAATTGAAGCGGCAGCTAGTTGAGCCGCCAGTTCTCGCTGCTCTAGTTGATAATGAACCTCTATTGTTGTATGTGGCTGCCAATGCCCGAGCGGTCAGTGTAGCGATTGTGGTTGAGCGTAAGGAGGCCAAAAAAGAATATCCGGTTCAACGACCAGTTTATTATATCAGTGAGGTACTGATCGAGTCAAAGCAAAGATATCCACATTAGCAGAAGCTAGTATATGGAGTTTTTATGGCAAGTAGGAAACTGAAACAATATTTTCAAGGCCATCCTATCACAGTGGTTAGCTCTGCTCCCTTGGGCGATATAATCCAGAATAGAGAAGCAACTGGCCGGGTTGCGAAGTGGGCGATCGAGCTTGGTCCCCATGGTTTGAAGTATACCCCCCGAACAACCATTAAATCTCAGGCGCTGGTGGACTTCATCAATGATTGGACCGAGTTACAGGCACCAGAGGACAAACCGGATAATACATACTGGACCATTCACTTTGATGGATCCAGGCACCTGGAAGGCTCGGGGGCTGGCGTTGTCCTCACTTCCCCTCGAGGAGATGAGATTTGTTATGTTCTCCGCTTAATTTTTCCTTGTACTAACAATGTAGCGGAGTACGAGGCCTTGCTCCACGGCCTTCGTGTTGCTAAGGAGATGAACTTAAGCCGGGTTCGGTGCTTTGGAGATTCTGATCTGGTGGCTCAGCAAGTTTCTGGTACTTGGGATTCTAAGGACCCACTCATGGCGGCTTATAGGCGCAAGGTGGATATTGTAGCAGGTCACTTTAAGGGTTATCAGGTGGAACACATCGACCAGCGCAAGAATGAGGCAGCAGATGCTCTAACCCGGCTGGGATCTCAGCGTAAGCCGGTACCACCCAATACCTTTCTAGATGTCTTGCATAACCCATCTGTGAAGTTGCCTACAGAGGAGGATTTAGCTATTCCTGATCTGGAGGCCTAGTTGGTAGCCGTTTTACATGCCACTCCAGATTGGACGGTTCCATATTTGGCGTATCTGAACCGGGGCGAATTACCAGAAGACGAACTTTTCGCCAGGCAGATAGTCCGGCGGTCCAAGTCTATGGTTGTTCACAATGGCGAGTTGCACCGTTCTAGCGTTTCAGGCGTATTCCAACGTTGTGTTTCTCCTGAAGAGGGACAAGAGATTCTACGGAAAATCCATGAAGGGGATTGCGGTCACCATGCCGGCTCAAAGTCCTTGGTTGCTAAGGCTTTCCGACACGGGTTCTACTGGTTGACAGCTCATTCTGATGCGGAAGACTTGGTAAAGCGGTGTGACGCTTGTCAGAAATTTTCACGTCGAGCTCATGTTCCTTCTCAGGAGTTACGCATGATCCCCATCACTTGGCCATTTGCTACTTGGGGGCTTGATATGGTTGGACCCTTTAAGCGTTCTAAGGACAAGAAGACCCACCTGTTGGTGGCGGTTGACAAGTTCACCAAATGGGTTGAAGCGGAGCCCGTCAGTAAATGTGATGCAGCCACGGCGGTTCAATTTCTCAAAAAGATTATTTTCCGTTTCGGCTTTCCACATAGCATCATCACAGATAATGGTATGAACCTTTCTAAAGGTGAGATGGAGGAGTTCTGCCAACGAGAGCACATCCGGCTTGATGTAGCGTATGTGGCTCACCCCCAGTCTAATGGTCAAGCTGAGAGGGCGAATCAAGAAATCCTGAAGGGTATCAAGCCTCGGCTCATGGTCCCTTTGAAGCGGACGCCGGGTTGTTGGGTGGAGGAATTACCATCTGTGTTATGGAGCATAAATACCACCCCAAACCGATCTACGGGATATACACCCTTTTTCCTGGTCTATGGGGCTGAGGTTGTCCTCCCAAGTGATATTCGTCACGACTCGCGCCGGGTCGCGAATTATGTTGAAGCGGACAACGAGCAAGCACGCCAAGAGGCGCTGGACCTGTTAGATGAGAAGCGAGACATGGCTTTGGCTCGGTCGGCGATTTATCAGCAAGACCTGCGGCGTTATCACAGCCGCCGGGTTAAGACAAGAACCTTTCAAGAAGGCGATTTGGTACTTCGGCTCATTCAAGACCAGACTGATATGCACAAGTTATCCCCACCTTGGGAAGGGCCTTTTGTGGTCAGCAAAAATCTGCACAACGGATCATACTACCTCATTGACGTTCGAGAAGACTCACGTAGCTCTGAGGTGGAGACCCGGCGGCCGTGGAACATAGCTCTCCTACGGCCTTATTACACTTGAAGCCACAGGCTTTTCATATGTACATATTTCAACAATGTATATATTATGATCAATATAATAAATTGGCATCCTTGCTATCAAGCAAGGCCTCCGCCATTTTTCCTTCAAATATCTGTTAACTTGGGGGCTTCCTGTTCAAACATAGGTGTATTCACCAAATATAACATGGTGTTACTACCCTCTTGATGCGGCTATCACGCCACAACAAAGCTTGGGAGCTTCACACCCAAGGGGCCAAAGAGAGTCTTGTTGCTACGCACAACTCAAACATAGGCACCCATTGAGCACGGCTCACAAAGTTACTTGGGGGCTCTTTGCGTTAAATACCAAAGAGTTTGAAAGGACCCTTGTAGCTGGGTATCGACCCACGGCTTGGAAGCCTGGTGTATTCACCTAAAACCCCGGGTTAACCTGCCTTCATCAAGTAAGCCACTCCTATCCAAGTAATCCTGGCACGACCCTTCGAACGTTTGACAGTTACTCTCATTGAGACCCTGAACTTGTCAAAGTTAAAATGATGATTGGTTAGCTGGAGGGCCATCTTAAAAGGCTTTGTCAAAATGGTTTAACTCAGTGGCCTGGCAGCCCATGAAAAGCCTCGATTTGGGCCTGGCAGCCCTTGAAAAGCCTCGACTACGCTTTTTTGCCAAGTTTTTGTTTTTTCATGAGGTCTACGTTAACCGGAGTTTTTTAACCCGGCATGGCTTATGGATCTTCTGTTAAAGTATACAATTAAAGGTAATCCGGCATCCTTCAAAACCGGTCTGGCTTTGACACTTTGTCTCCAGCAATCGGCCGGTGTTCATCACAACCCGGTTCTATATCATATATATATATACCAACATGGCATGGTGGAAGTTGGGTTTTCACCCTTCTTCAAATCACAATTGGTCAACCAATAGCAATGTTTTATATCACAGGTATGATTTATTATTGCTGCAACCATAGTTGCTTACCAAGTTGTGTTGGGTATTTTTGACCCGTCCGGTGGTAAACCGCCTGGACAGATTTTCCTTATGCAGGCACAGGGATTGCATAATATTGTAAAAATACATAAAGCAGTACTGAAATTCTCATGACAAATCAACGCAAAGTGTATCCCGCTGCACGAGGGCAACAGATCAAAGTATTTTCACTAGCTTATTACAAGGCGCTTGAAGGCCCAAAATATGGTGTTTCCAGCAGAACAAGGTTTATGGAGCATCACTCTGATTGACGGATCAAGTCTCATTACCATGTTGATGCGAAGTTGATGGGTCATCTGGCGTCGGCTCAGCCTCCTCTTCCCCATCTAGCGTCTGGAAGTTTGTAGTGGTCCAGTCAATCCGGGTTAAGGCCTGAAAGATAGCTTCTTCACTAATAAGTTCTGACGGATCAATGTCAGGGGCATAAGTGTGCTTACGGATTCCTGAAATAAGATTTTGCGCCTCCGGAATGACAGGGTTAACCCGTTTGTTGTTGGCATCATAATAAGACCGGTGAACCGTCAAGTTAGCATCTTCTGCCAGCTGACTCGCCAGAGGACGCATTTCCCTTGTCACTCTTTTAAGGGTTGCATCATCGAAATCTGCTCTGTTTTCTTGTGTGCTTGGAAAGCCTTTGGCAAGGTCGACCAGATCCAAATCAGCTATCCACGCTTTGGCTCGGGTAAGTGCCAACAAAGCGCCAGCCCTGGCAGCAGATCGCTTCACCTCTTCTAGTTGTGCTGGTACCATGGATAGGCTTGCCAGAGTGTCCTTGATCAGTGTTGGGGCTGGATTGTCATAGGATGATGCGCAGATAACCCGTTGAGCACCGGTGTATAGTTGTTCAAGAAGAGTATATGTTGCTTTC
Source organism: Triticum urartu (assembly GCF_056163025.1). Taxonomy (NCBI): domain Eukaryota; kingdom Viridiplantae; phylum Streptophyta; class Magnoliopsida; order Poales; family Poaceae; genus Triticum; species Triticum urartu. Next base: position 408,285,241 of record NC_141873.1, read on the forward strand.
AGCTTCATCCGTACATCTGAGCCCAGATGGGTAATGCGGCTACCTGCAACGGTTTAAGAATTTCATATTTCAACCGGCTCCTTACAAGATGGATGTTTCAAATACCTTGCCAGGAGTACTTACCAAATACTGCGGAGGTCATGGCGTTCACTTGACGTTTCAACCCAGAAAGTTCTTCTGCCACCGGTTTAAGAGAAGATTCGACATCTTCAGCCCGTTTCAGCAATGTGCCCTTCTCAGTGTCCCAATTGGCACGTTCCATCTTGAATTCTTCCTTCAGTCGTTCTATGGAAGTTAAAGCAGCTCGAAGTTCATCTTTGGCTTTGGACGATTCTTCTTGATGAGATTTGATACTCTCTTGAAGATCAGCAATCTGCGTCCGTTGATGGTTTATGTCAGCCTGTCAACATCAGAGGAGCACATCAATATTTTATCAAAAGTCCCAAGCATACAACTGGTTCTACACTTGGCACTTGAGGGCTAATGCGGATTGCTTCTTTCTTATTGCTTATTCAAAGTCCCAAGGATTAATACAAGTTTCAATCTTGGCACTTGGGGGCTAATGCGGATTGCTTCTTTCTTATTGCTTATTCAAAGTCCCAAGGATTCATACAAGTTTCAATCCTGGCACTTGGGGGCCAATGTGTATTTGTTCAAACTACTTAAAAGTCAACAATGTGCAGTTTGGAAATTCAAAGTCCCGGTTTGGTTTTACAAGCTAAACCGACCCTTGGGGGCTACAGGATACAAGGCAGTTAAAATACAAAGATAAGGAGGAAAATGTTTACCTCATAACGTTCCTTCATCAGATTTACCAAGTCAGCCTCATTGTCTCGGCTTGTATAAAGCCGGTTCAAGAATCCGGAATGAAGATCCTGGGCAGAAAGATTAGCATATTTTGACATATCAGTTTCCGTCTTCTTCTTGCCCATTGAAATAAACTCATCCTTGGCGGTATGTTTTGCCAAGATAACTGGATCGCCCGGAGTGGTATAAGCAGTGCCAGTAACAATAACGTCATCATCTTTGGCTGGGCTTGGCGGATTAGCACTTGACTTCAGTGGATCAGCAACCGGGCTTGCAGGTATAGCATGTGGACTGGAGGTATTCTCATGTATGGCCGGATCAGCTTCCGGCGGATCAGCATTGATGGTTGGCGCTGGTGGGACAAAATCATCCATGAGATTATCAAGATTTTGATCAGGATTTTCAGGAGCTTTCTCCGGTTCAACTTCACCGGTAGGGGCACTGGTCTTGGTCTTCTTACTCAAACGAGCTTTAGCACTAATATCAAAACAAGGATTAGCATGGTCAACTGAGTTATGAAAGAGAAGGGAAGACTACACACTTACCCAGGGACGGTTTTCAGTGGAGGCAGCTGAGTGGTTGATGAACCGCCAAACGAATTAGAAGATGCCTGATAATTTGAATCGGATGAATTGAGAGGGCATCGGAAGAAACCTTTCAAAAGATAACATTTTTCAGGAGAACAAGCAACCTCTGGACGACATTTCCGGTTTGGGGTATGAGGTAAACCGGAAGAAGTGACCTGTTGACCACTGTGCCGGGTTGTGCGACGCCCTTCGTTTTGCTGTGTCTTCAAAGAAAGTTTTTGATCCAAATGAGCAACAGGGTGAGAGCATTTCACTTTCCGAACTACACGGCGAAATCGTTGAACCGGCACAAGTTCTGAGTCAGAAGAAAGATAAATTACCTCAACATGATCTGCATGGCTGGCCTCCGCATCATCCTGGGAGTAATCATTATCAGTAAAATATATGGATAGAAGTCAAGGGAGTCAAACTTTACCTCTTCAGCCGAGTCATCGACATCTTCTGGTGGTTCCGAAGACTCAGCAGTTTTCTTTTTGGCAGCTTTCTTGATGACCTTGGTCTTACCACGAGGAGCCTTAGCTACTTTGTCTTGAGATTTCCTTTTCCAAAAGGAGCTACTAGCCTATGGGATTGCACAAAAGGATTATTATAGCAGTGTCAAAGCGGAGAAGGATCAGGAAAAGTACAAGGTTAAAATCTTTACCGCTGGCGGTTTGTTGGAGGCGTAAAAAGGACGCAGACCAATTTGAGTACATACGGTGAGCGGTTCGTCAAGTATTTTCTTTACACTTTCACTGACTTCATCATCAGTCAGTTCTATTTCATTAAACCGTTGTGGATCATTGGTGTTGCCGGTATATTCAAACATCAATCCGGGCCGGCGGCTTAAAGGAAGAATGCACCATGAAATCCAGCAACGGACGAGATCAACACCAGTTAAACCGTTCGCAAGGAGAGCCCGGAGTTTGGCGAGTTGAGGTGCATAGGCTTGTCGATCTTTGGCAGGCAATCTCTGAGGTAAAGGGTGATTATTGCTGAGCCGGTACGGACGGTAGCCCGGCAAGGGATTCCCTTCAGCAGGGGCAGTATTCTGACAGTAGTACCAGGTTTGGTTCCAGTCTTTTGGATGGCTGTGAAGTTTGGCGTGAGGAAAATCAACCTCTTTCCTCTTTTGGATTGACACACCGCCAAGTTCAGTATTAGGTCCATCAAAAAATTCCGTCCGACGGTTTAAGTGAAAGAGATCTAGAAAGAGGTCGACAGTTGGTTCTTCTTGCAGATAAACCTCGCAGAATACTTGGAAATTGCATATGTTGGACACATAATTTGGTCCAATATCTTGAGGATGAAGTCGGAGCCTGGCAAGAACGTCCCGGAAAAACTTTGATCCGGGAGGACTGAAACCTCGAGCTAAATGTTGCAAGAATACAATCACTTCTCCATCTTGAGGTTCAGGGGGCACTCAGGGCCAGGAACTCGCCAATGGAGGATATTTTTTGAAGCTAAAGCGCCGGTGGTGACATATTCATTGATTTGCATTTCTGTGATCCGAGACGGAACCCAGTTGCAAGCAGCAAATTGCTTTGTCATCCTACAAAGTCTGTAAAAGGAAAATGGACGGTTTACGATTGGCGGTTCGTATGTGTTCGTCAAATATTAACCCGGCAATTCAAGGTATACGTATGAAGTAAACCGGGCATGGCTGTTCAAAGTCTAGATGGTGGTTTAAGAGAGGGGTAATGACATACGACGGATTATCAACATTAAAGGATAAACCGCCCTTTGGAGGCAGAACCCCGAACTGAAATTTTGTTAAGTGTTGTGGAAACAAGTTTCATAAGAAGGTGATATAATTTTGGATCTACCGTTGTTCAAGAGACAAATTTTTCTGAGCTGTACAATGGTGCTAAACAGAACAGAGAAGATTCAGATAATGATTTACACAGGAGCAGTAAGATGCTGTAGTATGGCAGATTAAAAGCCACAGATCCGGCCGCAAGGGGAAATTATCAGGTTTATCTAGATTTAGTATGATGCTAAAGGAAAAAGCAGAGGAAGGGCCGATGTACACTGACGAACACCGAAGAAGCTTCGAAACCCTAATACAGATTCAACAAATAATGGGAAGGAGTATGTACCAGGGACACGCAGCGGCGGAGTATCTTCAGAGATCTGGTACGAACAGGGTGATGCAGCGGCCTGGTTGGTGCGGACTGGAAGATCAACGACGACGGCGGCGGCGATACTTGAGGTCTTCGGGTCGCGAGAAGGAAGACGATGCGGTTTGGAAAGGGGGGAAATGGAAGGCGCCCCGGTCTTATTTATAAGGAAAGTGGGGGAAAACAGCAGGAGCGAAAATCGAGGAGTTGGAAGCGGCAAAAGAGGATGCAGCTGTCGCCTCGATCTTCGGGAACTAATTAAAGAGAAAGGAATCTTTATAAAAAAATTTATACAGGGATGACGTTGCAATGATTTACTACAGTAACAGAAGATGATGTCATGGCGATTCACCAAAGTTCACAGGGAAAAGACAATATGGCGGTTTACGAGAATTGCCAGAAATTTAAGGATTGAAGACTGACATGAACAGGTTCAAATCAATCTGGGGCCTAATGTTGAGGATATAACCTCTGAGGGTAAACCGCCCAGGAGGGGCCGGTTCACCTTCAGCTATACTGAAGCCCAAGGAAACCCAGAAGATGGCGCTTTACGGATGAAGCTTAAAGGCCCAGAGCCCGCAGGCAATTTAGGGCCCATAATAGTAAACCGCCATGATTGTATAAACTTGCATTGTAAGATAGGAAAGAAGAGACCGAGGCGGACACTTGTATGAGCCAGCCTCGGGACTTTGTAGACCAGCCGGGGTCCTCCTGAGTATATAAAGGGGTGACCCGGCGGCGGTTTAGGGACAGAGAACAATAACTCGAAGCCAGACAAAGCAGATTCGCTCCCTGGCCTTCGAAACCCCAGCAATACTAATCACAACTAGATGTAGGCTTTTACCTTCACCGAAGGGGCCGAACTAGTATAAAACTCTCGTGTCCCCTTGTCCGGTTTAACCCCTTCAAGCTAACTCGTAGCGATGGCTCCACAACTAAGTCCTTTCATGAGGACATCTGCCGTGACAATTCCACGACAAGAACCACATGTGATTAATTATAGGAGAAGATAAAAGATCAAAGTCTTAAAAACATACAAGAAATCTGCCACTCACTCAGCACGGCACATAAGGGAAAACACTGTGCCCCCTAGTGGGTGTTTGATTGGGCTTTTACTGGCCTTTTCAATTCAGCTTATAAGCAAAAAAAACACCTATCACGTGCTTTCAGCTTTGGCTTTGATTACCCCTAAAAAAAGCTTTGGCTTTGACTTTGACCTATTTAGAGACAAAAGCCAAAGACCAAAGCACCTAAATAGGTGCTTTTCTGGCTTATAAGCCAAATGCAACCAAATTGACTAAGCGACCAAAACGCCCATGGTGTTTAGCTTCATCCGTCCACTAATCACCAAACGAGCTACAAATGATGGGCACAATTGCTAGGAGACCAATCGAATTGAACACCCTACTCCATCACATGCAAGATACCGAGCAACCCATCAAAAGGTGTTCAAAATCCTCAGGTTCTGTGTTGCTTGACAAAAAAAGACAGACTCATGGGTCGCCCTGGCGGGTGGTTCGGGAGAAGCCCTAGCCGCAGTTGAAAGCACCTCTCCCCGTCCCCCTTCCCTCGCCTCCGTCCAAGGGCATAGTATGGCGATGCCCACAGGGTGTCAATGGCGGTGGGGGTTCAGAGACAACACGGGTCGGCGTACCCTTGATGAGCAGATCGCGGTGCCAATTTGTCTGCGGCGGTCCTCGTACGGGGTGGGGTGACGTTGATCTGATCCCGTGTGGACGGATTTCTACTCTTAGTGGTGCCCTGGTGGCGACGACTGTGCGGCTTTGTCTTATGGGCGGCATGGCGTGGTGGCAGTTGTCCTGATCTGCTGGTGGTGCACGAGTTTGGGGATAGGTGTTGAAGGCCTTGTTTTTCGACAGTGACGGCACCATGGTCGCGTGGACAACGCGTCGGTCAGATTTGGAGATGGTGATTACTTTTTCCAAGGCCAACATTAGTATGGGACGCCCCCTCCAACTCTAGATAGGGTTCGATCAGGCTCGCCAGGTGCTACGCACGACGACTCTTCAAGATCTGCCAAGTCATGCATGTCGTTGGCAGGTGCTACGCATGACGATGACTCATGTGGAGGCGCCAAGTCATGCATGCTGCTAATAGCTGCTAAGCGTGGTGGCTCCTATAGATGTGACAAGTCATGCATATTGTTGCTGGATTGAAGGTGTGTGATGTGAAGGAAGGTGAGGCGCTATGGGACGTTTTTGTTTTCGGTATCTCCTCCGGAGGTATCTGGCTATCAAGGTGTCGGTAGCTGGACAAGGGATGATGGTAGAGGCGGCTTCAACGACGAGTATGCACAATTCAATGGAAACACAACATCTCCGATCATGCAATGTTGGCGCGTGCCTGCATCATCTCCTTGCTAAACATGGTGAATCGAAACTCGGCAACATCATCATCTAGGGTTGGGCTCATCATCATCGGCACACATGCAACGTTTCCTTCTTGACGATTTAGCTTAAGAGTTGTGTACTTTTTGTTTGTTTTGTATTTTATCATAGGGTTAGTGGTTCTCTGGTGGAGCTATTGGCGCAAGGCACACTACCTCGGGTTTTCTTTTCTAGGTCAAATTTATTTGGCTACTCGATTTTGTTTCTTGAATGACATATGGTCGTGTGCATCTTTAAATGGGGAGGGGTTGTCCTCCTTTTCCCCAAAAGAAAAAAAAAGGTTCAATACTGCAACAGACGCAATGTTCATTATGTAGATGTTTCACATACCTTATGTAGTTCTCCCACATGAATTCTAAGCTACCCTCCAATGTTTGATGATTTACATTATTAGAACATTTGCTATACCATTACATTCGTATGTGGACTTGAGGCGGAAACCTTATTTGGCCAATACACGTGTGTTTTATTGATAGAAGATTTGGAAGTGATTATAACTCTTTTATACATATAATTGTTTGTGCTTGAGTTTAGGTATTTGTGCATCTTTACACCATCTAATTTTTTTAGCAGTGTTATAGCAATGTGATGTTATGCCACTTCTAAACATCATGCAAAAATATGAAAAATGATCAAATGTATCTGGACAAAAAGTGGAAAATATTCAACTTAACTTTTAAACATGACATTGTGTGATCAAATTTGTTTTGAGATTTTTCTCACAAGTACATAGACCGTAGATTCAACAATCCACTCTTGTACACGCATTTGCTTCTCCATTTGTAAAGTCCTCCTTGGGTCGCAATATTGTAAAACCACCTCAATTAGTATGAAAAAAAGTAGGATTGGTTTGTCATGACGTATTGAATCCTATTAAAACCTTTTTTGTGGGGTGAATCCTATAAAAACTTAAAATACATGAATCTATTATAAAAGTTGTCTGGTTGCACCATAGGTTAAGGCAATTCCTATATGAACTTTCTTTGAACCAAAAAAGGCTCTAAATTTCCTACATGGCAAACAAATGCATAAGCCAATGTAACCCCCTTTCAATCTATTTTTTGTGCGTGGGTTGTTGCTACATGTGTTCATTACTGAAACCGAGAAACGAAAACCCCCCGGAGTCACCTAATTACGTGTGCATCCTGAATCCCCTCAAACGGCCGTTGGATCTGAGATCCAACGATCCAGGTCCTTCTAGGGCATGGGAGCATATGAGCTGCCGAAGCACTTGATATTGTTTCCTGGCTAGGTCCACTCTATTTTCTGCTTTGGACGCGTCTTCTCGTGGGTTCAGCATAAATGCATAGTAGCTTCTACTACTGGCTAGGAGGCTGAGAGCAGCGTTGCAGCGCCCGAGCACCAGTGCTCTCTATATTTGACTTTTTCAAATTCGTACTTTTGAAGTTTCAAAAAAATGTGAAATTATTTCCCAGGATGCATATACACATTCCGAATACCCGTTGCAAGTTTCGGTACAAATCTCGTTTTGTTTTGGACTATAGAAAAAAAACAAATTTCTGACAGTATATAGGAGAAAAAAGATGCCATTTCTGTCAGAAATTTCTCTTTTTTGTATTTTCCAAAATACAAAGTATTTCTTCTCTAGATTTCTACCAGTCCTTAGGAATATGTGTACGTATTCACATATTTGTTTTCAGATTTTTTTAAGCATCGGAAATATGTTTTTCAAAAAAATTCAAATATCAAGAGCAGCGGAGTTCGGCCTCTTCGGCCACTTTTCGCTAGGAGGCTCGGCTTCCTGCCGAGAGAGCCGCTACGGCTACCTGTTTGTCCATCGGTGACCATACATCCGCTGACCTGCGCCGCTGCCCGACCCTGATTCCCCTTCCGTTAGCCCGCTGTAGCAGTGCCATGCCGCTGGGCTGATAGCCTGGCCTGCCATCGGCTTGACGTGACAAGACTCCTGTTAGCTAAGCAGCCGGCCATAGCTGCACTTGCTCGCGCGATTGGAGGAGCAATGTCTCTCCCTCCCCCGTGGGCTATGGCCGGCCCTACCGTGCTACACGATCGTAAAAGTAGTGTATCGATTCCAGGAGGGTGAAATGAAATCACGGGAACGATTATCCGATGAAATAACGATCTGGTGAGGCTTAATTCAGGTTGTGGCAGAGTCGCTTGGTGATGTAAACTGTCAAATGGTGTTAACCTCTTGTTGAGGGTTCGGCTAGAGTCCTAGAGATGCTCTTAACCTATCGGTGCTCAGTGAAACAGGCATGCCCCTACTATGTCCAGGATTAGGCATTCAGCCTATGACAACTCCTAGTTTCGCTCTAGTAGTACTCCGTATAACATTTCTTTCGAGAAAGCAAAGGCTGAATTTCTGAGCTCTACAGTCTACTGGTGTAGTACCCCATTTACTTGCTTTCAAGTTCTGTTCATGTGGACCCACCATTAAATTCACTGCCGTCTCACCACAGCCTCGGATCCACCATGTCCTTGAGAGGCGCCATACCATGCTGCTAGTTCTACTGCCTGTTTGTTACCACAAGAGACAAAGCTCATGCTCGGCTGCTCAAGCTGCTTGTTGCAATTTGATCCAACATGGATTTCTCACATTTGTTGCCTCTATCCTAACACGCTGTACTAGCAGCAGTAGATGTCTTGAGCTGTGGATGCAAAATCTCTGCTTGAGCATGGTGGCCTCTGGTCATGGTCATGGTCACTCTGCACCACGGCCCAGGCCAAAGCTGGTCTTGCCATGCACTGCCCTCTGCATCATTATAAATGCACTTGCCATGTTGGCTTCAGCATATCCTGCCGTGCCAAAAGGTGAATCTAGTGTTGCTTTTGCTGGGTCATTGCTCTGGTTAGGCCATTCAATGGGGAAGAGGACAGTGTCAACTCGAGCCTTCTCTTGTTCCCTTTTTCTGAAGGCACGAAAAATGAATTAAGAGGGGACAAGTCAGGGTAAATCAGAGGTGAAATTTTATGATCATGATCAGGTTAATGCATGGAAAGTGTTGTCTCGATTCGATGGCAATCAGAAGCAACATGTTCACTTCGCCCTTTACAGTCCTGTCAATCCACATCATGCAGGTTTCTTACGTGACGTAAAACACTGATTCAGCTAAGGCAGTCTTCTGTTTTTGGAGTCGGCAGTTAAGTCGGTCTTGACATGAACATGTTGACCAAAACTGTGATTGCCAAATCATCACATTCCAACCAACTCTCATGCAATCGAATCACGGAGCTCATGACAAACTACCCTTCCTTGAACGTACTTGTTGGCAGTATTTCTTTTTTGGGAAAGTTTGGGAGAAATTCAGGATTCATGCCAAGGCAGCCATCTCACTACATTTGGCAAATAATTTGCATCTAGATACAACAAGAAAATGAAAAGAGGAAAAGATAAACCTGACCAATTAAAGACACTGATGGCCAGGTTACCTTAACAATTTTACAAAGTTGGGTCATCACAAGCACAAGAAATGTCACCTTACAAACTGCTTCGAGCCTGGACTCGCGTGATGAACATCAGAACCTCGTGATGTTTCTACTAGTAGCACAATCTACTAACTATCCTTAGATAGACTCAACTAACTTGACGGTAAATTAAGGTTAAGCCAATTCTTACAGCTCCCTCACATCACGGTGCAGGAGTTGGCATTGTCGTCGCTGAAAAGATCGGCGTAGGAGTAGCGCGCCGGCGAAGCCGCGCCCGTCTGCGGCGCCCAAGGCGACGGCTGCGAGTAGTAGCAGCACGGTGGGTACGTGTACGGGAGCTCCTGCGGCGGCAGGGACCTCGCGTCTGGCGCTGCCGTCGCCGGCGCGGCGGCGTAGTATGCCGCGCTCGCGCTCGGCCGCGCCATGCTGTAGCTCAGGACGTGCACCGAGGGCGGCGGCGGCTGCTGCTGCAGGTGTGGTGGCGAGTGGCAGGTGTGGCTGCCTTGGTCCGATGCTGCCGCCACCACCACCGTGGCGATGGCATCGACCGGTTTCTCCTCCTCCGGCCGCAGCTGCTTCCGCTTCCTCTGGGGGCCGTTGCATTGCTCCGCCGTGGGCTCCTTGCTGCGATGGCTGACATCGTCGACGCCGCCGGCGTCCGCGTTGGTGCTCTCCGTGTCGTCTTGAGCTGGCTTCACGGTCTCGCGGGCGACTTTGTTGGGATCTTCTTCAGGGGTGGCCTTGGAGTTGCTCTGCCCTGCGGCGCTTGTCTCCGCGTCGCCGGACGCCGGCTTGTGGGCGGTGCCAGTGCCACCGGGCTTGTCTGGCTGGATGGAGTCGTTCTTGGTTTCTCCGGGTCTCTGGGTTCCTACGGCCAGCTGCTGCTCCGGCCACTGCTGGGCATTCTTGCCCGACCTGCGGAGCCTCTTGAGCAGAGCGTCGGCGCTGACGTTCCCGCTGACGGCCACCGTCACCTTGTTGCTCCGGGCGTCGATGTCGCATCTGTACACGCCTTCAGAAAAAAGGCGAATCTATGGAATGAGAGGAAAATCCCATTCACAGGAGCAAGCAAAATAATTGGAGAAGTGAAGACATAGTGAAAATGTTGGAGATAGATAGACTAGACTGAGGTGACAGCACACCATCGACGCTCTGCAGCACTTTCTTCACCTTCTTCTTGCATCCCTCGCAGTGGATGGACACCCGGAGCACCAGAGTCTGCACGCCAAGAAATCAAGGAGACCATGAGGGTAAGACTCGAGTAATAATAACACGGCGAGCGAGAGTGACAGTGCTGGGTTTGGGGGAGGTACCTTGCACTGCAGAGGTTCTGTTGCCATGAGGAGGACGGTCTGTTCGGTGGGGAACGAAGGAAGGTGGAGGGGGAGAGGGAGAAAGGGGAAGTGACGCCGGATTGTTGGGAGTACCTTTCCACCTTGAGGAGGGTTTGATTGATGCTGCCTCCGCTGTGGTTGGGTTCGGGAGATATATCGGCCGTGTTTGGTCACTTGCAGTTGCAGATGGAGTAAAATGCAAGAACGGAAGAACCCATCACATATGACAGGTGGGGCCCGCTCGTTAGGAACTGACTTGGCAAAGAAAGGCCACCTGTGTGCGTTGACTAGTCCTCCGCCATCACCACCATCCCTTCCCTCGGGCAGCCATCCCATCCTCTCTCCCACTTCCCGCCGCGCTCCCTCCTCCTCGACTCCCGCCGTGGCTTCGTCTCCGTCGTGCCGCCCTGCTGACACGGCCCGCCGCTCGCTAGCACCCCATCCGCCTTGCCCCACTCTACAGATCAGGCCTCGAACCAGGCACGCACCGCGAGGCCTTACGGCCGGCCGACCAGCAAGCCGCACCAGAGCGAGCACTGCGACTCGTGCACCGCGCGCGCATCACCGTGGTGAGCTCCTGCCGGCGTGCGTGCGTGACGTGTGCTTGTGTGCGCGCTGCCTTCGTGTGCTCTGTTCGTGCTTTTGGGGTGCATGCTGTGATGGGTATGGGGAGGCGACGAGCTGCTCGTCCGTGGTAGCTCGGCGACATGGTGACGGGAGCCAGCTGGGCGGCTCGGCACGGAACCAGAAGTGCGGTCGGGCCCGACGGAGCTGCTACACACCCCTGGAGGACGAGGTGGCGAGTTGTCCCCAATCACTAAGATGAAGCGCGGGAGCCTCGCCTCAACTCGCCATTGAAGCTCGCTCTAGCGGCGGAACTTCGATCAACGTCTCCCTGTCGACCTCCAGCGGCAAAGCTTCTGTCGACGGAAGGTGGCGAGACGACGCGCTCGCGTGCATGTCGTGTTAGTCTAGGAGGAAGCTCTAGGTGCTCGGGCGGCTGCATGAGAAACACCGTTGGACTCTGGCGAAGGCCGCCGCCCCAAACTGCTCCTCAAAACGCACACAAAGTTGTACACATGTAATGCATTCATGCATAACAGAGGGGCACGCACACGTGGCCTTTTTTTTGCCAAGTCAACTCTTACAAGTGGGACCCACCTGTCAGAAAAGTGTTCGGAGCCCTCTAATCCGTCGGCCACATGGTTTACGAAAAATACTTACCATAGATATTTTTTGCCAAAAAAAGAGTCATAAAACCATTCTTTCTACGAATATGTCCCTCCAAGTGGTCGTGCGGGGCCCATAGGGCATGTCTCCGCCGGAACGAGACTTGCCTGCTCCCCCGGCGTGTGCCCATCCGTGCTCCCACGTACGTGGCTTGATTTGATTGGAACAAAATAAGTCCCGGTCCCACCCCCTTAAAATCAGGGGGAAGATGATTAGATTAGAAAGAAAAGAGAAAAAAAAACAACCGTAGGATGAAATGGGAGCACAGGGAGGCAACAGGCAAGCCGGATCCGTCTCCGCCTCTCTCTAGCACTCTTTGTCCTATACTACCTTAAAACTTCTAGAAATAATTGATTTTTCGCTGCCATCTTCAAGGAAGAAACAAAAGGGGGTACTTTACACTCTCGTAGGGCTAATCTGTCGGGGTCCTTCCCCTTCAGGTGGGGGAAGTCAAAGCCATCGACATCACCATCACTCCGTTCATCATGGGGAATATCATCGCCGAGCACCATCTCCATCATCGCCTCCATACACCCCTACTTTCCAACCTATAAAACTATTACCTTGGATTTGTTGTTGAGATCACTTCCTGGTGTTATTTGATGTTTGGTCGTTGATGCTTAGTGGTTTATTGGTGAAAATTTTGCATGTTTATATTGTAATTCATATCATTACCCCACTGATCATGATCAATATGATGTGTTGTGAGTTGTTCGTGACATTCTTGAGGACTTGGGAGAAACTTTGTTGCTTGTAACTTATGAAATTGAGTAAAGTTCAGTGTTATGGCATTATGTTATGGTGTAATTTTCTATTGATGATGTGCAAACATCTATTGCATGTCAAGTCACCTTTATGGGCCTTAGGAGAGCATTACGTGATATGTTTTCTTAGGATGAGTGGTTGGTGGGACAAATATTACCATGTCATGAGTTTGTGAACTGTTGCATGCTCCCCCATCCCAAAATAAGTGTTGTTGATTTAGTACGACTTTGTACTAAAACTATACTACACCATCGACACTTATTTTGAGACAGATGGGGTATGTATTTTGTTGAAGTGAAAGTGCAATCATGTCCTTAATTATATTTTGATGTTGATGACAATCTACATATAGAGGACTAGCAACTTCAGATTGAGATCATGGATCACTTCCGCGCGGTAGGGATCGTAGCACTTTTGGTCATGAAACCAATCATGCACACTTTGCCAAAATGGCGTGCCCTTTCCCTCCGCACCATGAAACAGATCCACACTAGTGACCAACCATGCTTCACACATCAAATCATCTTCCTTGTTCGAGTAGGCGGTTCCTCTCTTATTCTTTAGATCGACACCTGGCGGCCAGTTGTTGTCCGACTCAAAGTATGGCTGCTTAGTGTATACCTACTGAGCGTCCGACGGCTAGATGCCTAGTTGCAACTTTTGCTTCGGTTGCGAGTCATGCACTTGTCCATCTTCGTTGTCGCCTTCATTGTGGATAATGTTCATCATCACCTTGTCATTTTTCGTTGTCGTGCTTGGTTGAGGCATTCTGACAAACAATGACCGGTTACTAATGGTTGAGGGCTCCACAACGGGAATCTGCAACCGAACATGCTTCCACGACTCCGTGAAGATGTAGCCGCTATTGAGTTCAACGATGAATGACGCTCGTCGGCCGAAGTTGAAAGGAGGCCATGGTCTGCTGCGACCATTGTTGCATGCCAGGCGTATCGAGATACTAGGCGGCGTAGTAGTACGACATCTTCAGCTTGGCAGACTAGGCATTGCGATTGGTCGAGCAGCACCAGCAACGACAATGCGCTTTGGATGACGAGCTACATCCTGACCACCCGCCACTACCTTGTTTGCCTTCTTCTGCACTCTGAAGCACCGTCGTTGGTGTTATGCGACGCAACCTTGCAGGCGACCTCCTCCGGTCCAGGGCATGTAGGATAATGAACATCGTCTCCAGCTTCTCCGGTGGCTCCATTGCTGCAACGGATGGAAAGGCGTGTGTGGGGGGTGGCGATTGGGGTGGAAGCAACGGGAAGGGCAGGTTTTCGGCCAGGAGGAGTGGCATGACGCGTGCTCCGACTCAATTTTGGATGGATTCGATGTGGTGGATGTCCAGACTCCCCAAATCTCCCCTCAGTTCGATGCCGTTTGAGGGATCCCAAATGTCCTAACTAGTTTGAACATCTTAGATGAGTTGTGTTAGAGCATCTACAGCCGGACACCCCAAACCCGTCTCAAACGCCCGAGCTGTCCAACCCGGTCATTGACCGGTCACGAAAATGCGACCCAGATGGGCACCTTAAACGGGCCTCAAACGCTCGAGCTGGCTGGCACCCTTGATATCCTGCCCAAATATGGCGCGGATATGGGGGCGCCCGGGCGCGTCCAACACGCTGGACTGACGCCAGGGTTACACAGGAAAACACTCCGAAACCCGACGGTCCGAAGCTCGTTTCTACCGTCGGACCGATGGTGCCGCGTAGCGCCGTTTCGGTGGGTCATGTAGTGCCTAGCCCGGCTATAAGCCGACCGCCCGCACCGAAACCCTACCCGTCCACATTTCCCCCTCCTGTCTGCTATCGCCGCCATTTTCTACTCGTCGTCCGCCGCCACTAGTAGCCATGCCCCCACACCGTCGGGTAAAGGAGCTACCCATATCTAATGCCGGAGTGCTGGATGCAGCTCCTTGAGCAGGCCCGGGCAAGGCGCGAAGCCCAGGTCGCCGCGGGGGCTACTTCTAGATGTGATGGATCCGGAGGAGGATTTGGAGGAGGATGAGATTGAGGAGAAGTAGGAGGAGGAGGAGCCGGAGGAGGACGTGGGGGACGCTGGGGACGCGTATCTGCAGGCGGACCAGTAGGCCATCCTCGATTCCCTCCGCTTGGAGTTGGATGCGGAGGCCATGCGTAGTCGTCGGCAGGAGATGGACGCAGAGCAAGCTGCGAAAGTCGACCAGATGCTCGCATACATGGATGAGGAGGAGCTGGAGCCCTCCTATGCGCCCGTCCATCCGGCGCCCGGCACCTACGTCCTGGACATCTCCGACGACGAATCATAGCTAGCGTGTCGTAGTACGTAGTTTTTTTTTTTTGCGGTTTTGTATGGATTTAGGAGATGAAATGTGAGAGACTCGGATGCAGAGAAGGAAATTTGAGACGTGACCAGTTACTCTCAGCGGATGCACCCGACCGCGTCCGCGGATATTTGAGGGGTTTCGATTTGTCAAGTTCGACTGTATATGCACTAGATACCTCCATATTTAGACAAATCTAGACAAGTAATTCGAAACAGAGGGATTACATGCTAAGAGTGTTCGTACCACCCGAACATTTATGCACAATCGATTTTGGGTGATCCCGTTGGAGTTGGCTTTAGAATCGAGCCGAGCTGAACGGGCTGGTGGCTCTGTTCGGCCCCGGTCCTGAAAATCGAGCCGAGCGTGACTCAACTTTTTAAAGAAAACAAGAACGGAAAGGAAAGCGAGCCTTGGGCTCGGGACGCTCTGAGCTCGAGCTCGGCTCGGCCAGCTCACAATGCCTAGCCACAAAACAAGCCGAGTGCAGCCCCCAACGCGTCTCTCTCTTACTCTGCGCCCGTCCCTATCCCGACCCCCGCCGCCGCGCCCGCGCCCTTGCGCGGCTTCCGGCCGCCGCCGTTTTTGCCACTTCGCGGTCCTCCGCCGCTCCATTGCAGGGCGGGCGCGACTTCCCCTGCTAGCCACCGCTCCCTGACTGCTCCTCCCCTCTGATCCTCCACCGACAGCCGCTGGTGACGTTGCCGCTGGGGGTGCCGCAGCCACCGGCGTCTCACTCCAGGAGATCGATTAAGCTCGGGTTCTGCTGGTTGCCATACTACTCCCCCTACGGCAGATATAGCGTAAGTTGTTTCCCGTAAGTTGCTGTTTTGTGATGATGCAGTGCTACGCTCTGTATCAATC
Organism: Triticum urartu; assembly: GCF_056163025.1. Classification (NCBI taxonomy): domain Eukaryota; kingdom Viridiplantae; phylum Streptophyta; class Magnoliopsida; order Poales; family Poaceae; genus Triticum; species Triticum urartu. Next base: position 408,301,051 of record NC_141873.1, read on the forward strand.
TGGTTGATGGTAAATGGTACAAGTAGTTTTTGTTCAGCGATAATTAAAATTCTGCAAGAAAAAAATTGTGTACTCTAGTCTTGATATGTTTGATATCTTGTAGCGGTCAGGCTGTTGCAGTCCAGAACCTTAACTTTATGTTATAGAGATAACATGTACAGAGATCAACAAGGCCAGAACATACAAGGATCATAGACTAATCTAAGGTGGGAGAAAAGCAATCCACCTGAGCAACCTGTCTATGAACCTAGGCTTAGCCCTATGCACCACGAGAGATATTTCATGGACAAAATTGCAATGCGAGGTTGCGAAAGACGCCTGAATATGTTTGTAGATCTTGGCATTGTGGATTAGCCAAATATGCCAGCATGCAAGGAAAAGCATGTTTTTGTTGTGATAAGATAACTCCATGTGGTTTTTGATATCTTTAGAGAATCATAGTGGTTTGCTGATAAACTGATAACCAATGCTAATCATGCGTATTGCTTTGTTGTGATAATTGATTGATGTTCTTTAGCAATCTGCTCTTGCGATGCTGTGATAATTATGTATTAGGGTCACTTGTTTTGAGGCTTTGCCAAGAGAGCTAAAACCCCCCAAAATGCAGAGCCTCTTATCATTAGAGAATATTTTTCCCACCACCCAGAAAATTGTTGAAACCAGGAAACTGCTCGGACCCAGTCTTCCGAGCTTCTCGCCTCATCAATTTCAGAAATGCCCTCCGAGTTACAAGGAAATTACCTCCGTGGCTCCGTATGCCACCGCTTGCCTCCCTGTTCCCAAACCCGACCCTGCATGGTTATCTCGTTGTTCTCTCACAACATCACGGGTCTCCTACGCTAGGAGATCGACGCTGCCAAATGCATCCACCTCGTCTCGCTACAGGCTAGCTCGACGTCGACCCATGTGTTGCTGCTTCCCAGCTCGTCCTCCACCTCCAGTTAGGTGCTGCTTAGCTCGACCTCGGCCTCCAGCTCACTTCCGACCAGCTCGACTGCAGGAAAAAGTTGGTCGAGGGCACGTCTTCTCCTTTATAGCATCACATGATTGTTTTTATACCTGGGAATCATACTCATGCTCAAGTTAAGCTATTTTTGTTAGAATTTACAAGAATGGCTGTCATCTACTCTTTTTTTTTTTGCATTGGTGGGCCTTGGAGAAACACAAAGTCCCAGCAAAGTACATTACCCTCATCAAGGACATGTACGATAATGATGTGACAAGTGTTCAAACAAGTGATGTCGACACTGATGACTTCCCGATTAAGATAGGACTGCATCAGGGGTCAGCTTTGAGCCCTTATCTTTTTGCATTGGTGATGGATGAGGTCACAAGGGATATACAAGGAGATATCCCATGGTGTATGCTCTTTGCGGATGATGTGGTGCTAGTTGACGATAGTCTGACGGGGGTAAATAGGAAGTTAGAGTTATGGAGACAAACCTTGGAACTGAAAGGGTTTAGGCTTAGTAGAACTAAAACCGAGTACATGATGTGCGGTTTCAGTACTACTAGGTGTGAGGAGGAGGAGGTTAGCCTTGTTGGCCAGGTGGTACCTCAGAAGGACACCTTTCGGTATTTGGGGTCAATGCTGCAGGAGGATGGGGGTATTGATGAAGATGTGAACCATCGAATCAAAGCCGGATGGATGAAGTGGCGCCAAGCTTCTGGCATTCTCTGTGACAAGAGAGTGCCACAAAAGCTAAAAGGCAAGTTCTACAGGACGGCGGTTCGACCCGCAATGTTGTATGGCGCTGAGTGTTGGCCGACTAAAAGACGACATATTCAACATTTACGTGTGGCGGAGATGCGTATGTTAAGATGGATGTGTGGCCACACGAGGAAGGATCGAGTCCGGAATGATGATATACGAGATAGAGTTGGGGTAGCACCAATTGAAGAGAAGCTTGTCCAACATCGTCTGAGATGGTTTGGGCATATTCAGCGCAGGCCTCCAGAAGCTCCAGTGCATAGCGGACGGCTAAAGCGTGTGGAGAATGTCAAGAGAGGGCGGGGTAGACCGAATTTGACATGGGAGGAGTCCGTTAAGAGAGACCTGAAGGATTGGAGTATCATCAAAGAGATAGCTATGGACAGGGGTGCGTGGAAGCTTGCTATCCATGTGCCAGAGCCATGAGTTGGTTGCGAGATCTTATGGGTTTCACCTCTAGCCTACCCCAACTTGTTTGGGACTGCATTCGTTCATTTAATTATAGTTTGAAGTCATCTGAATTTGATTTGGGGGATGTGCCATCACTGCCATGTGATGTATCTGATTCGCATATGACTGTTAATGCATGTATATTAATGCAGCCTATTGTGCAATCGAAAAGCATGTGTGATGCGTGCAACTTATTGCTTACGTCAAAATATGACACAACTGAAATTCTGTTATGCTGAAGTTTTATTTTATTTTGCTTCTGCGGTTAAATAATGGAAAAAACGAAATTATCTAACAAAAGGATGTGATTAAAGTTCAGGGACATTGTAGACTTTACATTAGTTGACACAGAAAAGAAGCCTGAATTCTGTAAGCCAAAAAGAAAATGAAAAACAGTTTTTCAGAGCTTCCCCCTACTGGAGCTTATTTCCACCGCAATCCATAAGCCTGTTTCTGGAGATGCTTAAGCTCAAAAGAAGTAATCAATGCTGTCTTCTGAGGTTGTGTGCAATGAAGGTATGTTTCCTTAAATGTTTGCTAATGATGCATTCTTCATAGGCAAAGGCTAACTGTCTTGTACATATATGCTAAAATATCAATGAAGTTAATGGCAATCTTACTACCAAGTTGACAACGATTCACAATTTGAAACTGAGATAGGCGCTGACTGAGCGACTGTGTGTGTCAGTTGTTTCATTTATGACAACGCACTTGTGTGTCCCATGTTGTTTTTGGAAAAATAAATAAATCAGGAAACAAATATAGGACAAATACATAGTGGTACACGTCATGTTTCAACAATCACCAAACAAAACAATGAGGAAACCAACCACTTATGTGGTTCTAAAAGTCATTTCTGACACGTGAGTTTCTTATTTTCTTGTCTTAACATTCCGGTTATTCTTTACAGGGCTATAAATGGCAGGGAAGCACCGCATAAGTCGCCAGTACTATGAGGAACCGCGAGGATTTCGTGATGGTCCTCCTCCTCGACTTGCATGAGAAAGGTCTATCTCACCACGTCGCTTCGAGGGAGAGCTGTCTAGCCGCCGTGATGAGATACGCAGAATCCGTGATGACAACCAACATCTGGTGGATGAAATTGTTGGACTCAGGCAAGCAATGTCCCATTTGAAAGAAGATCTCTATTCCTCGAGTCAGGCTATACCTAAGCTCCGCGCAGAGAAAGAACTTGAATCGAGGGAGCTGACTCAGAGGAATCTGAAGCTGGAAGCTGAGCTACGCTCTTTAGAACCTCATAGGCAAGATGCCTTGCAGCTACGATCTGAAGTAGGCACGCTGCAGTCTTTGAGGCAAGAGTTGACTGAAAAGGTGCAGGGTCTAACAAAGGAGGTTGAGCATCAGAACTCTGAAAAGCAGCGCATATCTGCCATGGTAGCTGAACGAGATGGTCTGCGACAGGAACTAATTCGTACGAGGTATTGAACCATTCTGGTCTGCGTTTCTGGTTTAGTAGATGCATCATGCTGTTTTTTTGTCAATCTAACTTGGTGGCTCAGATGAGGAATTTAATCCCGCCCCTTCTTACTTTAGTGTAAGAGTAGCTAATTATTAATATCACTGCAGGGCCGCTCTTGATTATGAAAAGAATGCAAAGGCAGAGCTGATGGCACAGGTGCAGGCAGTGGAGAAGGATCTTGTAACTATGGCTCAGGAGTCTGAGAAGCTTAGGGCTGAGATTGAGAAGAGAAGGCCACCTAGTAGGTTTTGTTTCCTCACTTGCATCCAAGTCATCGAAATCTGTTGTGGTTAACCCATATCATACTTATAATTTTAGGTTTCAGCGGACATGGAGCTTACGGACGACCTATGACAACTCCTGGGATGGGCTTGCAAGACATCTACGACAGCGGCTATTCTTACAGAGAGAAACGCTACGATGCTGGACCATGGGACCCCCCTGGCTATCCGCACCCATGATTTGCGCTTTTGATCCTTGTCAGAGTTCATCACCGTCAGTACTTGCGACAAAGTTCCTATCTTAGCACTGAAACTTGTGGTGACTGGTGTTTTCGTGGCGGATTTGAGTTTTGCTATAGCTTTGTTGGCAAATGCGACAGCATTGTACCAGCGCTGCTTATATTGCACCATTCTTCAGAAAATCATAACCGTTGTAGAAGGCGATTGATCACATCATAGAAGGGAATATATAATTTGAACTCTAGAAAATTGCAACAGGGCGTGAAGCCTTCTGAAGGCAGATTGCTCTTTCGTGACCGGTTTGATGCGGTTGCTACTCTTTTGGTTTGGGTCGAGCTCTTGCAAGCTTCGATTGCATGAGGTGAAATATTATCACCTGCCAAAAATGAGGACTGATGCCTAGTTGTGCTTCCTGCATTGCTGCTTTGCTCATGTTGAAGGTGGTGAAAAGAATAACAGCAATCCCCTTTGTCATGTCCCGTCTTATTTTTGAATTTTTATTTTTATTTTGAGTGGTACAGCCATCCCAATTTACATGTCATTTTCATATTTCGTGATTTTTAATTGACCATTTTGACCGAACTATGAATGTCATGTGTTATACAAATGTTTCCATTAGGCATTTTTGTGGTATATAACCCATGTTTTATTGGTTGAATTGATTGTCAAACTTGAACTGGAACACGAACCCATCAACATTATGTTCTAACATAAAAGCAGTTAAGTACTCGTCAACTAGTCAGCCTGTGCGGATCAACATTCTGTTCTAACATAAAAGTGTCATTTTATTTGAATGCTAAGTTTGAGAGTTTTTATCTATTTTTTTGCCAGGGTGTGTTCCCTAAAAGAGTGGAGATGGGGATACTGTGCTTTTGACGTTTCTTATATGTCCAAATCTGAATTATATTACACATGTACATGTAAATTTTCATGGAAAAAAGGATAAATTGTTTGGCTTGTGTGGGGAAAATGATGCCCCGAAAATTGCCTTTTTAGAGCACTGACCCAAAATGCTGCCTCTTCCATTGCTCGGGGGATTGAGGATTTCATGATTTAAATTCAAGAACTGTAACAAGTATAGCGCATTTGGTGTAGAGGCATCATAGTACCCTCCCATGGTACTGACCAGGGTTCGATTCCCTGGATGCGCAACTTTATTTTTTTTCTTTGTGTAGGAAGGTTTTATTAGGCTTGACACTAACATGTCCTTTTTGGACATGGAGTTTCTGCGCGTAGAATTTCATGATGAAATAACGTTCGTGGAGCTCAGGGCAAAAATAACAAAATCGATGCTCCAATAAGTCTTGGTTGCACAACTATTTTTTTGAAAGCTTGATACGCACTATGACTGTTTCTTTACAGTGTCCTTTTCGGACATGGAGTTTCTGCGTGTAGAATTTCATAATGAAATAACGTTCGTGGAGCTCAGAGCAAAAATAACAAAATCGATGCTCCAGAAAGTCTTGGTTGCACAACTATTTTTTTGAAAGCTTGATGCGCACTATGTCTGTTTCTTTCAGTGCTGCAGTTTCAGTTTCTATTGGGCTTGACAATAACATGTCCTTTTTGAACATGGAGTTTCTACACTTGAGCTCAAATGCATCCTTGTGAAGAATGAAATAAAAAATAATAGTAAGCAAATTATAAAAATCTGATTTATTTGGCAACAAGCATTGTCAAATTATCTTCGTGCATGCAAAATATCGTGATGAAATAACGTTCGTGGAGCTCCGGAAAAAAACAACAAAATCGATGCTCCACAAAGACTTGGTTCCCCAACTTTTTTTTGGGTGGGGGGGTGGGGGGGGGGGGGGGGGGGGGAGGGATGGTGTTGATCCTCTACTATGACTGTTTCTTTTAGCACAAACAGTTCTTTTGGGCTTGACACTAACATGTCTTTTGGCCATGAAGTTTCTACACTCGTGCTCAAGTGCATCCTTTTTTTAAACAGAGCTCAAATGCATCCTTGTGAACAATAAAAAATAGTAAATAAATTTCAAAAAATCTGATTTTTTGGCAACAAACGTTGTTGAATTATCTTCGTGTGTGCGAAATTTCATGATGAAATAACGTCTGTGGAGCTCTGGGCAAAAATAATAAAATAGATTCTCCAAAAGCGAAAATGCTAAATGGGTCGTACTGGTAGATGGTACTATTATCTGGGCCGCCGGTCCACCTCGAGATGCCCGCCACTAGTAGTATTTAACGTGGTATTTCGAATGGGCGCTCTGTTTTGCACAGTTCCTGCATGGTTTGGCGCTAGTCCTTAAATTGGCCCAACAACTCTGGCACTCTACGGTCTCGGTCTTGCACCACGCTAGGTGGACCGTTGTACTCTCGATTGTGGGCCGTCACCGGCATCTTCCCCCCGAAGCCTCCGTGTTATTTATTATTCCCCATCGACAGATAGTCGCTAGCCATCCCCACCCCCTCCCCCTCCCCAATCCACTGTGCGACCGCATCCAACTCTGTACCACCCATGGCGTCGTCTTCGTCCTCGATCCCCCAGGCCGTTGACATGGATCCGCTCCCGCTCATTCCCTGCCCCCGTTGCGGTCGTCAAGTGCTCACCGACATCTCGTCCGGTGGGAAGAGGCCTGGGAACCGCTACTACAAGTGCATCCTCCGGAGCGTGAGATCCCTAAATCTTAATCTCCGGATTTGATGTTGAATTTTTAGTTTTCCTTTCAAAGCACATCCTGTTCTTATTCCGTGTTTTTTTGTTTGGTTTCATCCTAGTCTGGCCAGTTCCCCTTCTTCGAATGGCAGGAGTCGTACCGTGCTGTACTAGAGGCCGTTCGCGCTCGAGCTTTGCTCGCCCCGCCATCGCCTCCTTCCACTGGACTACTTCACCGCACTCTTCGGCAGGAACTCGGCACACAGCCTGCTCCATGCGCCCCGCAAGTCTGCGCCCCCGCCACGCCGTCGGCGCCGAGCGGCGATTTGTCCAGGGTTGCTATCATGCTCAGTGCCACCAACCTTATGATCACCGTCATCATGCTGGGCATATGCGTCCTCATTCTGGCGATTGTGTACTTCAAGTGATGTAGTGCACACGCAGCAGCTCACTGAATGTAGTAATGTGGTCCGGGCTTAGTATTAGTAGCGCCGCAAGTGTACTGCTCTGTGTTTAGATTTCAGGGCATAGTGTGTTCGCAGAGTCAGTTTGTCCTCACGTTTGTAGTCAAGTTGAGCTCGCTGTCACTGCTTTATTAAGTTCTAGTGTGATCCCCATGTAATCAGGCTTCATTTGTTAGACGTATTAATATTATGTTATCTCGAATTTGCCACGCTAGAAGTTTGTTTCTGGTTTATCCCATCGTGTACATCTACCTGCTGTCCAGTGCATTTACACAGTCAGGAGACACCTTACTCGGTCCGTGTAAATGCTGCCCCAACCACCACCCACCTCCATCAGTGCTTCTGGCGGTGCTATCTCTACCCTCACCCGGCCTCACCCACCATAGCTCCTCTCCTCCAGGTTGACGATTTTCTTTACCATGGTTTGGTTCCCTCTAACAATAATCCTGCCCCTCCATCCCCGCTCAATTTTTGATGCTTGTCTCTCATGCTTGCTGCGTTTGTTTTGCCACCAGATGTCTTGCTCCGGGAGTTGCGAGGGAGATGATGATGCAGTTGACCAGCACCATGCCCCTCAGATCCAGGGTTCAGATCTGAATAAGGAAGGTGTGACATACACTTCAAGGATCTTTGTGAAGCAAGTCGTCAGTGTCATCGAGGGGTTTACCGAGTACAAGAAGTGGCTGGTGGAGGAGATCAGATTTGGAGGTATACTTAAGCTACATAAGTACCAGAAGTTGAATCTTAGACTTAGTTCTTGGTTAATGAGCAAGGTAGACGTGCATCGGCGTGCTATATGCATCACCGAGAAGAAGGTGTTGAGGTTCTGGGCAGAGGATGTAGCTAAGGTGTTCAGAGTACCGGCTGGCAGTCGCGATGTCAAAGGCCGTGATGCAGACATCAACCCTGATTCAGTTGAGTTCATCAAGCGCACGCTTAGGATGGACCAAGCTGGAGCTCACAGCCTTAGAGCAGCAGAGGATTTCTTGAAGAGGGATATAATAGAGGACTCTGGCAAGCTGGAGAAGGATTGTTTCCAGATAGCTTTTGTCATATTTGCGATGGGACATCTTCTAGCCCCGTCTACGAAGCACAATTACGCCACAATTGATTTCTGGGGGGCTCTAGCTAATCCTGAAATGATCCAACAGTTCAACTGGTGTGAGTACGTCTTGCAATGCCTGATCGACGCGGTTATGAAGCTAAGGAGGGACATTGCTATGGGCACACAGACAATCAATTTGACCGACTGTCATCTCTTCCTGCAGGTACATTTTTTGTCCACAATATCCAATTTTGGCTACCTCCAAGCTGCGAACTGAACTAACCATCTCCTCTGTTTATGTGCCTCCTCCTAGGTGTTCTTCCTTGACAACTTGGATCTCGGGATCTTCAACAAGAAGCATGATGCAATGCCTCGGATAAGTGTTTTTGACCAGGACACGTTACGGCGCATGATCACAATGGCAACGGATGTTGGCTCTTCCCCATATACATACTCATCTGCTCCGGTATGGCACGAACTACTTGTACCTTGTTGCAATTTATTTTTCTTTCTCCTTTAATTCGTTTGCATGACTACGTGCGACAGCTTAGGGACTCTTCACTAGTTTGCTATACGAGGGGTAATTTCACTAGCTCTGTCCACCGACGTCGTGAAGTTGCCCATTCACCACACCGCCCTAAGGATTTATGTGTTTCACATACTATGTCGCGCGTGAATGTTCCGGGCGAGCCTTCTCGGGCCGGGAATTCTGCATCACCGCTCACCCTGGCTCGGAAAGTCACTGCTTCGGAATACAGTCAGCATGTGCAGCGACATTACCCCCAGATGGTAAGACCAGATTCATAACTTGATTTCTCTCTTCTGCCCCAATTATTACATTTTCGATGTAGTTGATGCAGCCCACCTCTTCTTGTAGTTTGGAGATCCTCTTGCCATACTAATGCGTCAACAGAATGCTCGGGCCCTTCTCCACATCAACAATGCCATGCAGAACATTCAAGCCGACATGATACAATTCACGGACAAGGTTTTCGCAAACATACGGTCCCGATGTGTTTGTTGTTCAGCAAGAGGTTTCACAGACTGCCCTATCAGAGATGAGTGTGATTCTTCCGACCGTTACCTTCATCGCTATTCACCAACCGTCGCAGCTACTAATCGCAATACCGAACCGCCATCCGGTGTGAATGCCCAGTTCAGAACCCTAGCATGTAACAAGATCCTAGGCCGGCGCCTTGACATGTTCGATCCAGAAGGTAACTACCGGTCTTTACTAAACTCCTCCTTCTTCTTTCTTCAGTGCGCACTGAACTCTTTTTTCTGGATTGTACACAGTTGACGTTGACTCAGGCGTTTTCAACTCTAACACCAACGCTAAGCAGGCATGCAGCGACCCGATCGCAAATCAAGTCCACAAGAGGGCCAGGCCTGCCTCCACTGACACTGCCCCAGCCGGCAGCGCTTCACTGATGTTCGAGAGCATCAAGAAGTTTGCTGCCTCAGTCGCCCTATCCTTGGTGGACCGTTACAAAAAGCTCCCTCCACAAGCCCCTCATGTTCATCTGTTCGGGACGTCCACTCGAGCCATTCCCAGGAGAAAATATGTAACCGCCACTGGTTTTGCATCTGATCCATGGATGAAAGGATATTTCCCCCCACCAGCGAAAGGGCCCCCCCTCACGCAATCACTCCAGGAGTTCACATGCACCGCCAGTCCTGAAATTCTTAACAGGTCCGTCCGAACATCTGATTCCTCAGTACATCCCGTACCTGCGCTAACCATTCTGTCATTTGGTGTCAGTCCCTGGATCATCCACAATAGCCCACGCCACCTTTCCGTCACAGGTGCTGACGTCAGCCATCAATTACTTGCTGTAATCGAGCTCGATCATGAATTATTTTCTGCTCTCCCGCGACGGTTCACGCAGCTGTACATGGAAGATAACCCCGACAAGCCTTACATGAGCTACGCTCACTTCATGGATCTTGATTTCGCCGTATGATGCTGCCATCGACAAGCTTTTTTTTCGTTCCTACTTCTGTGGACAATACTAACCTGATTTAACTTTATATGTGCTTGCAGACACTTGTTCTGGCAGGACACGACTACACTCGTCTAGCTCACATACAGGACCAGTTCATTGGCTCGGAAATCATGTACCCTTTGCATGCTTGCCAGCTGGTTAACACCTTCCACCTTTCATATGTGTTCAAATTCTTTACTGTTCCAATTTCCATTCTTCGCTAACCTTATCCCTCACCAGTTTTATGTACCATCGTCAATGTCTCATGGTTGCGTCCTATACATCTGGGACATGGTTACGTCAACCATACATGTCCTGGACCCAATGTCTGGATCAGTGGTTGTACTCCTTCAGTTAAAGCGAGGCACGAGGCTGCTATTTCAATACTCCATGACGGGCTGTTTACATGTCTAACAGAGTTCTTCTCTGGGTGGCCAGTTGATAAAGCAAAATGGTCCACTAAGTACCAACGTGTAGCTGACACACTCATCACCAGGTACGCTTCAATTTGCAACCCCGGACCACATCTTGCCCAAATCTCCAAAACTCATTATATCACTCCTGCCGCATTCCACAGGGAAGACTCTGCAGTATGCGTTCTTCTCCTCTTGAAGCATTTCGACGGCAAGAAGTGTAGGGTTCCATTGACCAAGGTGTGGCATGACACTCCCCGCTAACTGCCTTCACTTTCTCATCGTCCCAGTCCGTTTTACCTCCTTATCTCACATGGTTGTCCCTTTGGTTGTTATGTCTAGGCAAACATTGACAGAACTCGGCAGTTTGCATTCTACGAATTGTTCAGGCTGCAAGGGAACAAGTCATCTGTTCCAGCAGACATCATGTGGCGTATCTTGGCACCACCGGAAATGTAGGACCAAACATCCTCAGCAGCCGTGTAGCTCGCCCCCTGATCTGATGAAATCTGCTAATGCTGCCTGCGCCGGCTGAAGCCCGCCCAATCCCTTGTTATCGAGCTTTGTTACTGGCTTGTACAGTTTTTTATCAACCAGACCGCGCCCTTAATTCGCATGCTACCTATCAACGAACCTACTTGTTTGGTTTTATCTGCTTCTTATTTTGCATACGGTGATGTACTCCGGTCGTCCCAAAATTCCGGTCTTCAACTAGTCTACATACGAATTTATCTATGATTGAAACATGACTTCACACAACCGTATGTACAATCTTATATGTCAAGAATTTTGGGACGGACCGACTACATTAATCCATGCCATATATCAACCCTTCCCAACCCGCACCCACCACGGGCAATGTACATCTGTCTGAACTGCAAGGTATAGCAAGTAATCAAGCTCCGAATGACCGTCCGTCCTATCACAATTTTACACTTCATGCCTGCTGTGCTGACCAACTAATTCATTTAAATAGGATAAATGGCCTGGACCGATGTATGCAAATGTCCTGACGATGACGCATGGACTCCCCCTCGGAAGTAATGTTGTCAAATATGTCCGACAATGGACAAAGTCTTACCAACAAGCTCGAGTGCATACCCCGTGCTCCAGGTTAGATTATCCGGGACAAGGTGTCTCAACCCAACTTTTTGCAGATGCATGATCGCATGCGCCATCACGGAGCCATAAGCAAATGTAAATTGCAAACTACCGTCCCACTAAGCACACGACTTGTGCAAGTCTGAATTACCAATATTACAACCACTAGGTCTTAATAAAGGGGGTGTTCGTTCGCTCGCCTATGGTCTACACGGGTACCAACCCGTCGACCAAATATCTACTAGGGGGGGGGGGATTTAGGTTGTCAGCAGAACTTGCAACATAGCTCTAGCTGCATTATGAGAATGCTCTCAACCCCAGTCACGCGTACGCCTTCTCATCGACCATATGCCACCAAAACTATCTTCCAAACTTCGACCTTCAAATTTCCACTTCAATCTTGAGGTTTCAGTCAATTTTGATGAGCTTGCTCTCATCCACAGCCCTTGAAGGCCTCATGCTTGCCATCTTCGCCGGCAGCTCTCCCCTGTTTCGTCGCAGTGTGCACACCTCATAACATAGCTTCTTCCGTAGGTATTTCGCAGTTGCCTGTAAGCACATTTCAAATGTTGTCAGTTCCAAGCTACCATACTCCCCACACCAGGTTACCATGTCATATAGTTCATCTTCAAGATTACCGGGGTTATCTCGTTTTCCAGCCCAACCCCATTGTACTCCTTCAGGATGTGCACGCAGTACATGGCCGACTCCTCACTGCAAGCACACGCAAACAAAATCAGTCAGTTCCCGTTAGGTTCATAACACATTGACTCAGCTTCTGCTTTGCTAGGATTCTTATTTTACCTTGCACAACTTTCGTACAAATCTATCTTGAAGCCAACACTCCACCCGACCCTGTCCATCTCCCAGGTTGGGATGCATTCGTTGATGATCCGAACTAGACCTCTAAGAATTATTTTGCCGTTCTTCCAGTGGATCTCCTTTGTTTTATTCCTTATCGATGTTGCATCGGTCGGGTCCAGGATCTGCAAAACTCTTTCCTTGAGGTCGATTGCATAAACGGACCACGTCTCCAGCAGAGGGACCAGCATTAGCAGCTGCAACCAAAAGTTGTTTGTCAATACACAACATAACACAATGATCTTACCAACAAGACACGGTACATGATTTCAGTCACCTGCCGCACAGACTATAGGTTGTACCCTATAAATTCCTCGCATATCATCGTCCTAACATACTGGAAGTCTATGTTATCCGGGCGCTCTACTTTCATAATTTCAACCTGCGTCAGTTTATCATATATCACATATCTTGCAATAAAAAAACTGGAGCGAATTGTCCTCCTGTAGTTCGGGGTTTTACCGCCAGGTTTGGATTGGGGATCGCACGCCACCTGACGTTTGATCCCTTGTACATCTTGTTCTCCACATACATTACAGCTCTCCAAATTGCTGACATGCCAAGCCTGTCAACAGCTCCATCCGGACCTAGCTGCTCCTTTAGTTCCTCCCCTGTAAGGATCATCCACGTTGGGTAGTCATGGATGAACCATCTCCTGCACGGAAAAACTTATGTCAGCTCCACCAAACTGCCGGAAAAGTTACTTTCTGAACGAAGCATCAGCTTTGTGACAACTTACTTGCCGAGCAGAACTTCATCAGCACACCTCTTGAACAGTGCATAGAAAGCAACGACATGCTCTGCTCTAGGCTGTTCGTGATGAAGACCTAATTCGCCAGGGTACTTACCTTCCATCTCAACCTTCATTTGCTGTAACCCAGGTTGCACCGCAATGGAATTATTTGCCGGGGCAACGGGTTCTGTTGACATTGCTATAAATTGGTTAATTGAACAACTACTAAAAGTTCGAAATCCACAACTTTTTCGAATATCCAACCTTCAGTCGCTGCTGTGCTCTGATGTATCGGAGCTTGCATGGACTCATCATTGTGTAGGTTCGCAATCACGTGTGCTGCATTCAAACCATCACATTACTCTACTACTCGCCACATCCCCTCCCACATATGAATTGCCAAAATAAAGTTACCCCTATCATACCATTCGAAGCTTGTCCATCATCTGATTCAGTAGTTCCCCTCCTCTCATGCACAACAATCGTTCCACTGCTGCCCCCCAGACCTGGGCTACCTGAGCGTTCTTCCTCTGCCTGACTTGTTGATGGTACAGTCACCATTGCCCACCTGGCAGCTACAAGTAACCAACAAGACAACTCTAATGATTCCTCCTGTCACCGATAATAAAAGAAGCGAAACCCGTTGCTATCTATGCTGTTCAACTTACCTTCACTGTCGAGAGCGGGATAAGCTTGACCACAGTCAGTTCCCATGTTGCCATCAGGTATTTCATCAAGGAACCGAACTTTCTTTCTTTCTCTTCTTGGCTTTAGGCGTCTATGCATAGCCGCCCTCTTTGTGCCCACCGCGCCCCCTTTCGTGATGCTTCCTCCCACCTCTGCATCAGCTGACCCCTCATCTCGTGCACCTGCAACTGCTACAGCTTCAGCGCACCCTCATAGTGTTTCACAATTTTTTGTTTCACAGAAACGAGCAAGCCCACGTACAACTCTTATAAAATCAGGGTTACGATATGCTACACACCTGCTCCCTCGTTGACCTCACGCTCCCCTATTGCCTGAGTCTGGATGGTTTGCATCTCCGTTTCGCAATCTCCTACAAAATTTATGTTAGTACCCTTAATTTTAGCAATTTTAATTCCCATATGTTCACCGCGCAGGGCGCCGGCTACCTGATGTTCGTGTCTTCATAGTTGGTGGAGAATCTGCATTGCTGTTGTCATCTGGTTCTCTTCTCTGCTCTCCTCCACCTTCACCACCTAGTTGCATCAGCCCCACCGCGGCCTCTCTTGAGGTTGTACCATGTGGTGCAGAATCATCATCTCCTCCGCCACCACCCCCCGCTCTAGCTGCAGTTCGTCACAACGAGTTTGAGTTCCTTTTTTGCTTTGTAAACACTGAACCTTCCATGATTTCAGGAATACAACAAAAGTTTTTACCTGCTTGTTTCGAGCGTGTCACAGCGGTGCCGTTCTTTCTTTCGGTATCTTCATCTCCTGTTGAAGGAAATCCAGTTCAGGTCAGTTAACTCCGGTTCCGATCACTCACAAATAATGCTACACATAATATCTTCTACGCGGTACCAAGACTAACCTGTTTCCTCTATATCTGCCATACTGCAGCATCCCATGCTCATCAACAGTTTTGTCAGGATGTGCGGCTTCGTGCCGTCGATTGCTTGAAGGGCTTCATCCACGAGCGCCTCCCGCCTACATTCGCTCATCACTGCTTCACCCTGCCCAGGGTTCAGGTCACTTGCTAGTTGAAGTACTATGTTCTTTATCGTGGGAATGACATCCTCGTCCAGCACCCCTCCAAGCCGCACCGTCCTCTGTAATAAATATTTATGTATTTCTTTTGTCACATTGGTTACCAATGAGTAGCTAAATGTTAACGTCATCATCCTTAATCAGGAGTGACTAATTACTGAGAAAGCACGCACCTCTTTTACTGTCCCGGCACTTGCGATCAATGGATGTAATCTTCTCGCTCTACTGGCCATGCTCTCAACACTCCTCGTCTGCAAAACAAGTTGTCCAGATTGTCAGACCTTAATTGTGTACAATAAGCAGTGTTACAATGATTTAGTTACTCCAGCATTGTATTGTACCTTATATCGTGGAGACTTCAGCAACCTGTCTTGCATCTCCAGCTTGATTAGTTCTTTGATCTTCTCAGTTGTATATGCACCAATTTTGGGGACTAAGTCTGTGTCTAGGCTGTGCTTCCTAAAATCTGTCCACTCCAGGCAGTACAGCTGAGCACACACCAAAGTAATTGTTAGCAAAAGGTACGTAACAAATGCAACAGTCATAGATGCAAGGCATTATTCAGGTAAACCATGCACATACCTGCAGAAACAAGTTGGACCCCCCAGAAGTCAGGGATGGAGCTCCTTCATTCATCTCCTGCTGGAATCTCTCTGCACTAGCTCGAAGTACATCTAGTATGTACCCTGCCTAGTCGTACTCACCTATCTCAACTGGATTCTGCACGCAACGTAGTAGTTCATCTGGCACGTTTGCGTTCGCTGCCCTTGGAGAGACCAAAGTGCAGCAGGAAAGCAGGGTGTATGCAGCCAGACATCTCTTCCAAGTCTCCCGGTTAATGCAATAAGCATCACAGATCTGCATAACCTTTTTAAGGTCTTCGACCCTGATGCCCCTGTTTCTGTTCACAGGTAACCCTAGCACACTTTGCACCTTCTCTACTAGCCTACCCTTATCCTTGGGCCTAGTAAGACTAATTTTCCTTTTGCCGGAAGCCACGCCCATGATATTCTCCATATCGGATCTACCTATTTCACGTGTCTCACCGTCACGAAACGCGAAACGCAGGGTATCACAGTCAGATGTGTCAACCCGCACGAGGCAGTCCGCGTAGAAGTTCTTGTCCAGCGGTCCAGAGGCCCTGACGGTGAGCATCGGGGCCAGACCCGTCTTCTCCACCACCGGATAGCACATCGTCCCCACGCCTAGTAGCGGTGCCGCAGAAAAAACTCCACGCATCGATCCGCTTCGCTCCACTTCGGTTGAACCCTCGCCTAGCCCCAAACTCCCCCACGAGCTGGCTCGCTTCGGCGTTGCCGGCGAGCGCATCCGCCTCGTACCAGCAGCCAACTCTGAAAAGGACGCCATCGACGACCAGCTTGCACATGCCAGCAAGACCTTGTTAGAGTTCTCCCCCCAGTGCCCCCACCCCACCCGCGCAACAAATGTAGAGACTACTAGGGAAGGTACTCACCAGGGCTTCTGGCCGGTCCTCCCGCGCAGATGTCGCCGGCGCTCACGCCGGAAACCTAGGGTTCCTGTAGCAACCTCGCTTCCCCCCTCTCTATTCCCCTGCTTTTCTTTCTCCTGTGCTTGAGAAAATGGCTACTGTTGAGGAGGCAGAGCAGCCCCTCGTCTCTTTATCGCCACCCCAGCCCAGCTACCAATTACTCTTCCTCTCTCTCGCAGCACTTACTGGCCCCGCCTACCGCGCCATTGCCTGCGAAAATACCCCGCGCTTTCTTGTGTGTGAGCCGCTGCTTTTTTTCGACACGTCTCATAGCACGACATGCATGTCTGCCCGAGCAATGCAGCCCGCCACACACCATTCGTAGCTGTGCTCTTACGTGCATTTGCTCCTCCCGTTTTTTCAATCCATAACACCCGGTTCACGTGTCAGTAGAGCCATATGGTCCTATCCACCGGCTGGTTCCAGATTAAACGCTGACTACCTGCGCGCACTCCCAATGCAGAAATGGGTGCCTCATGGGGACCAGTGTTTTTGCCTGTTTTAGGAACTGAACTACTGTTCGTACTGTTCACCCGACACTGCTACAGCTCCATGACAAGAAAATCGCATGTCTCGAATCAATCCAAAAAGCGTTAACACCACATCCCAAGCCTTTCTTGCGTACTTTAGCCTGCATGCACTCATTGAGACTTTTCGTCCTTTGCTTTTGGTCCCACTAGCAGTTGCACGATACTACATGCAGCTTTCACAAAACAATTATTCCTGCATGCATGCATACCTTCCATGCTCCAGCTTAGGAAATGCCACATTTTTTAATTGCAGACTATAGTTGCACTCTTTTCAGTCATTAACAACTGATTACATATAGTGCCCTACACTAACCACACAGCTCGGATGCTATTACTACGTGGACTTGCAGCACCATGCATGCATCATTGATAGTACATCCACTAACTGGACCCACACACCCCTCCCTGTTGTTTTCAAATGCTGCAGTTAACACCCAAAGTACGCATGATCGTCACTAACTAAGTACGTGCCCGTTTCGGCGCCCTGCTGGTCACGTCGTCTTCTTCCTCCACCTCTCCCCAGCTTGTCGGGTGGACCCCTGATTATTCACCTGCTTCCAGCAGATCCACACTGTCTTCTTCGGGCACTGCCTCCAAATCTTCTGGGTCATGCTCGCCCCCACCTTCTTGCAGCTCCACCACGGCGCCCGCATCTGCACCATTTGTTTCAGCATTAGCCCAGATGCCAGCCTCGTCATTCATCCCGATCTGGCCTTCCATAGATTCCTGCAACAACAAACCAATTGGAAACAACAATCAAACAAACACATTCATCCATAAAATCTTCATCCTCACCCCCGGTTATGCTCACCGTATCAGCTTCGTTGTTTCCTTGCCCTGCTTCCGACGAGTCGCCACCCCCGACCTGCTCCACCTCTTCCCCGCCCACAGACTGGTCGCTCTCAGACGCTTCAAACTGAAAGACAGTGACATACAACTTCCTTCAGCCACCACCCAAGTGGGCATACCACGAAAACATAGCAGCGACCTGGGTTTTTGCACTAACCTCATCATTGATGAACGTTGGGGGCGACCATGCTAGGCCGGAGGTGAGCACTCCAGAGCTTGGCCAGCTGATGGATGGAGCCATTCTTGCTTGATCTACTACTAACAACACAACACACTGGAGCGGCACTCACTCTGTGTCAAGGCTTTCCACACACCACCACCCCCTCCCCACACCCCCCTATGAATACTAACTCCGGGTGGGACATCCCGCCCGCACTAAGTTTGAATTTTGAACTCTCAAACTGATCACACCTCCCCCCATGCTGCACTGTATGGCCTGCCAGATGTCAACAACCTAGCTTCTCAGGACATCCATACTATGCGCACGTGTATTTTCTCTGGGACAAACATATCGGATGGTAAATGTAGCTACACCGCGGTTCGCCTTATATCAAACCAAACTTTTCAAACACCTTATTGGGACAGCCGCTTAGTTTGCTAACACTAGTACAATGTTTCTCATCTCGAAATGTGAAGATTTTCTAGCCTCATGCTTCTACAGTTAGGAGAAAAATTCAGCTGTCGCACTACTGCTGCTGATCAGCTTGGTCGCCCCCAACTCTGTCGCACGTGTTTTTCCTATGTCCCGCCACACCACAATTGCTGCATCTACCTTCTTTCCTGGGCACCTTCGGCGCGTCTCCTCGTTGCGGGCATGTAGTCTTCTTGTGTCCTGGTACCTTGCAAATACTGCAAAATCTGCTCCTCTTGCTAAGCCCTTCGTATGGTGGCCTGTCTCTAGCATTGGTGGGGCGACCTGCATTCCTCTTCTTAGCTGGAGGTTCAAGGCCCGCCAAGGCGCTCCCCTCATCTTGATTCTTGGTTTTTTCCACATTATCCCGTTTGCCGACGACTCCATTCGCTTGCTTCCTGTTATGGCCACGGTCTTCTAGGCCCAGCCTGTCCCTCTGCATGTCGTACGGTGCCATAACAGTCATGGCTTGCTTGAACAAGCCCATCAAAGTATCGTACGCCTCGACACTGGCATCTCCCAACCTGACCAGCTCTAGCGCTTGCACGTACATTCGGTTGTGCCTGAATGTGAGCGTGCTAGTCTTTATCTGATCTTTCTAGTAGTGCTGCAGGTGCTCAGGCAAAATGTCCCTTGCATCCTTCATCCATCTCTTGACTATGTGTTTCTTTGGAATTGTTGTCATCCCCAAGTAGTCCATCACCTGGCATGCAAAACACAGGAATTGGCACTTAATATGCAGTTATCAGCGAGACGTGCTGCGATTAAATCCAGTGTTCCATTACTACCTTCAGAACATGGCAGCACAACATGCCCATGTGCTCGAACAAACCACATTCGCACTCGAACTCCTCACCGCCGCTTAGCATTTTCACCATGAAGACTACTCTGCTCCACTTCTCTCGCTTCTCTGGCCTGGTGTGGATCGCCTTGTATAGAGAGTGCTTCTCGATCTCTTCTACTCGATAGCCTCTAGCCTCGTACAAGATTTGTCCGAACTGCTCGAACATTGCCCGCGTGTATATCTTACTTGCATCTATCTCTATTGAAGAGTTCGTTCGCAACACCACACTGCCCTGAGTCCACGGAATGCTTCAGTTATTAGTCACAATCAAAAAAAAATTTTGCTTGCCTATTTACCAGCTAACTTACCAGCTTCGTTCGCTTTTCCTCGTAACTTTCGTCCGATGCACGGTCAAACTGCAACCTCATGTATTACCTCATGAACTTGTGCATCGGAGAACCCAGAGGCACGTAGCTCTTCAGCATATGGTTCGCACTCTCGCTCCGCTGTGTGCTCGTCATCTTGGCGCAGAACACACCCTTGAAGTACGGCTTTGCCCATTTTTCTCTTATCTCAAATAGATTTGTCATATACTGGTGTGTTTTCAGATTGTGCTTCTCCAGCAGTTGTCACCAAGCCTCCTCAAACTCCTCTACCGTGAGCATGTGGTCCACCACTTTATGAAATTCCTGCCTAAACTCATTTCTTTTCGCAAACATTGCGCCCAAACTTTCCTTGGCTTTCTTCAACACATGCCACTTACACCACCGATGCACTGTGTTAGGAAGTACATTCTTAATAGCGACCTCCATAGCCCGGCACTGATCTGCATTTTTGACCGGCTCACGCGTGAGTATAATTGATGGCACTAATGAACCCAAAACGAAATATGAAAAATGAAAATTGCCCTACCAACTCACCTGTTAGTATGGTTCGGGGTGCCACACCGCCCATCATCCTCACAAACTTTGTGAACACCCACTCAGAGCTCTCAACCTGTTCATCTCTCAACAGCACCCTACCTAGGAGTATGCTCTGGTAGTGGTTGTTCACCCCAACGAATAGACCAAACGGCATATCGTACAGGTTCATCCTGTAAGTTGTGTTGAACGTCACGACATCCCCAAAAAAATTTGTACTTCAACCGACTATCTCCACTTGCCCACATTAGATTCCTTATTTTGCTCTGTTCATCCGCTTGTACCCTAAATAAGAACTCCGGATCTTTTGCCCCTAGCTCATCAAACACCTCAATTGTTTTCTGAACATCATCATCAGCTTCCTCCCGGCTTATCTGGCCACACAGGTGCCTCAGAGATCTCTTCGTGAATGGTACATTCTCAACCGTCCCAAAGAACCCCCCGATTATGCTGTACACCTTGCTTAGGTTGATGTTGTTCTTTCTTAGGTTCCGAATCAGGTCCCTAGTGTACACATCTATGTGTTTGTGAGAAGGCCAGTGCAACATCTCCCCACAATTTGGAGTCAACACATGGTTGTGCTTAACTCTATGCTCAGTAATATACCACCCATTGTCGGACGTCCTTAACAACCTAATCATAGCAGGGCACTCACATCGACACGACCGTGAGTTCTCCCTCAATGGTTTCCCCTGATCCAAACATAAACAGAACAGCGTTTCCACGTCAGCACGTGCCAGTAATTGACAATCCGTGAGAGATGTGTTCTGTTTAAACAACTACTTACCGAGCATCCACACACAATCTCTTGCCTTGTTTTCCTCTTGTCTGGGTTCAGTCTGCTCTTGCGGTATCTGATGCCGAACCCATTCTCCCACGAATACAAATTGTAGAAGTCATACGCTTCTGTCAGTGAGTCGAATGTCCTCCCAAGTTCAGGCTTCACCACGTCATCTCCTTATCTTTCCGCGAAACCTCTGATGGATTTCTCCAGGGCACCCATCCTCCCGGGACATGGTGTCCTCTCGATTGGATTAGCGCCAACACGTACTCTGCATGTATTTTGTGTGCAATATTAGAACGCAGGCATAAGATATGTCGTCGCCACTGCGTCCTATTGCCTATTCTATCACCCTAACAAAGTAAAGGAATTGCACACCCTGGCACTACCCCCCTCCCCCTGGTCTAGCTCCATTCAGTATCATACAATTACGACTTCATCTTCAACTCTAAACCCACCCAGGTAGCTCTCACCTGCCACATTTTTACTTCCCTTTTTGTTTCTACCTGAAACTATGCTATCTAAATTTCTAAACGTGAAGGGCTGTGTCATGCAAGTAAAGTAGCCAAACAAAGCCTGTATGGATATCCCCCCTAAATCGCCCATATTCGTAAGCTTAATTGCCCTGTGTCTTCAGGAACATATACGATAATTTTATACCTAGTCGTACTGACGAAATAACAAACAATCAGGACGCTGGAGGTCTAAACTAATTTCTGTAAGCCATGTACCTCCTAATCCATCCAGGCGTCTTCGGATCTGGCTTCACGGCCGACTCGCCGGACTCCGCCGGCGCGCTGTCACCACTCGCTTCAGCCGGCGCCCCCCCACAACTGTCATGCGCAGCAACTGAAGAATCCCCAGCAGCTCCGAATACACCTTGCTCCCGTCGTCCTCCAGCGAAATCGCCGGAGAGCCCGGCGGCGACCGGAAGCAACCTGCACACGACCGCCAGATCTATCATCCAGGCACGCCGAACTGCACCCAGTGAGGGACACCGCGCCCACCTCGGTGTAGTCGATGGAGAGAACGTACCTGCAGACCGGATGCAGAGGGAAATCCCCGGGCGCCGCTGCCGGCTCTGTCGCCGCCGCCGCCGTCGCCCTAGTCGCCTGTACTTCCATCGTAGCACACCACTTCTCTGTTTTCCCCTGCCCCTTTTTCTCACCCCCAGCCTGCGCCCGTGCTTTTTGGATCGACGTCACCCGGCCGAGTTATGTGTCTGGCGAGTACTCCGTGACGCCATGTTTTTTTAGTTCATCGTACGTGTCGAAAAAATCTGGACCATGGTCCACTACCGACAATCAACACCGAGACCACCGGTCCACTTTTCATCCCCGTTCACCCCGCGCGGGTCCGACCTGTGTCAGACATACGGACTGGCATACTAGCTGCGTACGCTTCTACGGTCTCCGCTCCCGCGCCGCTTGCAATACGGCTTTTTCCAGCGCTCGCACCGACTGAGCCTTAAATGCCACGCACCTGCCGATCAGGCCTTCTGGACGAGCGGGATAATGGGATCATATGGTAGTACGACCAAAAACGCCGCGTCCCTCCAAAAGACTATTTTTAAAGCATTTCTTGACTATTTTTGTCAGACATCCACAGATGTTATTTCATCACGGAAATTTACACCCAGGAAGAAAACTAAGCCATGTCTCTTGTAATAAGAATCGGTTATTTTATACATTTTCTTCAGATTTTATTGTTCACACATGAGCATTTGAGCTACTTTTCTGGAGAAGTTTTTTTAAGTATCGAGGTCCCTGGATGTGCAACTTTTCATTTTAGAAGTTTGATGCGCTAATTTTACTTTCTCTTTGTGTATAGGTTGTTTCTATTGGGCTTGATACTAACATATTCTTTTTGGACATGGAGCTTCTAAACTCAAGGTCAAACACATCCTTGAGAAGAAAAAATTAAAAAAATAACAGTAATCAAATTCAAAAAACCTGTTTTATTTTGGCAACAAACTTTGTTGAATTATCTTCGTGCGTGCAGAATTTCATGATGAAATAATGTTCGTGGAGCTTGAGGAAAAAAATTGATGCTCTAGAAAGACTTCGTCGCGCAACTTCTTTTTTTAAAGCTTGATGCGCACTATGACTATTTCTTTCAGTACAAGCAGTTTCTATTGGGCTTGACACTAACATGTCCTTTTTGAACATGGAGTTTCTACACTTGAGCTAAACTGCATCCTTGTGAAGAATGAAATTGAAAATAATAGTAAACAAATTTAAAAAAACTGTTTTTTGGCAACAAACATTGTTGAATTATCTTCGTGCTTGCAAAATATCGTGATGAAATAACGTTCATGGAGCTCCGTGGAAAAACAACGAAAGTAATGCTCCAGAAAGGCTTGGTTGCACAACTATTTCTTTTTTTTGGAGAGGGGGGGGGGGGGGGGTTGAAGCTTGATGCGCTACTATTAATGTTTCTTTTAGGACAGGACGTTTCTACTGGACTTGACACTAACATGTCCTTTTTGGATATGCAGTTAACTACATAGTCAAATGCATCCTTGTGAAGAATAAATAAAAATTAATTGTAAAAAGTTGAAAGGAAAAAAAATAAGTTTTTCGGCAGCAAACATTGTTGAACTATCTTCGTGCATGCAGAATTTCATGATGAAATGACGTTCATGGAGCTTTGGGCAAAAATAACAAAATTGATGCTCGAGAAAGACTTGGTTGCACTTTTTTTAAAGCTTGATGCACACTATGACTATTTCTTTCAGTACAGGCAATTCCTCTTAGGCTTGACACTAAAATGTCCTTTTTGAACATGGAGTTTCTACACTCAAGCTCAAATGACTTCTTCTGAAAAATGAAATCAAATACAATAGTAAACAAACTAAAATTTTTTGGCAACAAACATTGTTGAATTATCTTCGTGCGTGCAAAATATCATAATGAAATAACGTTCGTGGAGCTCTAGAGAAATTTGGAAGATCCCTATGTTTGCATTGGTTATGGATGGCTTAGAAGAGCCCGGAAAGACCTTGGGTCGGCTCTAAGCTGCCCGGTGATGCATCTGACCGCACCCTGTTCGCATCAGCGACCAAGATTGAAGTTGGAGACGGAAGAATAACAAGCTTCTGGCATTGTTGTTGGTTCAGCATGGAGACACTAGATACTCTTTTCCCAAAGACATACAAGAGATGCAGAAAGAAGAACAGAACGGTGCAGGATGCCCTTCGCCAAGACAACTAGGTGAATGATATCAGGGGAGGTAACTATATGGACTTGGTTGATGAGTTCATCGTGCTATGGAGGCTCACCCGTAACATCTACCCTAGCCTAAGTGAGACCACACCTGACGAGATTAGTTGGAGTTTAAATGCCTTTGGAGAATATACAATGAGATCCACCTACTTGATGCAGTTCTAGGGGCATGCGTCCTCGAACTTCAAGAGCTTGTTCTGGTCTGCTCGGGCACCAGGGAAAACTAAGCCACCCGACTGCTCATGCAAAACATAGTCTGGTGCAACAACAAGCTCAAGAGAAGAGGATGGATCAATGGTTACTTCTGCCCCCATGCATGCGCAATTTGGAAAGCACTTTCCATTTGTTCTGGGAATGCCTGACCGCAAGAGAGGTATGGGACAATGTTTCTCTCTAGCCTAGCTGCAGCACCTCAACCCTGCAAACTGGCCTCCTACTGCTAATTCTGCCCACCAGGCAACAATAGTGATCAACTCTGCTGCCCCCACCCCCCAGAAATGAAAAGATTAAAGACTATGCTAATGCTGGTAGCCTCGCACTTGAGTGAGCACAACGAGAGATGCTTCCGCGATAAGTGCTCCATGTGTTGGGGAACGCAGTATTTCAAAAATTTCCTATGATCACACAAGATCTATCTAGGAGATGCATAGCAACGAGAGGGGAGAGCGTGCCTACGTACCCTCGTAGACCGAAAGAGGAAGCGTTTAGTAATGCAGTTGATGTAGTCGAACGTCTTCGCGATCCAACCGATCAAGTACCGAACATACGGCACCTCCGTGATCTGCACACGTTCAGCTCGGTGACGTCCCTCGTACTCTTGATCCATCTGAGGCCGAGGGTGAGTTCCGTCAGCATGACGGTGTGTTGACGGTGATGATGAAGTTACCGACGCAGGGCTTCACCTAAGCACTATGACAATGTGACCGAGGTGGAAAACTGTGGAGGAGGGCACCGCACACGGCTAAAGATCAATTTGTGTGTCTATGGGGTGCCCCCTCCCACGTATATAAAGGAGGGGAGGAGGAGGCCAGTCGGCCGGCCACAAGGGGCGCGCCAAGGGGGGATGAGGGAGTCCTGGATTAGGGGGTGTCCGGACTATACCTTCGGCCGGACTCCTGGACTATGAAGATACAAGATTGAAGACTCCGTCCCGTGTCTGGAAGGGACTTTCCTTGGCGTGGTAGGCAAGCTTGGCGATACAGATATGTAGATCTCCTACCATTGTAACCGACTCTATGTAACCCTAACCCTATCCGATGTCTATATAAACCGGAGGGTTTTAGTCCATAGGACAACGTACACATCAACAATCATACCATAGGCTAGCTTCTATGGTTTAGCCTCTTCGATATCGTGGTAGATCTACTCTTGTACTACCCATATCATCAATATTAATCAAGCAGGACGTAGGGTTTTACCTCCATCGATAGGGCCCGAACCTGGGTAAAACTTCGTGTCCCTTGCCTCCTGTTACCATCCGGCCTAGACGCACAGTTCGGGACCCCCTACCCGAGATCCGCCGGTTTTGACACCGACATTGGTGCTTTCATTGAGAGTTCCTCTATGTCGTCACCGTCAGGCTCGATAGCTCCTACGATCACCAATAACGATGCAGTCCTGGGTGAGACCTTCCTCCCCGAACAGATCTTCGTCTTCAGCGGCTTCGCACTGCGGGCCAATGCACTTGGCCATCTGGAGCAGATCGAAAGCTACGCCCCTGGCCGTCAGGTCAGATTTGGCTGCTGACATCCGCGGGGACTGAATCTTCGACGGATTCGAGCCACTGCCGAGCGCGCCGCACTGTCCCGACGAGCATGATCTAGCTCTGCCGCCGAACAGTGCCCTGGAGGCCGCACCCGCATCGGCTTCGACCCTTAATTCGGAGCCAACTGCGCCGATCGAGGATGGGCGGTTGGACGCCACCTCGGGGGCTGCGATCCCAACGACGATTGAGCCGAACACCAGCCCCGTACTCTGCGAGACTTGTGACTCCAAGGAGCCGGACTCCTCTCCGGACTCCAAACCCTCCGCGCCCCTGCCGATCGAATCCGATTGGGCGCCGGTCATGGAGTTTACTGCCGCGAACATCTTCCAGCACTCGCCTTTCGGCGATATTCTGAAGACACTAAAGTCTCTCTTTATCAGGAGAGCCCTGGCCGAACTACGGTCAGCAAGGTTGGGGTACGGACGATGAAGAAATTCAAAGCCCACCCACCACCCACTTTGTAGCCACTGTTGATGATTTAACCGACATGCTCGACCTCGACTCCGAAGACATCGACGGTATGGACGCCGATGAAGGAGACGATGAAGAACCAGCGCCTATTGGGCCCTGGAACGCCACCTCGTCATATTACGTATACATGGTGGACGCACCAAAAGATGACGACGAGGAGCGGAAGGACGCACCGAAGGCTTGTCCCCTCGAAAAGGAGTCAAAGCAGCGACGCAAGCGCCGCCCCAAATCCCGCCTCGACAGAAATAGCGATCACACAGACCCAGCGCTGGAGCAGGGCGAACCGCTGCCGCACAACAGCAATCCGGATAATCAAACCAAACAAACAAATCCTATCAATGATAATGGTCCGGACGACATAACGTCGGACAGGTACCCGGAGCAGCAGACTGCCCGTTAAAGGCTTGTTGCCACCGTGAGGAGTCTGAAAAAACAGAAGCAAAGGCTCAAGGCCGCGCAAGACACACTCCAAATCAGATGGAGTAAAATACTCAACACAACAACAAGGTACGGCGACAATTGCCCCTACAAGAGTTACCCAAAGCGGAAGCTGCTACCCGAATTCGATGAGGAGGCCTCAGACCCCCCACAACCAAATATCAAAGCAGCCACCTGGTCGGATAGACGACCCCTCTACCAACACAGAGCGGCATACAACGCCGCTCACCATGCAACACGCAACCAATGCGAGGGCTCGCACCCAAAGGACGGTGCAACAAGATCCATCTATGGACCACGCAAGCGCGCCCCAGCATACAATGCAACACAACAAACATCTGAACAACGCGGTACACCCAGCTACAGGGGTGCCGCACACCCCCTATGTTTCACCGATAAGGTGCTGGACCACGAATTTCCAGAGGGATTTAAGCCCGTAAACATAGAGGCATACGACGGAACAACAGACCCTGGGGTCTGGATTGAGGACTACATCCTTCATATCCATATGGCTCGAGGAGGTGATCTCCACGCCATCAAGTACCTACCCCTCAAGCTCAAAGGGCCAGCTCGTGACTGGCTCAAAGGCCTCCCCGAAAGCTCCATTGGAAGTTGGGAAGAGCTCGAAGACGCCTTTCGGGCAAATTTTCAAGGGACTTATGTCTGACCTCCAGATGCGGACGATTTGAGTCATATAACTCAACAGCCCGGAGAGTCAGCCCGAAAGCTTTGGAACAGGTTTCTTACTAAAAAAACCAGATTGTCGACTGTCCGGACGCCAAAGCCTTAGCAGCTTTCAAGCATAGCGTCCGTGACGAATGGCTCGCCAGACACCTCGGCCAAAATAAGCCGAGAACGATGGCCGCATTAACAAACCTCATGACCCGCTTTTGCGCGGGGAGGACAGCTGGCTAGCCAGTTGCAGCACCAGCGACCCTAGTACATCTAAAGTTAGAGATGGAAACGGGAAATCACGGCGCAACAGCAATAACAAACGCCGGAATAAAGAAGACAGCACAAAGGGCACAACAGTAAATGCCGGATTCAAAAGCTCTCGGCCAGGCCAAAAGCCGCCCCCTAAAGGCACCAGGGACGAATTGTCCAGCCTCAATAAAATTCTGGACCAAGTATGCCAGATTCATAGTACCCCTGGTAAACCTGCTAATCATACCCACAGAGAATGTTGGGTCTTCAAGCAGTCCGGCAAGCTCAACGCCGTACACAAGGGGGAGGATACACTAAGTGAAGACGAGGACGAGCCCCCCAAGAAAGACACGGGGGAACAAAAACAATTTCCACTAGAAGTCAAAACAGTAAACGCGTTACACGTAATCAAGGGAAAAAACAATGCGGCACTCCTAGGAAAGTATACCCAAGTGCCTATCACCACGATGTCCTGCCACTGGTCATCTCAACCGATCACTTTCGACCATCGTGATTACTCAGCAAGTATCTGACACGCAGGATGGACTGCCCTGGTATTAGACCCAGTAATTGGCGGATATCACTTCACAAAGGTCTTGATGGATGGCGGTAGTAGCCTAAACCTAATATATCAGGATACAATCCGCGGGATGGGGCTAGACCCAACACAAATTCTCCATAGCAATACTACCTTTAAAGGAGTAACGCCAGGCCCAGGGGCTCGTTGTACGGGCTCCCTCCTACTACAAGTTACATTCGGCTCCCCCGATAACTTCCGTCGCGAGAATTTAACTTTGCACATCGCTCTGTTTCAAAGTGGCTATCAAGCACTGCTCGGACGCGAAGCTTTCGCTCGCTTTAATGCAATACCACACTACGCCTCCCTCACACTCAAGATGCCCGGTCCACGTGGCATCATTACAGTGCACGGAAATATCAAGCGATCTCTGCGCGCTGAAGAGAGTGAGGCTGCCTTGGCCGCCGCACACTAAAGGCGCCCGGACAAACGAAAGCATCCAATAGGTTGTTAAGACCTCAGATACAACTAATCAAGCCCGGCGCCGCTATTTATACGGAAATAAGTGGTCACACCCCTATTTGTCAATACAAGGGGCTCAACGCATGCAGACAAGTGGCAATTTCTTATCATCTTGAATTATACATGGTTTCTTTAAAAACTATCCTTTTGCACGACAACTTTTTCACTTAACTTCCCCTCTTTTACAGACGATCATCGTGCTACACCCGTCCAGGATACGGCACAACGGAGACACATGCGCAGACGTGCAGCAGGGACCCGTTCCAAGGATTCTTTTTAGATTAAGACCCTGCATAAACCTTTTTTACTGTCTCTTGTTGATACATATCCACCGTTGAGAAGGATGCTGACGTCTTGGCATGTGGCCACGCCAGAACAATGCACATACCTGGACACACGGGGCTTCTTACAAAGACCACTATTTAGGCCCGGTTTATACCACAAAGACCGAATACCTTAGGGAGTGTTCGGCGTCGCGAGTTTGGCCCTATATGCATTAGCTCCGAATCATTGTCTTTGGTCAAATGTTGGGTTTGCCCGGCTCCCGTGTTTTGGTGCCTTACGTTCCGCCTTGCCGGCTAAGGTAGCACCAGGAGAACTACTGTGATTGTGCCCTGGTTCATCCGGACGAGCACCTCAGTAGAGAAAGCCGAAAACTGACTGTCATGATATAGCGTGAGACTGGTCAACCACTCGATGACCTGTGGGAATGTTAGAATTCCTCCGCCTTAACGAAGGGCCGTTTCCCGGCCAGGCATGTACGCACCCCGAGATCGGGAGAGTGCGGAGCCACCAGGGGCTATCTAGTAGCCCCACTGTCAAACTCCTATGGCTAAGTGAAAGTGCTAAAGCATTATAATCCGGTTGCCTCGCTCGCTCCGCTATCACCTCCTTAATAGGACCAAGATGTTGGGTTAAGTGTGAATGCGTGTTTCTGCGAGCACCTTCGCATTATATGCGTGAGGGTTGAAGCCGACGGCTGCAATCTTTCAGGTTATACACATGTATACATAAACGGCCGCCCAGGAGGCATCATATTACTTTCAGGCAAAAGTATAAAAATAGCCTTATAAAAACTTATCAAAGCATGTCGCTTACAATGAGATTACATATCACTCAAATATAATATTTTTTGAGCACTGGGTCTCTATCAAACGGGCACCCTCAAGAACTTCTTCAAAGTAATGCTCGACAGCCTTTCGACCTATAGTCGAATCCCGCGTTGCAACATTGGTAGCATCCATCTCCGCCCAATGTGCCTTAACACGGGCAAAGGCTATCCGTGCGCCCTCTATGCACGCCGACCTCCTCATCGCATTAATGCGCGGCACCACATCAAGGACCTGCTGCACCAAGCTGAAATAGCTGTTCGGTTTTGACCTTCCCGTCCATAGCTGATCCACAACAGACCTCATAGAGAGTCCGGACAACCTATTTAGTTCGGCCCATTCAGCTAATTGGTTAGTTAATGAAAGTGGACGCTCGGGAGAATGGAATTGTCTCCAAAACAGCTGGTCTACTCCACGGTCCGTCTGACCCTGGAAGTACTTGGCCGCATCGGCAGCGCTCGCCGCCAAATCCATATACACATCCTCCGAACTCCACAGCCGATCCAGAGGGGCATATCGTGGATCTCTGAATTTCCTCCGCAACATAAAGGATTTCCCAGCTACAATATCCCCGGCTTCCCACAGCTCCTCCTTCTTTACCCTCATAGCAGAGCGGAGATCCTTTTTCATCGCAGCAGACTTCTCAAGATCCGATGCCTTCGCTTGGTTTTCCTTTTCAAGAACCCGGCAACGGTCGGCGGCGGCTTTTAATTCTATAGCCATCTTGGCCATCTTGTCTCGGGTCTCGCCATGCGCAGCCTTCTCGGCTTACAACTCTTCGGCCGCCTTCACAGCAGCCGGATTACCCAACCTCGCTTGTTCCTTGGCTCGGGCAAGTTCTGCCCGCAAGGCTTCAACAGTGGCAACTCCATCTGCAGTCACAACATATTAAAGATACTGGCATCATGCTGCTCTTCCTATGTGGCATTTACCAGATATTCACACTTACCCTGTGCCTCGTCAAGCCTTTTGTTCACAAGCTCGATGTCGGCGTCTGCCGCATCCAACTGCCGCTCTAAATGGGCAAACTCGCTAGTCCGGCTAGCCACCGGAGTTTCCATCACCTGCACATAGAGGCAATATGGTTATTTCCTGGGAATATGATCCTCTGTTTGTCATCGTTTCCGACGACAACCAGAGTCTCAGGGGCTACTCTCTACACAGGGCACACCTAGCATGTGCAGGATTATCATACATTCTTTTACGTACCTTAAAGCATGTCAGTAGACTCATAAAAGCTTCATGCAATCCGCTTTCAGCGGACGATATTCTCTCCATCACCGTATTCATCATCACACGGTGTTCATCTGAGATGGCTGCTCGCCCCACCAACTCCGTCAGAACATCCGATCGCACACTAGACGATGCCGGACTCTTTTTTCTGCTCTCTTCGGGAGCCGGACACTAGGAGCTTCGGGGGTCAATGGGATTATCTTCTGGCCTCACCGGACTCGGAGAGGCCCTCCGCGACAACACTTCAGGGTCGCCCGCTTTTGGAGCGGAGGAATCCGGAGGAGGCGTTTCGCTCTCCATCATCTCTGGAAGAAGATCCCCCGAAGATGAGCTCATTTGAGAGGGGCTAAGGCCCGAACTGCAAAAATATATGCGGTGGTTATTTCCTCAGAAGAAAAAGATGGCATATCTGTACTATTAAAAGTATTTCGTGTCACTTACGACTTGAGGGAGAATTGATCCCCCCGCGGACTTTGTGCGGCAATAGCGCCCCCCAAGGTACGACCCTCTGTGGGAGACTTCTCCCGTTTGGAAGCTTCGGCTTCCGAATCCCCGGGCGCAGTCCTTTTCCTCTTCTGGTCGCCTTCCCTCATGGAGACGCTTGCTCCCTCGGCTAGAATGGGCAGCGTTGGGGGCCCGCGTCCGCCCGCATTATCCTCCACAGTATCTTCCTTCAAGGGCTCCGGGCAAGGTGCGGTTTGGAGCATCTTTTCTAATACCAGATTTTCCAAACCCTCAGGGAGGGGGGCCGGACACCGAATCAACTTCGCCTTTGTTAGCTAGTCCTGGTCAAAAAGCGAACTCTCAGAAATAACTTCGTAACGAAGTAGAGAGAGTATGTTCGGCCGGAAGATGCCTTACCTGTTCGGCGGTGCGGTTACTACTCAGGCCCACGTCCTCGGTGATTTCCGGACACTCCACCTGAGGTCCGAAGAATGACTTGTACATCTCCTCGTGCGTCAGGCCGAGAAAATTCTGAACGGCACGTGGTCCCTCGGGATTGAACTCCCACAGGCGAAGAGGCCGGCGTTTGCAAGGCTGGACTTGACAAACCAGCATAACCTGTGTTACCGCAACCAAACTGAAATCTCCATTGAAGAGACCTCGAATGCGGCTTTGCAGTATAGGCACGTCCTTGACTGGACCCCAGCTCAGACCTCTGCTGATCCATGACATCAGCTGTGGTGGAGGGCCCGAGCGGAAAGCAGGGGGGGCCGCCCACTTGGCACTTCTAGGAGCCGTGATGTAGAACCACTCCTGTTGCCACAATTCAGACACCTCTGGGATGGAACCTTTGGGCCACGGAGCTCCCGTCATCTTGCATATTGAGGCACCTCCACACGCTGCATGTTGCCCCTCGACCATCTTCGGCTTCACTTCAAAGGTCTTGAGCCATAGGCCAAAGTGAGGGGTAACCCGGAGGAAGGCCTCGCACACGACAATAAATGTCGTGATATGAAGAAAGAAGTCCGGAGCTAGATCATGAAAATCTAGCCCGTAGTAAAACATCAAACCCCTGATGAAAGGATTCAGGGTAAGGCCTAGACCTCGGAGGAAGTGGGAAACGAACACGACGTTCTCGTTGGGTTCGGGGGTGGGGATGGCCTGCCCTCGGGGAGGCAGCCGATGCAAAATCTCGGCGGTCAGATATCTGGCCTCCCTCAACTTCTTGATGTCTTCTTCCATGACGGAGGAAGGCATCCATCGGCCTTGAAGGCTAGATCCGGACATGACTGGAGGTTCGGAGCACCTGACCTGAACTTCAGGCGTTTGAGCTTGAGGTGGGGGAGGATTCGATTGAGCACGGGAGGGAAAAATAAAAGCCTTGTCCCCTTTATAAAGAGGGTGATTATCAAGTGTCCTCTCCGTGTCCGTTTGGACTTGCCTATAATCTAGGAGTCCTAGAAGCGGTTGGTTTGCCCACGCCCGTATTGATGAGAATCCCGGGATAAGGGGACACGATCTCTGCTTTAACAAGACGTGCCAAGGAAACCGCCTCGCATAACGCGCTGTGGTGGGATAATGAAACGACTCGGATAAAGGCTTGGCCGTGGTGTGTCACGCTACGGAATACGTCAGCAGATTAGATTGGTGTAAATATTATTCTCTCTATGGCAATATGTGGAAACTTATTTTGCAGAGCCGGACACTATCTTTGTGTTCAAAATCTTCTACGAAGTACTTGGAGGAGGAACCCGCCTTGCAATGCCAAAGACAATCTGTGCGCCGGACTCGTCGTCATTGAAGCCTGGTTCCGGGGCTACTGAGGGAGTCCTGGATTACGGGGTGTCCGGATGGCCGGACTATACCTTCGGCCGGACTCCTGGACTATGAAGATACAAGATTGAAGACTCCGTCCCGTGTCCGGAAGGGACTTTCCTTGGCGTGGAAGGCAAGCTTGGCGATACGGATATGTAGATCTCCTACCATTGTAACCGACTATATGTAACCCTAACCCTATCCGGTGTCTATATAAACTGGAGGGTTTTAGTCCGTAGGACAACTTACACATCAACAATCATACCATAGGCTAGCTTCTAGGGTCTAGCCTCTTCGATCTCGTGGTAGATCTACTCTTGTACTATCTGTAAGTGCATCTAGTGCCACCCCTAGTTGGTTTTGGAGTATTGACGACAAACCTAGTTGAGGGACTAATGTGTTTGTGAGAATTGCAGGAAAACACAGGTAGAAGTCCCTCATTGATTCGGTTTTACTACCAGAGATGACCCCTAAAAATGTACGAAGACATTGAAGACAATGGTGGTTTATGAAGATATTCATATTGAAGACAATGACATGAGAAGACTCCCTATGAAGCTTTTGAAACTCGAAGACCTAGATCCTTCGTAGTTTTATTTCATTCATGTTGTGTCATAGGAACCACCGTACTGTTAAGTGGGGTCGAAGAGAACCAGTCAGAATGACTGAAGTGATGCCTAATTCAAATCCTATGTCTTCGAGCGAAGCCTATGAGAGAAAATCTTGTCCAGAGTCAGACAAGTCAGCTTTACTTGTAGCCCAAGTAAAGTTGCCGTGTGAGTTCGAAATCCGACCGTTGGTACACGTGTCAGTTCCTTAGTGACCCAGGGTCATTTCGGACAGATCAGGTCGGGTTGCCAAGTGGCTATAAATAGTCCACCCCCACAACCTTAAACGGTTGGCTGCTCAGATTTCAGTGCACGGCTTTTGTCGTTTGAGAGAAACCCACCTCGAAGCCTTTGAAAGAAAGATTCCTAGTGAGGAGAAAAGCCCTAACCACCCAGAGTCAGAGTAAATTGGGCATCACTTAAGTCTTCGTGTCTGTGTGATTTGAAGACTTATTACACTTGAGGACTGTGCATCCTCCAGACGGTTAGGCGTCGCGTTCAGAGCATCCAAGAGAAATTGTGGATTGCCAGTGAACGAAGTCTGTGAAGGTTTGGGAGTCTACCTTGAAGACTTACCAGAGTGATTGGGCGAGGTCTGTGTGACCTTAGCTCAAGGAGAAAACGGTGAGGACTGGGTGTCTTGGACTAAGTGTCCTTGACTGGGTGTCCGGGACTGTGTGTCCTTTGGTTTAAATACCTAGCCGCTCCAACCAGACGTACAGTTGTCACAGCAACTGGAACTGGTCCAACAAATCATTGTCTTCAACGTGTCACTGGTTTCATCTTCACTTCCTTTTACTTACAGTTATTCATTGTGAAGCCATTACATGCCTGCTTTACCTTTTGTCTTCACAACATGAATGTATGATCTGCTTGCCTTCATAACTTCTTCCTACCTGATCCTTATTACACTGAAGCTGTTTGTCACTGCGCTTTCACTCTATTGAATACATGACCATGGCTGGCCTAGTGTAATCTAACTTCCGCTGCATAGTAATAGGCATAATCTTCACTGTTTGTCTTCATAACTCTCACGTTTTGAAGACTTTCATAAAAATCGCCTATTCACCCCCCCTCTAGTCGATATAACGCACTTTCAATTGGTATCAGAGCAAGGTGCTCCCTTGTTCTGTGTGATTCGGTTTAACCACCTGGAGTTTTAGTTATGTCGACTGCAGGGATAATCAAAGTCTCCGCTGCTTGCCCCGTCTTCGATGGAACTGAATATCCCTATTGGAAGAATAAGATGCGCATGCATCTTGAAGCCATTGACATCGACCTATGGTATGTCGTCGAGAACGGAGTTCCCAAGGCTGGAGAAGGTGTCACTGCTGCTGATGTCAAGAAGTTCACTCAACTGGACTCCACTGCCAAGAATATCATATGTGGTCATCTGACCAAAGGACAGTATGGCCGTGTGAGTGCTTTGAAGACATCCAAGCTAGTCTGGGACTGGCTCTCAAAGGTCAATGAAGGCATCTCAACCCAGAGAGATCAAAGAATCAGTGTTCTTCGCAACCTCTTCAACCGCTTCAAGCGAAATGACAATGAGAATGTCCAGCACACATTTGACCGGCTCACTGACATCACAAATGAGCTTCAAGCCCTCGGCGCCACTGAGATCACCAAACATGAAATCGTCAAGACGCTGCTGAGATCACTTGATAGTTCATTTGACATCCTGGCCCTGATGATTCAAGAACGTCCTGATTTCAAGACACTCGATCCGTCTGACATACTTGAGAGGCTCAACACACATGAGTTTCAACTTTCTGAGAAAAGAGATATCTACGGCCCAAACTATGGGCGAACTCGTGCCTTGAAGGCAAAAGCTGTCTCCTCATCTGAAGAAGAATCTGACTGCAGTTTTGATGATCCTGAAGACATTGGAAGAGAACTTGCAATGCTAGTGAAGAAGTTCCAAAAATTCACTAAGAAGAAAGGCTTCAGGAAATCTTCACGATCAAGCTCAAGGAATGATGAAGCTTCTGCTCATGACAACAAGAAGAAAACATGTCACAAGTGCAAGAAAACTGGACACTTCATCTCTGAGTGTCCATAGTGGGACAATGAGAACAGAAGGAAGAAGAAGAGCAAGGAATATGATTCTGACGACAAGAAGAAGAAGAAATACTCAAAGTCTTCTTCCAAAACTTCATCAAGGTCTTCATCACACAAGAAGAGCTCATCTGGCAAGGCACGTGCGTTTGTTGGAAAGGAGATGGATTCAGAGGAGGAGTCCGCATCTGAGGAGGCAGAGGTGGAGTCTGAGGAGGAGTTTGATTCTGGCATTGCGAGTCTGGCTACAGCATACGTCGCCAAGTCCATCTTCAATACTGAAGACAATGACTGCATCACCGACACCGACGCAAATGACAAGAACGACTCCACTCCTACCTACTGCTTCATGGCACGCGGTGCCAAGGTAAACACACGCACAACTCGCTATGAAACATCTAGTGACGATGACTCTGAATGTGATTCAAAACCTAGCTACAAAACACTTGCTAAAATTGCAACTGAACAACAGAAAGCTATGGAACATATTCAAAAATTGTTAGACAGAAGCGATGATCTGTTGGGTGCTGAAATGACTCGATCTGAATCCTTAATTGAAGACATAAAAAACCTTCACGTTAAGTATCAGGAACTTGAAGATCGTCATGATACTCTCTCAACAACTCATGAAAAGCTTTCGTATGATTATCTTCAAAGGAAGCAAGAACTTGAGAAATTGAGGGTGGCTCATGAAGATCTTCAAAAGGAAAACGAGTCACTTCGCGCTGAACAGATCAGTCCCGATCAGGAAGGATTTGAACCACCATGTCTTAAATGCATTGAGCGTGATAATGCTGCTTCTGTTGCTGAATGTTCCACTGCTACTACTGTTTCAATATCTTCAACTGTTGATGTGGTAACTAACCCCTCTGCTGAGGATACCACTGCTATTGCTGATGAGAATGCTAGGTTGAAGACATTGCTTGAAACAGGGATGTACAAAAGTCTGAAAGGGCATCAGACATTATGTGATGTCCTTAAGAAGCAGATTCTGAACCGAAACCCTAGGAAAGAGGGTGTTGGGTTCGTGAGGAAAATTAATGCAGATGGGTCTTACTGGAAACCTGAGCAGTACCCCAAAACCACATGGGTTGCTGCAAAGGAATCCTCAGCAGATCCATCCAATCTGTCTGGCTTCACTTGTGCTAACCCAATTATCATTGATGAATCCTTTGATGCAAACTATAAACTGTTTAAGAATCAGAATGATGAAGTGTTTGCCAGGTACATTGGTACTAACTGCAGGAATGGACCGCCTATGAAGAAGATCTGGGTTCCGAAAACATGTCTGGAAAATCTTCCTGTGAATGTCTTCATGACACCTCACTTGAAGAAGACAAACCTCAGACCAAAGGCTTCATATGGCCCAAATGCTTCATACAAACAGGGGACTCACCTGAGTCGCACTAACGCAAATGTTTTGCGGGGGAACCATACTCAGACATATGAATATGAGAGTGGTTCATTGAACCGTCATGTTCATATGACCAAAATTTATTCTGCTTATTCCTATGAGTATTATTGTCCACCTGCTAGACTGTTTGCTAAGGTTTCAAAGCCAAAATTCTCAGATGCTGCACT
This sequence comes from Triticum urartu, assembly GCF_056163025.1. Lineage (NCBI taxonomy): Eukaryota > Viridiplantae > Streptophyta > Magnoliopsida > Poales > Poaceae > Triticum > Triticum urartu. The sequence goes on from NC_141873.1 coordinate 408,338,816, forward strand.
TAGACTTATAGCTTCTAAGCCACCCTTGAAGATGTGGGTGGTTAAGAAAGCTTAATTCTCCTTTGCAGGGAAAGGTCTCCAGCACAAAAACAAAATCTTCTGATGCTATTGCTGGGGACCGTAAAAATCTTGTGGGGCGCAAGATAAAATGCCCAAATGGCATCATTATGTACTTCGTTCCTGAATCGCATGCTACTCTCCCTATCAGTCCTAATCTGGATCTGAGTTTTCATAACCCACTGGTTCGTCAAATGTTTATGCTTCACAATACCCTTCGTGAAGCCTATCCCCCTAACTGCACTGTAGGGTACGACACCAGCGACTTCAAAGTCTTCAGAATGGATTATTGACAGTGGGTGTACAAATCATATGACTGGCAAAAGAAGCCTTCTTATGGACTAAACATTACGTCCATCCGACAAGAGCCACATCACATTTGCTGACACTGGTAAAAGTAAGGTATTGGGTCTAGGTAGAGTTGCAATCTCAAAGGATCAACACATGGATAAAGTCATGCTTGTGGAATCCCTTGGCTTCAACTTAATGTCTGTCTCAATGCTTTGCGATTTGAATATGATTGTAATGTTTGGAAAATATCGTTGCCTGGTGCTAATGGAATCTGACAAATCTCTAGTGTTTGAAGGGTATCGGAAGGGTGATTTGTACGTGGTAGATTTCTCAGCAGGACCACAACTTGCAGTATGTCTTCTTGCAAAAGCTTCAGAATGCTGGCTTTGGCATCGAAGGCTTGGGCATGCTGGCATGAGGAACCTCCACACCCTTGCGAAGAAAAAGCACGTCGTAGGCATCGAGGGCGTCAAGTTTAAGAAAGATCACTTATGCGGTGCCTGTGAAGCAGGGAAGATGAAAAGGGCAAAACATCCTTCGAAGACAATCATGACTACTACACAACCCTTCGAACTACTTCACATGGATCTTTTCGGTCCCACTCACTACTCAAATTTTACTACTTCTGCATGCCTCTATGGCTTCGTAATTGTTGATGATTATTCTAGATATACTTGGGTGCACATAATCCTTTACAAGACTGAAGTGCAGGATGTCTTCAGACGCTTCGCAAATCGAGCTATGAACAATTTTGGCGCCAAGATAAAGCACATCAGAAGTGACAATGGCACTGAATTCAAGAACACTGGTCTTGATACATATCTGGACACCTTGGGCATCACACATGAATTCTCAGCTCCACACACACCACAGCAGAATGGCGTCGTCGAACGCAAGAACAGAACACTCATTGAGATGGCCAGAACAATGCTAGATGAATACAAGACTCCAAGAAAATTCTGGACTGAAGCCATTGATACTGCATGCCATACAATCAATCGTGTTTATCTTCACAAGCTTCTGAACAAGACATCTTATGAACTCCTAACTGGCAAGAAGCCAAATGTCAGTTACTTCAGAGTATTTGGCGCAAAATGCTGGATCAAGGACCCACACCACACCTCAAAGTTTGCACCAAAAGCACATGAGGGCTTCATGCTTGGATATGGAAAGGATTCGCACTCCTACAGAGTCTTCAATCTCTTCCACTACAAAGTGGTTGAAACAGTGGATGTGCGGTTTGATGAAACCAATGGATCACAAAGAGAGCAATTGCCAAATGTGCTAGATGAAGTTCCAGCAAATGAATCAATCAAGCTTATGGGAACTGGAGAAATTGTACCTTCTGAAGCTCAACCTGAAGAAGAACTTATCATCTCAGCACCTGATCCACATGAAGACAATGCTCAGCCTGAAGATATACCTTCAAATGACCACATAGATCAGCAAGAGCAAAGTCTTCGCCCCACACACCCTCGTGTTGCAAATGAAGTACAAATTGACAAAATACTGGACAGCATCAATGCACCTAGTCCACTCACTCGTTCAAGGGCAACTCAGCTAACAAACTTCTGTGGGCATTTCGCATTCGTCTCAATATCAGAACCCAAGAAAGTTGAAGAAGCCTTCATGGAACCTGAATGGATTCAAGCTATGCAAGAAGAGCTTCACCAGTTTGAGCTGAATAATGTATGGGAACTGGTTAAGCGTCCTGATCCACGGAAGCACAACATAATAGGCACCAAATGGATATACCGCAACAAGCAAGATGAGCATGGTCAAGTTGTCAGAAACAAAGCTCGTCTAGTTGCTCAAGGATATACTCAAGTGGAGGGCATTGACTTCGATGAAACATTTGCTCCTGTGGCTAGGCTTGAAGCCATACGCATACTGCTGGCCTATGCAAATCATCATAACATACCTCTATATCAAATGGATGTGAAAAGTGCCTTTCTCAATGGCAAGATTGAAGAAGAAGTGTATGTTGCACAACCACCTGGCTTTGAAAATCCAAAACATCCTGATATGGTATACAAGCTCAACAAGGCACTGTATGGCCTCAAACAAGCCCCCAGGGCTTGGTATGATACACTCAAGTACTTTCTGAAGAGCAAAGGCTTCATACCTGGTTCCCTGGATCCCACTCTTTTCACGAAGACATATGATGGTGAACTGTTTGTGTGCCAAATATATGTGGATGACATTATCTTCGGCTGCACCAGTATAGTGAAGAGTTTGGATATATGATGCAAGAGCAATATCAGATGTCCATGATGGGTGAGCTGAAGTTCTTCCTCGGTCTTCAAATACGGCAACAACGCAACGGCATCTTCATATCACAAGAGAAATATCTTAAAGAGTGCCTGAAGAAGTTCGGTATGCAAGACTGCAAAGGCTTCACAACACCAATGCCAGCCAAGCATCATCTGGGTCCCGACGACAATGGTAAAGAGTTCGATCAAAAGGTATACCGCTCCATGATTGGGTCTTTGCTTTATTTATGTGCATCTAGGCCAGATATCATGCTTAGTGTTTGCATGTGTGCTCGATTTCAAGCGGCACCAAAGGAGTCGCATCACTTAGCTGTGAAGCGAATTCTTGGATATTTGGCTCACACCCCAACTCTAGGATTATGGTATCCAAAGGGCTCAGAGTTTGATCTGGTTGGATTTTCGGATGCTGATTATGCTGGTGACAAAGTTGATCGCAAATCTACATCAGGCACATGTCATTTTCTGGGACGATCACTTGTATGTTGGTCTTCAAAGAAGCAGAACTGTGTATCTCTCTCCACTGCTGAATCTGAATACATTGCTGCTGGATCTTGCTGCGCTCAGCTTCTGTGGATGAAGCAAACACTCAAGGATTATGGCATTCATCTGAAGCAAGTGCCACTTTACTGCGACAACGAAAGCGCCATCAAGATTGCCAACAACCCAGTTCAGCACTCGAAGACAAAGCACATTGAAATTCGTCATCACTTTCTCAGAGATCATGTTGTGAAGGAAGACATTGATATCATACACGTCAATACTGAAGAGCAATTGGCAGATATCTTCACCAAGCCCTTGGATGAGAAGAGATTTTGCAAGTTACGGTGTGAGCTAAATATCTTGGAATCCTCAAATGTCCTGTGATCAGGCACACATCCTAACACTTATGCATATTGATGACTTAGATGTGCAACACACGAAGTAGCGTATATCTTCAATCAATGAAGACATACATTCTAAGTGTGAATACATTAATGTGGAATTTGACTTCGGAGCGCCACGATAATTGTGCGCCGTGTCTGGGTCTAATACTTCCTATACGGTGGGTAACGCCACCACCAAACGTTCTATTTTGAAGTATTTCACTCATGGCGTTACCTCGCAATGTCTTCACATTTGGTTTGGCTTCATTCTCAATATGTCTTCATGATTATCTTCACCGCGTTGATTATATGGATACATATGTACTGATGTTCTCTCCTCTACAGCATTCACTTATAGCTATGTCTTCTTGGTTGAATCTTTTTGAACTAAGTGAATGTGATCGGACTCTAACCTCTCTATGCTTTCTATCTCAAACTCTATCTCTCCAAGTCATATGCATTCTGTTGAAACTGTCGAATGTCTTCACTGTGTCCTTGTCAGCCGAAGACATTGAGACAACCATAAAAGTCCGTTTTTAATGCTCATTCCTCCACATAAGATCCGGAGAAGCAGGAACGACCGCCCGACAATTTAGGCGTGCGTGGGACGTGGAACAAATCCCAACCTTCCTCTAACTGGCCACGCGTGCCCCAAATGTGAACCGCCAGGGGCACCTGGGTAATAGCACAGTGCTGCCTCTGAGTCTATAAATTCACACTTACCGCGGTCATTATCTCCTTCCTCCACCCTCGCACGAACCCTAGCGCCACCGCTAGCACTCGACGACGCCGGCGACGAAGCGCTTCACTGCCGCAACCTCTCCGACGCCGTTTTCACGCCGACAGCGGACATCGCTCTCTCCGCCGTCGCCGTAGGTGTCTTCCGTCGCCAAGTTAGGGCACGAAGGATCGAACTGCTCGGCCTCAACTCTCACTTCGTCTAGCAGTTCCAAGTGTGGTAAATAAAACCTCTTTTTACAGCTTCTTTTGATCCTACAGTTCAGTCACTTTCTGCCATAAGAAGTTTCTCTTCACACCAGTTAAATCTCTCGCTGCATCTCATAACATGCCTAGTATATTCACTTGTGCTTCATAAAGTAGTTAGATTCCTCACTTGTACTGATCTATGGGTTCGTACAAATCTGGAACCAACTTCTTATCTACAAGTGAATGTCTTCGCATAATGAGGTCAATGTCTTCTAAACCGATTTATCTTCAAAATCTTCTGAGAATGCATATGACCTCTTCCCCTTCCCTCGCACCTTAATGCTGTCACAGGTACATGTCCGTGGGAGAATCCTTTGGTTCTCATAGTCTGCATTCATTTGCAGAGTACTTGCAGCATCACATCAACTCGCCTGAAGCCAGTTCTTGCAAAAGGAAGCCTTTGAACATCTTGAAGCCTTCCAAGTTATTCATGGCTTCAGAAACAGCAGCAAGGAAGGGAGGCAGACAGCGACGTGGTGAAACGTCCAAAGATCTGCCTGATGAATTGGCAGAGATGTACAAAACTGATCCTGAAGAAAGCTATGGTCAGCGCAAGACACGAATCCAATGGATTCGAAGATATTGGGCAGAGCAATGGTTCCACTACCGCTTCGTCACTCAGGAATATGCGGAGAAGTGCGCCATCAAGAGACCGTGGGGAGATGTATTATACAAAAATCTCGTACCCAGGTCCAGAGACGAAGCCATTGCTCAAGGCTTCTATCCATGCATGGTGAGAGGACCACAGCCAGCTGAGGCACATCCGTCATCACTTCTCTGGTGCCGCGATGATAATCTCTTCAAGCGCAACTTTCAGTTTGCACAACAGTCAGCGAAGATAAACAAGAAGAAATTTGGGCTTGACTTCAACCTTGGTCCCTCCTCACCAAGGGCAGATGGCACACGCAACGCCGATCCCAATATCATCGGGCCGTATGCCAATCTTGCAGGCCTCATCACTCGCATCCTAGTCCAAGGGACTGCTGTGAATGACCCTCCAGCAGATACTGAGTCAGATGACGCCCCTGCTGCTCCGAAGCCAAAGCAGAAGAAGCCAAAAGCTCCAAAAGCTTCAAAGCCAGCCACTTCTCCCAAGATCGCAAGAGTGAAGCCTTTAGCAACTGCACCTCCTGAAGCCAGTGTGCAGTCAGAAGGCTTATCACGAGTGTCCAAGCCCCAAGAAGCCAAGAAGCCTCAGCCACACACAGGCAAAGAGCTCACAGCTGCTGACATTCTGCGCTGCAAAGCCATTGAACTCTCAAGCGATGAAGATCTTGGAGATGGTGCTCTTGAGCAGCTCATCAAGAGCAAGGAGGAGGCTGAAATCTTCAACAATCTGCCTCTGTTTGATGTCGCCATCATCCACAACTTCATCGATGAATGGTTTGACACACCAGACATAAGCTTCAATGATCTGCAGCTACCCATAGGCCTCAGCGTTGCCTTTCAAGGTGCAATCGCTTCAGAACTTGCAATAGCCCAGCGAATTGTAGAACTGAAGCAGAAAATTGATCATGAAAAGGCTCAGTTCAAGAAGCACGTGGCCAAGCTCAGTGTGCAAGAAGTGAAAAACTTCAAGATCATGTTGCACGAGCTGAAAGAAAACTTCCTGAAGACGCGTGCCGAAGCTCAAGGCTCGCGAGAACGCATGAAGACTTTGGCTGATTGCTGCGTGCAAGCCTACAATGAGGCAGAAAAGCGCAAGGCACTTCGGCGTCCCGGCATTGACCCCAGGATGGCCGCGAAGAAGAAAAAGAAGGCGGCTGTGCCCGAACCTGAAGCGCCAAGGTCAGAAACTGCTCCGATTGTCTTCCCCGCTGCAACGACTGGCTCGAAGCCAAAGAGTCGATCAACCGCCTCACAGCACAAGAAGACACGGACTGCAGAGGCTGAAGCTAAGAAGAGAAAACATTCTGAAGCCTCTCCTTCTGAACCCATCATCAAGAAGCGCAAGACCAAGAAATCTCGGGCTGCTCCCACAGAGCCCCTGATAGTTGAACCCCTCTGCGTCCGCTATCCTGACGCAGATCGTCAGTTGACAGTGCATGAGCTTGCTTACATAGAGGCTCCGCACGCTGAAGACATTCCAGCAGCCAACCCCAATGCTGCTGAAGACATTGGTCCCCAAGACAATGTGCAAGGTGATGCAGCCCTTCCTCAGCTTGAGACAAGCGAACAAATCAGTATTGGTCGTCCATTGACGCCAATCACACAAAATGCGTCGTGGGCAGATCGCCCACAGGAGGAAGATGAGCCCCAACCCACTGCAACTCCACCAGCACCTACACTCCATAGGCTTCGCAAAGGGCCAAGGGCTCAGGCTGCTGAAGACATTCCGACTGCATCAGCCGAAGAGCAAGCAGAAATACCACAAGCTCCCACTCCCCCGCACCAACAAGAAGCAGTTCTCAAGGAGAACGTGCCTGAAGCTGAAAATGTTGAGGCTGCCACAAACAACGCCGAAGCAAATGTGGAGCCCTCCCCAACACCAGCTTCAGAAGACACCGAAGCTACTGCTCCTGAACATTCTGTGCCTGAGTCTGCTGCCGGACCACAATTCAACTATCATATTGCGCACAGGCCCCAGGTCCAGAAGCCGATCCCATGACTACCAAGGTTCCCAGGTCCTGCATCAGATCCTGGTTCCTTCAACATCAACGGCTTCAGGGAAGATAACACGTTTTTCGACCGCTCCAAGAACCCTTATTCAAGGGAACGGATTGTATCAGATAGGTTCTGGAGCCATCAACAGCGCAGCTATTATTCATGCATCCTCTACAACCAAGGCCGCATCTTTCCTCACAAGCGCCTTGAGGTTGAAGCTGTTGCAGGTCTGCCTGGTCTGGAAGAAGCACTGGATTGCTTCAAGCAAGTGGGTTTGCTGCCATTTATCACTGACGAAGAGCACTGGAACGAAGAGCTTCTGCTCCAGTTCTATGCCACTTTGCATATCAAAGGCTATAACAGAGATCCGAAGATATGGGTCCTGGAGTGGATGACAGGCAATATCCATCATGAAGCCAATGCTTTCGACCTAATTGAGCTTACCGGCCTTCCCACTCCTGGCGAATTCTTTGAAGAAGGGTGCCAACTCTATGCTGAAGCAATTGAGAGCATATTTCAGCGTCCTGAGCCAGATATGAGTCAGATGCTCTCAATGATGAAGCCACTGCCTCCGAATGCACCCTATCCAACTAGATTCTTCGTTGAAGACTTAGAGTACCTGCCCAGAACAATATATCATATCATAAGGCGGACTCTATGGCCAGTCAAGGGACACTCTCGATATGCAACGATTGATGGTGCAATGAAGACTCTCATCTTCTGCATTCTTCACGGCAAATGCTTCAATACACAGGATCTCTTCATCCGTCAATTTGCAGCGTCTGCTTCAGAACTGTTTGGATTAAAGTTTTATGCTCCTTGGGTTATGAGGCTGATCAAGCTTCACTCTGCAATCTCCTATCAACCCTCAGCCCGCAATCATAGGATATTTTTGCCAGATGTGGACACATCTGCTGAAGCAATATATCTAGAGCCGGCCAAGCAACCACTAAGTCTTCAGAATGCAGAACACCAGAGCTTCACTCAAAATATTGAAGGTGTTGAAGCTCTCTCCCGAGTGTATCCAATGGCTGGCACCACACGTGCCCCTGCATCAACTGAAGCCACCAACAGCACAGCTGCAAAGAGACCCAAGAAGCGCGCTCGTGCACTCAATGACAGAGAGCTTCTTGCGGCTCTTCACCAAAAGCAAGATAGGCATCACGACTGGCTCAAGAGGCAGATGAGAAGCATCATGCAAGACGTCAATCGCATCAGAAATCTGGCAACCAAGAATGCATTTGTCACACACGAGACCTGTCGCCGCACTTGGAAGGGCCTCACCATGATGTGCCCTGAAGCTGAACTGCATGAGGATGGCTTCACAGAGCACTTCAAATTTGACTCCACGCCTCCAAGAAGAGCGGTGATGCGCAGCACACCATCACTTGAAGAGTCAGAGTTCTCTTCTTCTGCTGCCACCGTGTCTGCCCGGATTATTGAAGAAGAAGACGACGCGACATCATCTCCACCTGCTTCAACGCGCGTCGAATCTGCACCAAGCTCGTCTGCACCACCGCCAAACAACTCCACCGACCCTGCTGCGCATGGGAACGCGTAGAAACCTCTATGTCTTCAAACCTTTTTGGTCATCACTGACAAAAGGGGGAGAAGCATATGATGGTTATAGTCTTCAAGCGGGTCACTATGGGCGGGTGCCTTCATATTTTGCTACATTTTGCTTCGTGCTTACAACTCCCGTTTTTTGCTACATTTGCTTCATTGAGTTGTAACACTTAGCCTTGATGGTCGTCTGCTACCTGTTTGTCACTCCGTTTTGCGAAGATAAATTCCGCACTCATCTCATTCTGCAGACGTCCATTTTCCATTATGCATGTCATTATCTTCATATACTTTCACATGCATAGTGGATTGTCATAAGTTGAAGTGGATCTCCACAAGTACAACCTGCCATGTGCATTTGCATTCAAGAAGCAAATTACTTATATGCACATCTTCAGGGGGAGCCCTTGCAACTTATGAAGACAATTCTTTTACAATTTCACAAATTATGTTTCCCGTTGAAAACTTCAACTAGTTTGTCATCAATCACCAAAAAGGGGGATATTGTAAGTGCATCTAGTGCCACCCCTAGTTGGTTTTGGAGTATTGACGACAAACCTAGTTGAGGGACTAATGTGTTTGTGAGAATTGCAGGAAAACACAGGTAGAAGTCCCTCATTGATTCGGTTTTACTACCAGAGATGACCCCTAAAAATGTACGAAGACATTGAAGACAATGGTGGTTTATGAAGATATTCATATTGAAGACAATGACATGAGAAGACTCCCTATGAAGCTTTTGAAACTCGAAGACCTAGATCCTTCGTAGTTTTATTTCATTCATGTTGTGTCATAGGAACCACCGTACTGTTAAGTGGGGTCGAAGAGAACCAGTCAGAATGACTGAAGTGATGCCTAATTCAAATCCTATGTCTTCGAGCGAAGCCTATGAGAGAAAATCATGTCCAGAGTCAGACAAGTCAGCTTTACTTGTAGCCCAAGTAAAGTTGCCGTGTGAGTTCGAAATCTGACCGTTGGTACACGTGTCAGTTCCTTAGTGACCCAGGGTCATTTCGGACAGATCAGGTCGGGTTGCCAAGTGGCTATAAATAGTCCACCCCCGACAACCTTAAACGGTTGGCTGCTCAGATTTCAGTGCACGGCTTTTGTCGTTTGAGAGAAACCCACCTCGAAGCCTTTGAAAGAAAGATTCCTAGTGAGGAGAAAAGCCCTAACCACCCAGAGTCAGAGTAAATTGGGCATCACTTAAGTCTTCGTGTCTGTGTGATTTGAAGACTTATTACACTTGAGGACTGTGCATCCTCCAGACGGTTAGGCGTCGCGTTCAGAGCATCCAAGAGAAATTGTGGATTGCCAGTGAACGAAGTCTGTGAAGGTTTGGGAGTCTACCTTGAAGACTTACCAGAGTGATTGGGCGAGGTCTGTGTGACCTTAGCTCAAGGAGAAAACGGTGAGGACTGGGTGTCTTGGACTAAGTGTCCTTGACTGGGTGTCCGGGACTGTGTGTCCTTTGGTTGAAATACCTAGCCGCTCCAACCAGACGTACAGTTGTCACAGCAACCGGAACTGGTCCAACAAATCATTGTCTTCAATGTGTCACTGGTTTCATCTTCACTTCCTTTTACTTACAGTTATTCATTGTGAAGCCATTACATGCCTGCTTTACCTTTTGTCTTCACAACATGAATGTATGATCTGCTTGCCTTCATAACTTCTTCCTACCTGATCCTTATTACACTGAAGCTGTTTGTCACTGCGCTTTCACTCTATTGAATACATGACCATGGCTGGTCTAGTGTAATCTAACTTCTGCTGCATAGTAATAGGCATAATCTTCACTGTTTGTCTTCATAACACTCACGTTTTGAAGACTTTCATAAAAATCGCCTATTCACCCCCCCTCTAGTCGATATAACGCACTTTCACTATCCATATCATCAATATTAATCAAGCAGGACGTAGGGTTTTACCTCCATCGAGAGGGCCCGAACCTGGGTAAAACTTTGTGTCCCTTGCCTCCTGTTACCATCCGGCCTAGACGCATAGTTCGGGACCCCCTACCCGAGATCCGCCGGTTTTGACACCGACAGGGGAGGAATCCTACTCCTAGTAGGAGTAGGTTTCCCCCTTTCCTAGTCCAAGAAGGAGAAGAAGGGAAAGAGGAGAGAAGAGAAGGAAGGAGGGGGGGCGCCCCTTCCCTTGTCCAATTTGGACTGGGCAAGGGGAGGGGGGCGCCACCTCTGGCCGACCCTCTCTCTTCTCCACTAAGGCCCATTGTAGCCCATTAATCCCCCGGGGGGTTCCAGTAACCTCCCGACACTTCGGAAAATACCCGATACACTTTGGAACCATTTCGGTGTCCGAATATAACCTTCCAATATATCAATCTTTATGTCTCGACCATTTCAAGACTACTCGTCATGTTCGTGATCTCATCCGGGACTCCTAACAACCTTCGTTACATCAAATCACATAACTCATAATACATATCGTCATCGAACGTTAAGCGTGCGGACCCTACGGGTTAGAGAACTATGTAGACATGATCGAGACACATCTCTGGTCAATAACCAATAGCGGAATCTGGATGCTCATATTGGTTCCTACATATTCTACGAAGATCTTTATCAGTCAAACCGCACAACAACATACGTTGTTCCCTTTGTCATCGGTATGTTACTTGCCCGAGATTCGATCATCGGTATCATCATACCTAGTTCAATCTCATCACCGGCAAGTCTCTTTACTCGTTCTGTAATGCATCATCCCATGACTAACTCATTAGTCACATTTCTTGCAGGGCTCATAGTGATGCGCATTACCGAGAGGTCCTAGAGATACCTCTCCGATACACGAAGTGACAAATCCTAATCTCCATCTATGCCAACTGAACAAACACCATCGGAGATAGTTGTAGAGCATCTTTATAATCACCCTGTTACGTTGTGACGTTTGATAACACATAAGGTGTTCCTCCCGTATTCGGGAGTTGCATAATCTCATTGTCATAGGAACATGTATAAGTCATGAAGAAAGCAATAGCAATAAACTAAATGATCATAGTGCTAAGCTACCTGATGGGTCTAGTCCATCACATAATTCACTATTGATGCGATCCCGTTCATCAAATGACAACACATGTCCATGGCTAGAAAACTTAACCATCTTTGATTAACGAGCTAGTCAAGTAGAGGCATACTAGGGACACTCTGTTTGTCTATGTATTCACACATGTACTAAGTTTCCGTTAATACAATTCTAGCATGAATAATAAACATTTATCATGATATAAGGAAATATAAATAAAAACTTTATTATTGCCTCTAGGGCATATTTCCTTTAGTCTCCAACTTGCACTAGAGTCAATAATATAGATTACACAATACTGATTCTAACACCCACGGAGTCTTGGTGCTGATCATGTTTTGCTCGTGAGAGAGGCTTAGTCAAAGGGTCTGCAACATTCAGATCCGTATGTATCTTACAAATCTCCATGTCTCCCTCCTTGACTTGACCGCGGATGGAATTGAAGCGTCTCTTGATGTGCTTGGTTCTCTTGTGAAATCTGGATTCCTTTGCCAAGGCAATTGCACCAGTATTGTCACAAAAGATTTTCATTGGACCCGATGCACTAGGTATTACACCTAGATCAGATATGAACTCCTTCATCCAAACTCCTTCATTTGCTGCTTCCGAAGCAGCTATGTATTCTGCTTCATACGTAGATCCCGCCATGACGCTCTGCTTAGAACTACACCAATTGATAGCTCCACCATTCAATAAAAATACGTATCTGGTTTGTGAATTAGAGTCATCCGGATCAGTGTCAAAGCTTGCATCGACGTAACCATTTACGACGAGCTCTTTGTCACCTCCATATACGAGAAACATATCCTTAGTCCTTTTCAGGTATTTCAGGACATTCTTGACCGCTGTCCAGTGATCCACTCGTGGATTACTGTGGTACCTCCCTGCTAAACTAATAGCAAGGCACACATCAGGTCTGGTACACGACATTGCATACATGATAGAACCTGTGGCTGAGGCATAAGAAATGACTTTCATTTTGTCTCTATCTTCTGCAGTGGTCGGGCATTGAGTCTGACTCAACTTCACACCTTGTAACACAGGCAAGAATCCTTTCTTTGCTTGATCCATTTTGAACTTCTTCAAAACTTTATCAAGGTATGTGCTTTGTGAAAGTCCAATTAAGCGTCTTGATCTATCTCTATAGATCTTGATGCCCAATATGTAAGCAGTTTCACTGAGGTCTTTCATTGAAAAATTCTTATTCAAGTATCCCTTTATGCTATTCAGAAATTCAGTATCATTTCCGATCAACAATATGTCATCCACATACAATATTAGAAATGCTACGGAGCTCCCACTCACTTTCTTGTAAATACATGCTTCTCCAAAAGTCTGTATAAAACCATATGCTTTGATCACACTATCAAAGCGTATATTCCAACTCTGAGATGTTGCACCAGTCCATAAATGGATCGCTGGAGCTTGCACACTTTGTTAGCACCTTTTGGATCGACAAAACCTTCTAGTTGCATCATATACAACTCTTCTTTAAGATATCCATTAAGGAATGCAGTTTTGACATCCATTTGCCAAATTTCATAATCATAAAATGCGGCAATTGCTAACATGATTCATACGGACTTAAGCATCGCTACGGGTGAGAAGGTCTCATCATAGTCAACTCCTTGAACTTGTCGAAAAACTTTCGCAACAAGTCGAGCTTTGTAGACAGTAACATTACCGTCAGCGTCAGTCTTCTTCTTGAAGATGCATTTATTATCTATGGCTTGCCGATCATCGGGAAAGTCAACCAAAGTCCACACTTTGTTCTCATACACGGATCCCATCTCAGATTTCATGGCCTCAAGCCATTTTGCGGAATCTGGGCTCATCATCGCTTCCTCATAGTTCGCAGGTTCGTCATGATCAAGTAACATGACCTCCAGAACAGGATTACCGTACCACTCTGGTGCGGATCTTACTCTGGTTGACCTACGAGACACTACTGCAGGATGCTACTAATGCGACAGTATGATCAGAGACCCTTCCAGAAACTATGTGCGATGCAATAATCGCAAACGGTGGTGTATGAAAACCGTCAAAAAGGTGCAAATCGTTTGCGATGGAGGATGCATCAAACACGGTTCAGATTTTAGTTGCGTGTGCGATGAAGGGCATACGGTTGATCTATACGAACAGTTTGCGATGAGACAGAACAACAGAAACGGGCAGCCAGATCAAGGTGTGTGCGATATACGGCATACAGTTCACTCTGATGAACCGTTTGCGATGATTGAGGTGAACACAAATGATTCGGCGTAATAAGATGTGTGTGATACCCGACAAGCAGGTAGGTAATCAGAATTGTGTGCGATCATTATAGACAGCCCATACAGTCTTTTTTGTGAATTGTGTGCTCGTCAGGGCACACAGTTCAATGATACGTCTCCAACGTATCTATAATTTTTGATTGTTCCATGCTATTATATTGTCTGTTTTGGATATTAATGGGCTTATTTATACACTTTTATATTATTTTTGGGACTAACCTACTAACCCAAGGCCCAGTGCAAATTGCTGTTTTTTTGCCTATTTCAGTGTTTCATAGAAAAGGAATATCAAACGTAATAAAACCTTCGGGAGAGTTATTTTTGGAACAAACATGATCCATGGGACTTGGAGTGGACGTCAAGAAACCTACGAGGAGGCCACGAGGCAGGGGGCGTGCCTACCCCCCTGGGCGCGCCCTCCACCCTCATGGGCCCCTCGTGGCTCCACCGACCTACTTCTTCCTCCTATATATATCCATATACCTCGAAAACATCCAGGAGCACCACGAAACCCTATTTCCACCGCCACAACCTTCTGTAACCAAGAGAACCCATCTTGGGGCCTTTTCCAGAGCTCCACCGAAGGGAGAATCGATCATGGAGGGCTTCTACATCAACACCATAGCCCCTCCGATGATGTGTGAGTAGTTTACTTCAGACCTTTGGGTCCATTGTTATTAGCTAGATGGCTTCTTCTCTCTCTTTGGATCTCAATACAATGTTCTCCTTGATTTTCTTGGAGATCTATTTGATGTAACTCTTCTTGCGGTGTGTTTGTCGAGATCCGATGAATTGTGGGTTTATGATCAAGTTTATCTATGAACAATATTTGATTCTTCTCTGAAATCCTTTATGTATGATTGGTTATCTTTGCAAGTCTCTTCGAATTATCAGTTTGGAGTGCTTAGCTTTGGGTTCAATCTTGCGGTGTCCTTTCCTAGTGACAGTAGGGGCGACAAGGAACGTATTGTATTGTTGCCATCGAGGATAAAAAGATGGGGTTTATATCATATTGCTTGAGTTTATCCCTCTACATCATGTCATCTTGCCTAGTGCATTACTCTGTTCTTTTGAACTTAATACTCTATATGCATGCTGGATAGCGGTCGATGTGTGGAGTAATAGTAGTAGATGCAGAATCGTTTCGGTCTACTTGTCTCGGACGTGATGCGTATATACATGATCATGCCTACATATTCTCATAATTATGCACTTTTCTATCAATTGCTCGGCAGTAATTTGTTCACCCACCGTAATACTTATGCTATCTTGAGAGAAGCCACTAGTGAAACCTATGGCCCCCAGGTCTATCTTTTATCATATAAGTTTCCAATCCATTTTATTTTGCAATCTTTACTTTCAATCTATATCATAAAAATACCAAAAATATTTATCTTATCATTATTATCTCTATCAGATCTCAGTCTCGTAAGTGACCGTGAAGGGATTGACAACCCCTTTATCACGCTGGTTGCGAGGTTCTTATTTGTTTGTGTAGGTACGAGGGACTTGCTTGTAGTCTCCTACTGGATTGATACCTTAGTTCTCAAAAACTGAGGGAAATACTTACGCTACTTTGCTGCATCACCCTTTCCTCTTCAAGGGAAAACCAACGCAATGCTTAAGAGGTAGCATTCAACAAAGCAACCTGTGGGCGATAATGTAGAAGATCTCTGCCGAATACATATTACTAACCGTCTGCGATGAGATTGACAGGATAAACAGAGATATATACAGTCTGCTTAATTTAGTCCTTCTTCTTCTTGTTGTTGTTGTTGGATGGCCCCGCGACATCGTATTGGCGAGGACACTTCTTGCCACTGTCCGTTGGCTTTTCATCGCCGCCGCCGTCGTCATCGTCATTGTTGTTGTCATCGTGCTCCTCCTCGTTCGACCATTCCTCCTCCTCATCGTCGTCCTCTTCTTCGTCCTCCAATGGCTCCTCATCCGTCTGGTTTTCGTCTGACGACTCCGGAGGCGGCGTCCCTTCCATGAACCGGATATAATCGAGGTCTAGGCTCGACGTCGAACTCATGGAAGACGAGCGGGATGATTCCGATGTTGACCTATCATCGGGCGCCAGACTGCTGGCCGAACTGTCATCCTCGCTGTCGCTCGACATGGCTGCAGAGTGTGTGCCAGTGTGTAGCGCGGCCTGCCGGGGACGATGAAGATGGTGGACACTTAAGTGCGCGGGGTATGCAGAGAAGAGGAACTGCCAATTGAAGCGGGGGGTTTTCTTGCCGTGGGGGGGGGGGAATTGAAACGGGGGTTGACGTATTATCTAACCGTTGATATGATCAACCGCAATTATACCCAGTCTCTCCAAATTCTCGTGGTTGCGCAGGATTCCTATTGGCTATTTGGCTGGTTTCCTTTTTCAGGACAAAAACAAGGAACGAGTTTTGGGATTATGCACCGGTACCGATACGAATGGAGTAGGACAGTTGGCAAGCAATACATTGAGCCTTCTTATTGATAAAGCCAGTAATAATCAAACTAGAAAGGAAAAGACAAAGAAAAATATCTGCATGAATCTTCACGTAACATCAATGGCACATATAGGACCTAGATGTGCATTACTTAGAGCACAACTAGATGTGTAGCAATACTGTCAAAAAAACCCCTAATCATCATTGCAAACAGCACATAGAACATGGCTAGTATGACAACCACAACTACACATGCTAGTTCCTTCTTGTCTCTTGCTTTCATCTGTTGCCCGTGATTGATTCTTTCTTGCTTCATCGTACTGATTGTGCATTCCAGATCAACCAGTTTCTTCTTCATCTTTACATTATCTTCTGCGAGCTTGGTGATAACACTTCGAGCCCTGCCATGCCATTCTTCATCCAGCCAGTTAACAAAGGCACAAGCCTCATATCCCTGCCAATGTTAAATAGTATTCTGGATGAGCGGTGGCATTAACTGAAGTAAAATGATGAACTTAATTAGCACTAACCTCTAAGGGGCAAATGAGAAACCGCCTGCCAATGTCGAATCCCTCTATGCATACACATCGAGTGGGAGTGTGCCCATGCACACAACTCAACTTTTGGTACTTCTCGGTGGCGCAAAACTTGGAGTCGAACTCGTGTTGCGGGAGTCTGGAGTCAAGCTCTGGATCTGGCGACAAATCGCTTTCCTGGGGGGGGGGGTCATTCAGGATGGATTCAGCAAGGAGTTATACTTTGGACATGCTAAAAAAGATCGGGATAGATTGGAACCTGACAGGACGATTCGGATCCGTAGTACACCTACCTTCTAATGACCTTAGGCAAGTGCTCGGCGGGGATACGAGCAGGAGCAGCAGCACCGAAACCATCAGCATCACTCATCCGCATTCCCCCAATGTCAGTGCCAGGCGAGGGAATTTGGAGGCTATGTAGGGATTTGGGGGAAATGGGGAAACTGTGGAGATAAGCTAACGGTCGGGAACTACTAATGGCACTATATATATGTTGTATATGGCACACTGTTTGTATATGTCGTTCGTGTTAGGTATTACAACGTCACACACGTTTTCCGCACCAAACCGTGTGAGAAGACAACGTAGGTTAGACATGGTTGCCGTTACATAACCATATGATGTACTACCCTATCCATATAATTGAGTTACGGTGAGATATCGTGTAAACAGCCGCTCCGTGGATATCCGTAAAAAAAACCAGCCGCTCTGCATATAGAGATGGCGGCGGCGGCCTAGGCAGCGGCTACCGGAGAAGAGGTCAATCCTCGGTCGGTGGGCGGTGGCAGCGTCATAGGAGGTCAATCCTCGTTCTACGGCGGGAGATAGGAGGAGCTCAACCATCAAGGTCGTCGGCGACGTGAGTCGAGCACGTCCATCGCGGTCGATGGTGGGATAGTGGAGGTTGAACTTTAGGCGGCAGCTGCACTAAGCTTTGCTCCTCGACACTGCTGTCTCGGCGTGCCGCCGTATCGCGCTTGTCTGTCTGCTAGGTGGAGGTCTCCGCGCGGCTAATTAATTAGGGTATTCCTTTCGTGAGTGGCTAAGTTAAGGTATTCAATTCCTAAGTGTAGTGCTATAACTAATACTCTGCATGTAAATTGACTGGCCATTAATTTTTGTCATTGCACGTCTGGATAACAACATGGAGCGCCCTCAGTAATTATTAAAATAAAACCTTATGATTTATGCACGCGTCTTTGGGCAGCAGTTAATCCGTGTATTAATGTTGTTGTTTTGTTTTTAATTACCATTCATGTGCTGCAGATGGAACGATCTCGATGGATGAAGAATCGGAGAACCGCAGATTTTATCAGTGGTGTGATAGAGTTCATGAATTTGGCTGAAAGTACAAGGAGGAGAATTGGTGATGTGGATTACATCCTGTGTCCATGTACTGATTGTGCCAATACAGAGTCACATGAAGTTGCAGATGTCCATATGCACTTAGTCTCTAGGGGATTCATGGATGGATATACACGTTGGACCAGACACGGTGAAGAGGAGGTCATGGATGAAGATACCCAGGGCAGCGAGATGCCAAACTCTGATCAGTGTCACATGGATGTTGAATCTAACATGTGGGCAGAGGCGTCAAGCTACCAATGGAACACCGGAAAGCCGAAACGCCCACTGGAAAACCAAGACATCGACGCAGATGACGACGATCTTGATATGCCAGATTTTGCTTCTATGATTGCAGATTTCGAGGGCCCAAGAAATGATATGATTGGGTACAAGGATCTGCCAACCATTGATGCGGACTCCAAGAAAGAATTGTATCCAGGTTGCAAAAAGAAATATTCCAGGTTGAGTGCCACCCTAGAACTTCTCAGATTTAAAGCAGCAAACGGTCTATCAAACAAGGGCTTCACAGAGATGTTAGGTCTTTTTAAAGAAATTCTTCCGAAAGATAATGTGCTCCCCAGAAGCACGAATGAAGCGAAGAAAATTGTTTGTCCATTGGAACTTGAAGTACAGAAGATACATGCTTGTGTGAATGATTGTATATTGTACCGTGGTGAGTACAAAGATTTTCGTGCATGTCACATGCAAGCATGCATGATACAAGCGCATGAGAGCAAATGACAAGTACAAATTGGACGACGAGATCAAGACAGGAATCCCGTTCAAGGTTGTTTGGTACTTGCCTTTAATTCCAAGGTTGAGGTGTTTGTTTGCAAACCCTAGAGAGGCAAAGAGGTTGCGGTGGCATCATGATGAGCAAATTGCGGATAAGTTTATGAGGCACCCAAAAGATGGGGCTCAGTGGGAATTAATCGACAAAAAAATTGAATTTTTTTTCCAAGGATCCTAGAAGTATAAAGATCGGGGAGTGTACTGATGGGATGAATCATTTTTGCGATATGAGCACCAATCACAGCACATGGCCGGTGCTTCTGTGCATATATAACCTAGATCCTTGGTTGTGTATGAAGAAAAAATACATTATGATATCAATGATTATCCAAGGCCCGAAGCAACCCGGAAATGACATCGACATTTACTTTCAGCTACTCGTAGAAGAACTGCTGACAGTGTGGATAGATGCGCCTGCTGTAAAATGTTATGATGCTTACAAAAAGGAGATTTTCGATCTACATGCGATGCTGGTGCACACCATTCAAGATATGCCGACATTAGGCAACACATTGGGGCAGAAAATAAGGGGAGATGTAGGGTGTGTCACATGTAGAAGACTTCCCAACTCATGCAAAATGGTGTATTTGCATCATCGTAGGTTCTTACGGAAAAATCACCCATACCGAAAGATGAAAACTGAATTTGATGGTACGACAGAGGCAGGTGCGGGCCCAAGACCCTATGAATGGGAGGTGGTCCACAACATGGCTAAAAATATTAATGTTGTGCTTGGCAAGAACCACCCTTTGACGGTGAAACTAACACCCAAGGATCAAGTGGTTAACAAGAAATCAATGTTCTGGAAATTACCTTACTGGGAGATTCTACGTGTACGTCACTGCATCAATGTCATGCACATAGAGAAGAGCGTATGTGAAAGCATCCTTGGTACTCTGCTGAAGATTAAAGGTAAAAGAAAGGATGGTGACGGTTCACGGCTCGATATGCTTGCTAATCAATCACAATGCAAGAGTGAAGTAGAAGATGATGACAAATTCATCAAAGCTTGCCAGAGTTACAATTTCAGTACAAAAGAAGCAGCACAATCCCTCACCTATTTGTTGTCAGTTAAGAACCCTCTTCCTACTGTGCAAACATCAGAAGTCTCGTGGATGTGAGCTCAGGTAAAATGAAGTTGGGACACATGAAGTTACATGATTGCCATGTAATGTTGACACAAATCCTCCCGGTGGCCATCAGGAATCTGATGGACAAATATATAAGAAACACACTCATTGACCTCTGTGATTTCTTCAACCAACTATGGCAGAAAGTTGTAGATCCTGAAGAGATGGATCATATGCAAGATGATATTGCAAGAATATTGTCCAACCTAGAGATGTTTTTCCCACCGTCATTCTTTGATGTCATGGTCCATCTCACTGTGCACCTTGTCGACGAGATAAAGTATTGTGGTCCCGTGTTTCTTTGCAACATGTATCCCTTTGAGCGGTTCATGGGAATACTGAAGTGCTTTTGTCAGAACCGAAACCATCCAGAGGCAAGCATCCTACAAGGTTATACCACGAAGGAGGTGTTGGGGAACGTAGTAATTTCAAAAAATTTCCTACGCACACGCAAGATCATGATGATGCACAACAACGAGAGGGGAGAGTGTTGTCTACGTACCCTCGTAGACCGGAAGTGGAAGCGTTATAACAACGCGGTTGATGTAGTCGTACGTCTTCACGGCCCGACCGATCAAGCACCGAAACTACGACACCTCCGAGTTTTTGCACATGTTCAGCTCGATGATGATCCCCGGACTCCGATCCAGCAAAGTGTCGGGGATGAGTTCCGTCAGCACGACGGCGTGGTGACGAACTTGATGTTCTACCGTCGCAGGGCTTCGCCTAAGCACCGCTACAATATTATCGAGGATTATGGTGGAGGGGGGCACCGCACACGGCTAAGAGATCAATGATCAATTGTTGTGTCTCTGGGGTGCCCCCTGCCCCCGTATATAAAGGAGTGGAGGAGGGGGCCGACCAAGGAGGGTGGCGCATCCAAAGCGGGGGGAGTCCAACTCCCACCGGGAGTAGGACTCCCCTTTTTCCTATTAGGAGTAGGAGAGGGAAGGAAGAGGAAGGAGGGAGGAAGGAAAGGGGGACGGGCCCTCTTCCCAATTTGGATTGGGCTTGGGGGGGGGCGCCCCCTCCCTTGCTCCTTTCCCCTCCTTTCCATTAAGGCCCAATAAGGCCCATATACCTCCCGGGGGGTTCCATTAACCTCCCGGTGATCCGGTATTGTCCAAATCTTACCCGGAACCTTTCCGGTGTCCAAATATAGTCGTCCAATATATCGATCTTTATGTCTCGACCATTTCGAGACTCAGTGTCAAGTCCGTGATCACATCCGGGACTCCGAACAACCTTCGGTACATCAAAATATATAAACTCATAATGAAATTGTCATCATAACGTTAGGCGTGCGGACCCTACGGGTTCAAGAACAATGTAGACATGACCGAGACACATCTCCGGTCAATAACCAATAGCGGAACCTGGATGCTCATATTGGCTCCTACATATTCTACGAAGATCTTTATCGGCCAGACCGCATAACAACATACGTTGTTCCCTTTGTCATCGGTATGTTACTTGCCCGAGATTCGATCGTCGGTATCTCAATACCTAGTTCAATCTCGTTACCAGCAAGTCTCTTTACTCGTTCCGTAATACATCATCTTGCAACTAACTTATTAGTTGCATTGCTTGCAAGGCTTAAGTGATGTGTATTACCGAGAGGGCCCAGAGATACCTCTCCGACAATCGGAGCGACAAATCCTAATCTCGAAATATGCCAACCCAACATGTACCTTTGGAGACACCTGTAGAGCACCTTTATAATCACCCAGTTACGTTGTGACGTTTGGTAGCACACAAAGTGTTCCTCCGGTAAACGAGAGTTGCATAATCTCATAGTCATAGGAACATGTATAAGTCATGAAGAAAGCAATATCAACATACTAAATGATCGGGTGCTAAGCTAATGGAATGGGTCATGTCAATCACATCATTCTCCTAATGATGTGATCCCGTTAATCAAATGAAAACTCATGTCTATGGTTAGGAAACATAACCATCTTCGATTAACGAGCTAGTCAAGTAGAGGCATACTAGTGACACTTTGTTTGTCTATGTATTCACACAAGTATTACGTTTCCAGTTAATACAATTCTAGCATGAATAATAAACATTTATCATGATATAAGGAAATAAATAATAACTTTATTATTGCCTCTAGGGCATATTTCCTTCAGTCTCCCACTTGCACTAGAGTCAATAATCTAGATTACACAGTAATGATTCTAACACCCATGGAGCCTTGGTGATGATCATGTTTTGCTCGTGGAAGAGGCTTAGTCAATGGGTCTGCTACATTCAGATCCGTATGTATCTTGCAAATCTCTATGTCTCCCACCTGGACTAGATCCCGGATGGAATTGAAGCGTCTCTTGATGTGCTTGGTTCTCTTGTGAAATCTGGATTCCTTTGCCAAGGCAATTGCACCAGTATTGTCACAAAAGATTTTCATTGGACCCGATGCACTAGGTATGACACCTAGATCGGATATGAACTCCTTCATCCAGACTCCTTCGTTTGCTGCTTCCGAAGCAGCTATGTACTCCGCTTCACATGTAGATCCCGCCACGACGCTTTGTTTAGAACTGCACCAACTGACAGCTCCACCGTTTAATGTAAATATGTATCCGGTTTGCGATTTAGAATCGTCCGGATCAGTGTCAAAGCTTGCATCAACGTAACCATTTATGATGAGCTCTTTGTCACCTCCATATACGAGAAACATATCCTTAGTCCTTTTCAGGTAATTCAGGATGTTCTTGACCACTGTCCAGTGATCCACTCCTGGATTACTTTGGTGCCTCCCTGCTAGACTTATAGCAAGGCACACATCAGGTCTGGTACACAACATTGCATACATGATAGAGCCTATGGCTGAAGCATAGTGAACATCTTTCATTTTCTCTCTATCTTCTGCAGTGGTCGGGCATTGAGTCTTACTCAACTTCACACCTTGTAACACAGGCAAGAATCCTTTCTTTGCTTGATCCATTTTGAACTTCTTCAAAACTTTGTCAAGGTATGTGCTTTGTGAAAGTCCAATTAAGCGTCTTGATCTATCTCTATAGATCTTAATGCCCAATATGTAAGCAGCTTCACCGAGGTCTTTCATTGAAAAACTCTTATTCAAGTATCCTTTTATGCTATCCAGAAATTCTATATCATTTCCGATTAGCAATATGTCATCCACATATAATATCAGAAATGCTACAGAGCTCCCACTCACTTTCTTGTAAATATAGGTTTCTCCAAAATTCTGTACAAAACCAAATGCTTTGATCACACTATCAAAGCGTTTATTCCAACTCCGAGATGCTTGCACCAGTCCATAAATGGATCGCTGGAGCTTGCATACTTTGTTAGCTCCTTTTGGATCGACAAAACCTTCCGGCTGCATCATATACAACTCTTCTTCCAGAAATCCATTCAGGAATGAAGTTTTGACATCCATCTGCCAAATTTCATAATCATAAAATGCGGCAATTGCTAACATGATTCAGACAGACTTAAGCATCGCTACGGGTGAGAAGGTCTCATCGTAGTCAATTCCTTGAACTTGTCGAAAACCTTTTGCGACAAGTCGAGCTTTGTAGACAGTAACATTACCGTCAGCGCCAGTCTTCTTCTTGAAGATCCATTTATTTTCAATTGCTTGCCAATCATTGGGCAAGTCAACCAAAGTCCACACTTTGTTCTCATACATGGATCCCATCTCAGATTTCATGGCTTCAAGCCATTTTGCGGAATCTGGGCTCACCATTGCTTCTTCATAGTTCGTAGGTTCATCATGATCTAGTAGCATGACCTCCAGAACAGGATTACCGTACCACTCTGGTGCGGATCTTACTCTGGTTGATCTACGAGGTTCAGTAGTAACTTGTTCTGAAGTTTCATGATCATCATCATTAGCTTCCTCACTAATTGGTGTAGGTGTCACAGAAACCGGTTTCTGTGATGTACTACTTTCCAATAAGGGAGCAGGTATAGTTACCTCATCAACTTCTACTTTCCTCCCACTCACTTCTTTCGAGAGAAACTCCTTCTCTAGAAAGGATCCATTCTTAGCAACAAATGTCTTGCCTTCGGATCTGTGATAGAAGGTGTACCCAACAGTCTCCGATTTGGGTTCGAGCTTATCAGGTTGAAGCTTTTTCACATAAGCATCGCAGCCCCGAACTTTCAGAAATGACAACTTTGGTTTCTTGCCAAACCATAGTTCATAAGGCATCATCTCAACGGATTTTGATGGTGCCCTATTTAACGTGAATGCGGCCGTCTCTAAAGCATAACCGCAAAACGATAGCGGTAAATCTGTAAGAGACATCATAGATCGCACCATATCAAGTAAAGTACGATTACGATGTTCGGACACACCATTACGCTGTGGTGTTCTGGGTGGCGTGAGTTGCGAAACTATTTCGCATTGTTTCAAATGTAAACCAAACTCGTAACTCAAATATTCTCCTCCACGATCAGATCATAGAAACTTCATTTTCTTGTTATGATGATTTTCAACTTCACTCTGAAATTCTTTCAACTTTTCAAATGTTTCAGACTTATGTTTCATTAAGTAGATATACCCATATCTGCTTAAATCATCTGTTAAGGTGAGAAAATAACGATATCCGCCACGAGCTTCAACATTCATTGGACCACATACATCTGTATGTATGATTTCCAACAAATCTGTTGCTCTCTCCATAGTACCGGAGAACGGCGTTTTAGTCATCTTGCCCATGAGGCGCGGTTCGCAAGTACCAAGTGATTCATAATCAAGTGGTTCCAAAAGTTCATCAGTATGGAGTTTCTTCATGCGCTTTACACCGATATGACCTAAACGGCAGTGCCACAAATAAGTTGCACTATCATTATCAACTCTGCATCTTTTGGCTTCAACATTATGGATATGTGTATCACTACTATCGAGATTCATCAAAAATAGACCACTCTTCAAGGGTGCATGACCATAAAAGATATTACTCATATAAATAGAACAACCATTATTCTCTGATTTAAATGAATAACTGTCTCGCATCAAACAAGATCCAGATATAATGTTCATGCTCAATGCTGGCACCAAATAACAATTATTTAGGTCTAATACTAATCCCGATGGTAGATGTAGAGGTAGCGTGTCGCCCGTGATCACATCGACTTTGGAACCATTTCCCACGCGCATCGTCACCTCGTCCTTCGCCAGTGTTCGCTTAATCCGTAGTCCCTGTTTTGAGTTGCAAATATTAGCAAAAGAACCAGTATCAAATACCCAGGTGCTACTGTGAGCTCTAGTAAGGTACACATCAATAACATGCATATCACATATACCTTTGTTCACCTTGCCATCCTTCTTATCCGCCAAATACTTGGGGCAGTTCCGCTTCCAGTGACCAGTCTGCTTGCAGTAGAAGAACTCAGTTTCAGGCTTAGGTCCAGACTTGGGTTTCTTCTCCTGAGCAGCAACTTGCTTGCTGTTCTTCTTGAAGTTCCCCTTCTTCTTCCCTTTGCCCTTTTTCTTGAAACTAGTGTTCTTGTTGACCATCAACACTTGATGCTCCTTCTTGATTTTACCTCCGCAGGTTTTAGCATTGCGAAGAGCTCGGGAATTGTCTTATTCATCCCTTGCATATTATAGTTCATCACGAAGCTCTTGTGGCTTGGTGGCAGTGATCGAAGAACTCTGTCAATGACACTATCAACCGGAAGATTAACTCCCAGGTGAGTCAAGTGATTATGGTACCCAGACATTTTGAGTATATGCTCACTGACAGAACTATTCTCCTCCATCTTGCAGCTATAGAACTTATTGGAGACTTCATATCTCTCAATCCGGGCATTTGCTTGAAATATTAGATTCAACTCCTGGAACATCTCATATGCTCAATGACGTTCAAAACGTCGTTGAAGACCCGGTTCTAAGCCGTAAAGCATGACACATTGAACTATCGAGTAGTCATCAGCTTTGCTCTGCCAGACGTTCTTAACGTCGTCAGTTGCATCAGCAGCAGGCCTGGCACCCAGCGTTGCTTCCAGGACGTAATTCTTCTGTGCAGCAATGAGGATAATCCTCAAGTTACGGACCTAGTCCGTATAATTGCTACCATCATCTTTCAACTTTGCTTTCTCAAGGAACACATTAAAATTCAATGGAACAACAGAACGGGCCATCTATCTACAATCAAACATAAACAAGCAAGATACTATCAGGTACTAAGTTCATGATAAATTTAAGTTCAATTAATCATATTACTTAAGAACTCCCACTTAGAAAGACATCCCTCTAATCTTCTAAGTGATCACATGATCCAAATAAACTAAACCATAACCTATCATCACGTGAAATGGAGTAGTTTTCAATGGTGAACATCACTATGTTGATCATATCTACTATATGATTCACGCTCGACCTTTCGGTCTCAGTGTTCCGAGGCCATATCTGCATATGCTAGGCTCGTCAAGTTTAACCTGAGTATTCTGCGTGTGCAAAACTGGCTTGCACCCGTTGTAGATGGACGTAGAGCTTATCACACCCGATCATCACGTGGTGTCTGGGCACGATGAACTTTGGCAATGGTGCATACTCAGGGAGAACACTTTTATCTTGAAATTTAGTAAGAGATCATCTTATAATGCTACCGTCAATCAAAGCAAGATAAGATGCATAAAAGATAAACATCACATGCAATCAATATAAGTGATATGATATGGCCATCATCATCTTGTGCTTGTGATCTCCATCTCCGAAGCATCGTCATGATCACCATCGTCACCGGCGCGACACCTTGATCTCCATCGTGCATCGTTGTCGTCTCGCCAATCTTATGCTTCTACGACTATCGCTACTGCTTAGTGATAAAGTAAAGCATTACAGGGCAATTGCATTGCATACAATAAAGCGACAACCATATGGCTCCTGCCAGTTGCCGATAACTTGGTTACAAAACATGATCATCTCATACAATAAAATTTAGCATCATGCCTTGACCATATCACATCACAACATGCCCTGCAAAAACAAGTTAGACGTCCTCTACTTTGTTTGTTGCAAGTTTTACGTGGCTGCTATGGGCTTAGCAAGAACCAATCTTACCTACGCATCAAAATCCACAACGATAGTTTGTCAAGTTGGTGTTGTTTTAACCTTCGCAAGGACCGGGCGTAGCCACACTCGGTTCAACTAAAGTTGGAGAAACTGACAGCCGCCAGCCACCTGTGTGCAAAGCACGTCGGTAGAACCAGTCTCGCGTAAGCGTACGCGTAATGTCGGTCCGGGCCGCTTCATCCAACAATACCACCGAACCAAAGTATGACATGCTGGTAAGCAGTATGACTTATATTGCCCACAACTCACATGTGTTCTACTCGTGCATATAACATCAACACATAAAACCTAGGCTCGGATGCCACTGTTGGGGAACATAGTAATTTCAAAAAATTTCCTACGCACACGCAAGATCATGGTGATGCACATCAATGAGAGGGGCGAGTGTTGTCTATGTACCCTCGCAGACCGGAAGCGGAAGCGTTATAACAACGCGGTTGATGTAGTCGTACGTCTTCACGGCCCGACCGATCAAGCACCGAAACTACGGCACCTTCGAGTTTTTGCACACGTTCAGCTTGATGACGATCCCCGGACTCCGATCCAGCAAAGTGTCGGGGATGAGTTCCGTCAGCACGACGGCGTGGTGATGATCTTGATGTTCTACCGTCGCAGGGCTTCGCCTAAGCACCGCTACAATATTATCGAGGATTATGGTGGAGGGGGGCACCGCACACGGCTAAGAGATCAATGATCAATTGTTGTGTCTCTGGGGTGCCCCCTGCCCTCGTATATAAAGGAGTGGAGGAGGGTGTAGCGACCCGACCCGAATGGATCAAGTCTCTGTGCTTATGTGTCATCCCTGGATCACTATGCTGACACACACAGTACTCGAAGGATTTATAGCAGAGGTAAATCACATGTATAAAGTAACGTAAATATTATTACCTCAATCCATATAGCGGAAGCAACAAGATTGTGGTTTCCCATCAACACCAACGGCAAAGTTGAGTGTAGAAATCGTAACCCTAACGTATCACTTACTCGTCGTAAGAAAACCTGCAACATAAGACGTTGCAGCCCGAAACGGGTTAGTACATTGAATGTACTGGCAAATTCACACCATAGAGAATGATGAACAATGGCTATCACTACATGCATATTTGGCTGGTGGAAAAGCTCTATGGTTATAAGGTTTTTGCGTAAAGCCAATTTTTCCCTACCGCAAAGGAATACATTTTAATTAACTATCAGGGTGGTTGTTGAACATTGAGAATGGTTGACAGCATTCTCAATCCCAATTAAAAATAATTAAAACCCAACAACATTAATTAGAAGTAACATGTTGAGATTCACATGATATTCAAGAACTAGATACTCAAGATGTCCATAACCGGGGACACGGCTAATCATGATTAGTTTGTACACTCTGCAGAGGTTTGCGCACTTTTCCCCACATGACTCGATCGCCTCCGTTTGTTTTCTCGCACTACATGGTGTTTGAGAAACGGATGACCGAGACATAGTCTTTCAGAAGCGCTAGCACCTTACATGTGGGTAGACCGGTACACCTACTTTCCCCTACATCTGCTAGTCTACCCATAAGAGTTCGCACAACTTAGTCAACTATGCCAGAGCCCATAGTAGCATGTGGCTGCACACGGAAGTTTCTAGCATGAATTATCTTATGATCCCTTTGAGCCTGGGTGGCGGTCCGAAAAAAAACAGGCAAGTCCTGATAGACATCAGGTGCCTCAATCCACCCAGATGTGTGTTTAAGTTGCCACCTTAGATAAACCATTAAAATTATCTACTCACATCTGTCATGGATACCACTCACCCAATCCACGTCTACTAGCATAGCATGGCATAATAAGCAACGTAGAAGTAACTCCCAAAGGTTTGAAAATAAACAGGTAATAGGTACTACCTCATCTACTTCCCATCCCACAATTTAATTAGATCCTAATCATGCAATGTGAGAGGATTGATCTAATGCAATAAAACATGGGTTGTAGAAAAGGTATGGTCAAAGTGTGAACTTGCCTGCAATGTAGATGAAGATGATTCGCACTTAAAACTCTTGATAGATCTACTCGTCACTCTCCGGTCAATCTATCGTAAGCAAACAATAGTAACTACACAATCAGTACTCATCTAATGCACAAGTAAAACTCGAACGAGAGAACGAACCAGATAGTTCAACTTAAGAACTCCGGTTGCAAAGAAAGAAAGAACCGAACAAAGAAACCGAAAACAAACGGCGGAAGAAACAACTCGGTTCTAGCAAGTTGAAACTAGGTCAAATTTTACCAGGGAAAAACTTGTTTAAGTTGATTAGACGGAATGGCGGTTTCGAGACGAAACTCCAGGCGCTTGAATCACCTAATTCCGATAAACGGGCGAGAAGATAAACTAGAACGAAGATCGGATCTGAGATCGCGATCGCGGAATAAATCCGACAGAAAGAAAAGAAGAACGGTTAAACGAACGGACGTTCGTTAACCTAGAAGAATCCAGTGATCACGTTCGTTAGGACGAACGGTCCGGCGAACGGTCCAAAGGCAACTAAATCGGAAAATAAAACGAATCCGATCTAGGGTTTCGGAGAAGAAAAACCGAACGAAAAACCGATCTAGAAAATCGGAACGGTTTAGAGAAGAAAAGAATCGGAACGATTAGAAGAAAACGATCCGAGGAAAAGAGACGCGGGGCAACCTCGGCGAGGTCTCCGGCGAGGGGCTCCGGCGGCGTGGCCAAGGTGCGGCGGCGGCGTGGGCACAAGGGCGGCGGCGCGGGTGTGGGGTGGCGCGGCGGGTGAGGGGCGCGGGGTGGGTGAGGGGCGCGGGGTGGGGCGCGGCTTGGGGAGGAGAGGGGGTTTGGGTTTTTGGTGTGAGGAGAGGGGGGGTGTTGGGGTATTTATATTGGGGAGGGGAGAGGTTACTTGGGGTAGGGGGCAAGGAATTAGACTAGGAATAGGAAAAAGAGTCCTAGAAGAAAAAACGAAACAAAGGAAAAAGGGGCAAGGGGTACCCTAGAATCCTTTTAGGATTCGTAGAGCAAGAGGCGGCGGCCTGGGCGCTCCTGGCGCCTGGCGCTGCGCTGCGCGCAGGGAGGCTGTGGCTTGGCTTGGGCCTTTGGCCCGGCTGGGCCTTGGTCCAGTTTTTTTTAACTGATTCCGCGCGCAGAAAAAAAAAGAAAACTAAACGGGCTCCAAAATTCTAAAAGTAAATTTTCCCCGACTCCTAAAAATGAGTCGAACAAAATGAACTTTTCTCCGGACCTAAAATAAAATTTTTGAAAACGCGCATTTTTCCCTATCCAAATAAAATGCAACCAAAACTCCGGCAAAACCAAAACTTGATCTATTTATTAAATCTTCATTTTTCCTAAATTTGGGAAAGTCATATTATTCCCTCTCTTATATTTTTGATAACGGAAAAATAATTGAAGATAAAATAAATAAATCAAATGATCCCTTTTTTTTCAAATTCGAGAAAACTCTCAAATATGAAAATAACGAATCTCCAACTCTCTCCGAGGGTCCTTGAGTTGCGTGAAATTTCTAGGATCGACCAAATGCAAGAAAATAAGATACGCATGACGGTCTAATGTATAACATTCCAAATTGAAAATAAATTCAAAAGAGCTTTGAATTTAATTCTTTGAAACTCCCAACTCATATTTCATATAATTTGAAGAAGTCATTTTATCTTCTTTCGTGAAAATCATTGAGTCGCATAAAGTTTCAGAATTGGAATATTTCCAAATGAAATTCAATTATTTTTCAAACACCCTTTTCATTTTTAAATGGAAGAAGTCATGTCATCTTCTCTCTAGGGTTTTGTGCTTGAAAAGCATTTGAATTCATGGAGATCAGAAAGCAAATATGAAAGTTTGGGAAAGTCCTTTTATTCCCTCTCATTTAACTTCCAAAAGTTTCGAATTCACTCACTTTCAGACAATCAATCAAATAATCAGTCAAATCTATCTATTTATTATAACATTCCAAAATTTAGAATTTTGGGATGTTACAAACCTACCACCCTTAAATGAATCTCGTCCTCGAGATTCGGAGAGGCTAGCAAGAAAAGGTTAGGGTTTGGGGGTCTCCTCAAAATCCATCGATCATCAAAGGGGTCTGGGGTGCTACCACCCTTAGAAACTTTGTTACGGTCCCATCAATACTCATATACTCCAACCTTATTCTTGACGGGGCCGGTCTTCTCAGATTCTCGGCAAATTCCTTCTCTGGGCTCTTCCAGTAGTGGCATAACTTTTTCCTCATTTCTTCTGTCCTTTCCTCTTGGTAAGGTTATTTCGAGATTGGGTCTTCTTAGCTGACGGGTCTGGCGCCAAAACTACACAGCTATCGATATCTCATGGTGGTCAACAATTTATGGTTTCTCCTGCAGGAAATGGGTCTTGGTTGATCCTCACCGTATAACCTACGGTTGGCACAACTGCCGTGTACAAGGGAAAAAAATTGCTATACCATTCTAAGGTTTAACAAGGTTTAATATCGTCGTCTCTCTACTATAGGCAAGTCACTCAGATTTACCATCCCATATAGCAAGGCGAATAATAAGAGTAAGTCGGTATGGTGATCAATCCATCCCGCACCCAAATCATTACCTGGTATATGGTTTTAGCGAATCTCGCATTCTAACACTTGGTCATCCTCACAAGCATTGCAGAATTTCTCTTGTCGATGAACCAAGTTCGGATATATCCATTGATTCTGCAAGACAAACAACCATCTATCGTTCCTTCACAACTCTCAGGTTTTGCGTTACTCCTATAAGATCGTCTATCGATAAGGGCATATCCTCTTCCAGGGTTTTTCCTTTAGCAAGAGTGTGCTTGCTTCTTGGAAGGTCTTGGGGCTTGTGGGTTATGGCCCATCTCATCACTTGTAGTCCTTGAACTTATCATCGGGCAACCGATCATTATTCCAACTTCCAACTTCCTAGTATTCTTAAATCCATCCAATTGTACTATCTTCCTTCCTTCTATTGGTACAAAACTAGGACATGAGTACTCAGACTCATCATGGGGTTGCCATTGCTCCATATTACCAACATCATACCTCCTTTATATCCAATGGTAACTCATCTCTTCATCCGCGTGGGTTATCCCTCATACCAAGGTAAAAACCTATACTTATGGAGTCCATATTCCACTTCGTGGAACATCATTATCCTTTCCACGGTCAAGCGTCCTTACACGGGAATATTGGCCATCACTGCATGGCATTTCTTCAACTGGGAATCGTGAAACACATCCTGAACTCCTGACAGCCCTTCGGGTGACTCCAACTTGTTGGCCACTTCTCCCATACGCTCCAAAACTCGGTATGGTCCTACAAATCTCGGGGCTAACTTTTACCTTAACTCCAATTCATTTAACTCCTCGCAGAGGGAACACATGAAGACATGCTCTGTCTCCAATTTCATAGACTACCTCCTTGAGTTTTTGAGTCTACATAACTCTTCTGTCTGGACCGAGCTACCTTCAGTCTATCTCGAATCAACTTAACATTCTCTTCTGACTCCTTGATCACATTTGGTCCAAACAACTGAATGTCTCCAACTTCATACCACATACTCTTGGGGCATCACACATATCGAGACAAAACTCATATTCATTTTTGTCGGAAATCCACTCAGTGGGGTATCCTTATCTTTTCCAGGGGTCAATGGTTCTTACAGGGTACTACCACCCTTAAAATGCACAAACCTTCCATAGACCATATTTCTCTTATCCTCAAAAATGGTCAAAATCCTTCTTCATAGAGTAACAACTCATAAAATCCATATCAGTACCAACGTTGCTACTTTATTCATTCTCCAATGATTACAATCTCTTGCTTTTCCATTACAAGTCTCAACTCACCACCTCAATATAAAAGAAAATGTTCTCACTTCTACTACTCCACTTCTTTTGTTGCAAACCCAACTATCTAGCACAAGTTTCCTTCTCCTTGGGGCATTATCTGGCAAAGTGCTCTGCTCCATTACAACTAAAACATATTACTTCTGACAGGTATCGAGGTTTCCTTTTTGGGCAACTGTTGAGGTAGTGCCCTGACTCCTTGCACCCATAACAGGTGACATGACTCAGATCCTTCCTGGAATCCAATCTACTTCTCCTTCTGGACTTTTCCATTCCAATCAGGGCTTCTATTTCCTGTGGGTCATACTCTACTTCCTCAGCCGGGAATTCTACTAGATTCCCATTCATACAAATTCTGGGAGATGTGTCCTTCTTCTCCACATGAATAGCAAGACTTGGTGTAGGGTTTAATTGGTTCTTCTTTGGGTGTGTCCTCCACATCTTCCTTCATCATAGGTTCTTCTAAACTTTCCATAAGGGCTCCTCTCGTTGCTTCTTTCTTCTGCTGGATGGTTCTTTGTACCATGGGGTAAATGTGACACTGAGTAGGATAGTGGGTAGTCCCTTCACACAAGAAACAAGTGATCTGCCGAGTTGGGCATTCTTCAACTGGGTGACTTCCTTCATAATTAGGGCATTCGTCCCTGTGTTCTTTATGGGTGTATTCGATTTCTCCACAAATCTTGCATGCACAAGGTTTCTTCATGTCCTTTCCATAAGGCTTCAACTTCTGGGACACAAACTGAGACTTTGTAGAGTCAACTTAAATTCTTTCCAAGTGGTTACTCCTTGCCATCCATTGATGGTTTGGTACATCCTCCACCAAGTAGCAGCACCTCTTTCAAAGCATTGAAGAGCATGCTGGGCCATATCCTTTCCGACTATAGGGTTGTTCTCCATATGATCCTCCATGTTCTGAATCCATCGGTCTGTCTCCAATTGACTCATCGGTCCAGAAAATATAAGCTCATATTCATTCATCCTCTATTGGGTCCATGGGTTTGGGGTAAGATAAGAGAGATAGAGAGGGATACACACAATACAAACAAAAGTTTCGAAAAAGACAGATTTTTGTTGTGGCTGTCGAAAAACATCAAACAAATGACAGCTCACAAACGTCGCATCTAACGTAGGTATATAACAGGGGTTTGGTCTTCTAAAGGTCAATAAATCTTCAACGTCTCCAAATTCTTCAAACCTTGTTCATGCCTCCAATGGCTTCTTCCGATCATGCTTGTCTTTCTCAAGTTCTTTAGCTAGATCAACTCTGTTGACGCGTAGTCTCTCGTGACGTCCTTCAATATTTCTGGAGTTGCATTCCAAACTTCTAGGTTTCAACATCCTTCACATGAACCATGGTATACTGTCCTTCAGTTCCTGACGAATCTTCGGTATCTCGAGGTTTTTCTACTCTAGCTTGGCTACTTTCAACTTTTGGGTCCTGAGTTCTTCACGAAATGTTTCCTTGTCTAATACGACTTCCTGGAGCTCCATTTTAACTTCTTGATGCACTACTCCAGATCCTGGTGATACACCGGCTAAGGTTAAAACTTCATCTTACTAATAGGTGCTCCATCAGCCTTCTTCTATCAAATCCATTCTGATGACATGCATCCTTAACTTAGCATGGTGACAATAGCATCAGCGCGAGATAACTTCTTGGATAGCTGTGTTTCTGCTCTTGTCATTTCCATGAGCTATCATTCCATAGTTGATATCTCCTACCTTAGGGTTTTCTTGACAAAGCTTTGAGTTCTCATGCTCCTTGTTTCAGTATTTCTCTGATACACCTTGATCTCGGGTATTGACAACTTCCATAGTCTGCCAAGTTCCATAAGGGTAGCATTCCTAGGTCATACAAATCTGGGGATTCTTCAGAGCCTTCAAATTCTACTTGTCTTCGGTATTCAACCGTTGTATGGTAAAATCCTCTTCATTTCCGAATGGTCTCGGTTGTCCGATATCTGGTACATCTTGGAGTGGTCTCATCAGTCGAATCTTCGTGTGGTCAAAAGGGGAAAAGGGGTATGGTCTCACTAAAAAAAGGAATTTTTGAATAAGCTCAGAAGAGAAGAGAGGTAAAAGATTTTTTTTTGAAAGGGAAAGTTGTAGAGAAAAATCTTTGCTATGGGCTTGCCAGTTTCTAGGGTCACGTCCTACAGTCAACATGTGCTCTGATACCATCTTGTAGCGACCCGACCCGAATGGATCAAGTCTCTGTGCTTATGTGTCATCCCTAGATCAGTATGCTGACACACACAGTACTCGAAGGATTTATAGCAGAGGTAAATCACATGTATAAAGTAACGTAAATACTATTACCTCAATCCATATAGCGGAAGCAACAAGATTGTGGTTTCCCATCAACACCAACGGCAAAGTTGAGTGTAGAAATCGTAACCCTAACGTATCACTTACTCGTCGTAAGAAAACCTGCAACATAAGACGTTGCAGCCCGAAACGGGTCAGTACATTGAATGTACTGGCAAATTCACACCATAGAGAATGATGAACAATGGATATCACTACATGCATATTTGGCTGGTGGAAAAGCTCTATGGTTATAAGGTTTTTGCGTAAAGCCAATTTTTCCCTACCGCAAAGGAATACATTTTAATTAACTATCAGGGTGGTTGTTGAACATTGAGAATGGTTGACAGAATTCTCAATCCCAATTAAAAATAATTAAAACCCAACAACATTAATTAGAAGTAACATGTTGAGATTCACATGATATTCAAGAACTAGATACTCAAGATGTCCATAACCGGGGACACGGCTAATCATGATTAGTTTGTACACTCTGCAGAGGTTTGCGCACTTTTCCCCACATGACTCGATCGCCTCCATTTGTTTTCTCGCACTACATGGTGTTTGAGAAACGGATGACCGAGACATAGTCTTTCAGAAGCGCTAGCACCTTACATGTGGGTAGACCGGTACACCTACTTTCCCCTACATCTGCTAGTCTACCCGTAAGAGTTCGCACAACTTAGTCAACTATGCCAGAGCCCATAGTAGCATGTGGCTGCACACGGAAGTTTCTAGCATGAATTATCTTATGATCCCTTTGAGCCTGGGTGGCGGTCCGAAAAAAAACAGGCAAGTCCTGATAGACATCAGGTGCCTCAATCCACCCAGATGTGTGTTTAAGTTGCCACCTTAGATAAACCATTAAAATTATCAACTCACATATGTCATGGATATCACTCAGCCAATCCACGTCTACTAGCATAGCATGGCATAATAAGCAACGTAGAAGTAACTCCCAAAGGTTTGAAAATAAACAGGTAATAGGTACTACCTCATCTACTTCCCATCCCACAATTTAATTAGATCCTAATCATGCAATGTGAGAGGATTGATCTAATGCAATAAAACATGGGTTGTAGAAAAGGTATGGTCAAAGTGTGAACTTGCCTGCAATGTAGATGAAGATGATTCGCACTTAAAACTCTTGATAGATCTACTCGTCACTCTCCGGTCAATCTATCGTAAGCAAACAATAGTAACTACACAATCAATACTCATCTAATGCACAAGTAAAACTCGAAAAAGAGAACGAACCAGATAGTTCAACTTAAGAACTCCGGTTGCAAAGAAAGAAAGAACCGAACAAAGAAACCGAAAACAAACGGCGGAAGAAACAACTCGGTTCTAGCAAGTTGAAACTAGGTCAAATTTTACCAGGGAAAAACTTGTTTAAGTTGATTAGACGGAATGGCGGTTTCGAGACGAAACTCCAGGCGCTTGAATCACCTAATTCCGATAAACGGGCGAGAAGATAAACTAGAACGAAGATCGGATCTGAGATCGCGATCGCGGAATAAATCCGACAGAAAGAAAAGAAGAACGGATAAACGAACGGACGTTCGTTAACCTAGAAGAATCCGGTGATCACGTTCGTTAGGACGAACGGTCCGGCGAACGGTCCAAAGGCAACTAAATCGGAAAAGAAAACGAATCCGATCTAGGGTTTCGGAGAAGAAAAACCGAACGAAAAACCGATCTAGAAAACCGGAACGGTTTAGAGAAGAAAAGAATCGGAACGATTAGAAGAAAACGATCCGAGGAAAAGAGACGCGGGTCAACCTCGGCGAGGTCTCCAGCGAGGGGCTCCAGCGGCATGGCGTAGGGCGGCGGCGTGGACAAGGTGCGGCAGCGGCGTGGGCACAAGGGCGGCGCCGCGGGTGTGGGGTGGCGCGGCGGGTGAGGGGCGCGGGGTGGGGCACGGCTTGGGGAGGAGAGGGGGTTTGGGTTTTTGGTGTGAGGTGAGGGGGGGGGGGTGTTGGGGTATTTATATTGGGGAGGGGAGAGGTTACTTGGGGTAGGGGGCAAGGAATTAGACTAGGAATAGGAAAAAGAGTAGGAAAAAGAGTCCTAGAAGAAAAAACGAAACAAAGGAAAAAGGGGCAAGGGGCTACCCTAGAATCCTTTTAGGATTCGTAGAGCAAGAGGCGGCGGCCTGGGCGCTCCTGGCGCCTGGCGCTGCGCTGCGCGCAGGGAGGCTGCGGCTTGGCTTGGGCCTTTGGCCCGGCTGGGCCTTGGTCCAGTTTTTTTAACTGATTCCGCGCGCAGAAAAAAAAAGAAAACTAAAAGGGCTCCAAAATTCTAAAAGTAAATTTTCCCCGACTCCTAAAAATGAGTCGAACAAAATGAACTTTTCTCCGGACCTAAAATAAAAATTTTGAAAACGCCCATTTTTCCCTATCCAAATAAAATGCAACCAAAACTCCGGCAAAACCAAAACTTGATCTATTTATTAAATCTTCATTTTTCCTAAATTTGGGAAAGTCATATTATTCCCTCTCTTATATTTTTGATAACGGAAAAATAATTGAAGATAAAATAAATAAATCAAATGATCCTTTTTTTTCAAATTCGAGAAAACTCTCAAATATGAAAATAACGAATCTCCAACTCTCTCCGAGGGTCCTTGAGTTGCGTGAAATTTCTAGGATCGACCAAATGCAAGAAAATAAGATACGCATGACGGTCTAATGTATAACATTCCAAATTGAAAATAAATTCAAAAGAGCTTTGAATTTAATTCTTTGAAACTCCCAACTCATATTTCATATAATTTGAAGAAGTCATTTTATCTTCTTTCGTGAAAATCATTGAGTTGCATAAAGTTTCAGAATTGGAATATTTCCAAATGAAATTCAATTATTTTTCAAACACCCTTTCCATTATTAAATGGAAGAAGTCATGTCATCTTCTCTCTAGGGTTTTGTGCTTGAAAAGCATTTGAATTCATGGAGATCAGAAAGCAAATATGAAAGTTTGGGAAAGTCCTTTTATTCCCTCTCATTTAACTTTCAAAAGTTTCGAATTCACTCACTTTCAGACAATCAATCAAACAATCAGTCAAATCTATCTATTTATTATAACATTCCAAAATTTAGAATTTTGGGATGTTACACCGGCCAAGGAGGGTGGCGCGCCCAAGGGGGGGAGTCCAACTCCCACCGGGAGTAGGACTCCCCTTTTTCCTATTAGGAGTAGTTGTGGGAAGGAAGAGGAAGGAGGGAGGAAGGAAAGGGGGGGGGGGCGGCCCCCTTCCCAATTCGGATTGGGCTTGGGGGGGGGGCGCCCCCTCCCTTGCTCCTTTCCCCTCCTTTCCACTAAGGCCCAATAAGGCCCATATACCTCCCAGGGGGTTCGATAACCTCCCGGTGATCCGGTATTGTCCCAATCTTACCCGGAACCTTTCCTGTGTCCAAATATAGTCGTCCAATATATCGATCTTTATGTCTCGACCATTTCGAGACTCGTCGTCAATTCCGTGATCACATCCGGGACTCCGAACAACCTTCGGTACATCAAAATATATAAACTCATAATGAAACTATCATCGTAACGTTAAGTGTGCGGACCCTATGGGTTCGAGAACAATGTAGACATGACCGAGACACGTCTCCAGTCAATAACCAATAGCGGAACCTGGATGCTCATATTGGCTCCTACATATTCTACGAAGATCTTTATTGGTCAGACCGCATAACAACATACGTTGTTCCCTTTGTCATCGGTATGTTACTTGCCCGAGATTCGATCGTCGGTATCTCAATACCTAGTTCAATCTCATTACCAGCAAGTCTCTTTACTCGTTCCGTAATACATCATCTTGCAACTAATTTTTTAGTTGCATTGCTTCAAGGCTTAAGTGATGTGTATTACCGAGAGGGCCCAGAGATACCTCTCCGACAATCGGAGCGACAAATCCTAATCTCGAAATATGCCAACCCAACATGTACCTTTGGAGACACCTGTAGAGCACCTTTATAATCACCTAGTTACGTTGTGACGTTTGGTAGCACACAAAGTGTTCATCCGGTAAACTGGAGTTGCATAATCTCATAGTCATAGGAACATGTATAAGTCATGAAGAAAGCAATAGCAACATAGTAAACGATCGGGTGCTAAGCTAATGGAATGGGTCATGTCAATCACATCATTCTCCTAATGATGTGATCCCGTTAATCAAATGACAACTCATGTCTATGGTTAGGAAACATAACCATCTTCGATTAACGAGCTAGTCAAGTAGAGGCATACTAGTGACACTTTGTTTGTCTATGTATTCACACAAGTATTACGTTTCCGATTAATACAATTCTAGCATGAATAATAAACATTTATCATGATATAAGGAAATAAATAATAACTTTATTATTGCCTCTAGGGCATATTTCCTTCAGGAGGTGGTTGAGTTTTGCACCGAATACATGAAACAAAGACCTATAGGTTTGCCCCTCTCTCACCACGAGGGAAGGCTGAAAGGTAAGCCGGTCCTTGCTGGCACACAAATGGCCGCACGCGGAGAATTGGCAGAGAAAGCCGATTTGACGGTACTGCTTAACAACCAGTTCTCATCGCTTATGCCGAACAACACTTGGCGGAGATACGCCAAAGATTCTTACCAATGGTGCCTTCAGGAGATGTGGAGATGAAGGAGCACACTAAGAACTACGCCGAATGGCTGAAGAATCGTTTGGCACAAGGATCCATCGATGACA
The DNA here is from genome assembly GCF_056163025.1 of Triticum urartu. Classification (NCBI taxonomy): domain Eukaryota; kingdom Viridiplantae; phylum Streptophyta; class Magnoliopsida; order Poales; family Poaceae; genus Triticum; species Triticum urartu. The sequence continues at coordinate 408,378,926 of NC_141873.1, forward strand.
TTGCTACGTGGTTGGCACAAAAGCCATCACCAACGTTGTTGACGTACCAAGCATATGACATAAATGGATACACGTTCTACACTGAGGAATGTGATAAGAAGACCTTGTATCAGAACAGCTCTATTCGAATAGAATGCATGACTTTAAATGAAGCTGATAAAAGGGTATACTATGGAACCATCAAAGAGATTTGGGAGCTTGACTATGTGAAAGTTAAGGTGGCATTATTCAGGTGCGCATGGATCCCTCTTGGTCAGGTAAGGATTGATGAGTACAGGAAGACCTGTGTTAACAGGACAACGATGGCATATCACACGGACCCATTCATTCTTGCCGGCAATGCTACCCAGATTTTCTTTGTGGAAGACCCCTTGCATAAGAACGGCCATTTAGCGATGCATGGGAAGAGAAGGGTACTGGGTGTCGACGATGTTGCCGATCAAGACGAGTACGATGAATTTGATGAGTTGCCAGCCAAGGGATCATGCACCCGTGTAACAGAGCATCGTAAAATCATCAAAAACCCCAAGTTTATCCGGGGTCAACTTAATGATCGCAGTTCCCCCATGTACATGGGAATCAAGCTTTAAGACTAGTCTTTATGCCAACTCTGCAACTTAATTCATTCAATTTAGAACTATCACGTGTACTAAATTTGTGAGTTATGCCCGGTTTTCTGTTGATGTAAGAACCATTAATATGTTGACCTTAATATGCTGTCAGCTCAGACAATGAATATGAACTGTTTTTTGTTATTATTATTATTATTATTATTATTATTATTATTATTATATCATTGAGGTAGCACACTCAATTGATCTCACTACAATATGTGTGAACAAATATATGCAATTTGGTTTGCGAATAGCACACGATTCGTTGATGAAAGCCGCTGTTCCGACCAAACCCCGCCACCCCGCCCACGATCTGAGTCGTGCTTTGTGGTTGGCCAGAACCCAAACCCCACGGATCGTACGTCTGCACCGTTGGATGCTCGCAGATCGAACGGCGATCCTCATCCCTTTCGACAGCACATGCAGTTCCGGTTGTAATTTTTTTTTATGCACAAAATGCACGTTAATCTCAAAAAATGTCTTAAATATAGCTAACGATACCTCAAATGCGCTAGAAAATCAAACACGTGGTATATTGGTGATTGCGTACCATGGGGAAATTTTTATGAGGCCAAACGATGAAGTCACTGGCCACAGGAGTTTGAATTGACACGTCTCCTTTTGGAAAACCATGATCCTTCATGTGAGATGCTCCGGTTTGGAAGGAGTGGTCATGAAAACTTGTGCCAAACTTTACCAATTTTTTTCCACGGGGTCGTGAGAGCACGCCACAGGCACATATCGATTTTGATGATGTCCGAACTCCATCTGAATTTGATGTAATCAAAATACTAACTAGGCCTACGCCAGTGGCCGCACCTCGCGGCCGAAATGTTTGAAACTTCTCCCCGCTTCTCGAACAAATGGATGAAAACTCACAAAGCGACGGACAAATGATCTATACAACTTTGCTAGGCTGATAGTAAGGGGGTATTATCGGTGTCAAAACCGGCAGGTCTCGGGTAGGGGGTCCCTAGCTGCGTGTCTTAGGATCGATGGGTAACAGGAGACAGGGGATGATACGTCTCCGTCGTATCTACTTTTCCAAACACTTTTGCCCTTGCTTTGGACTCTAACTTGCATGATTTGAATGGAACTAACCTGGACTGACGCTGTTTTCAGCAGAATTACCATGATGTTATTTATGTGCAGAAACAAAAGTTCTCGGAATGACCTGAAACTTCACGGAGCAACTTTTTGGAAAATATAAAAAATACCTCAAAAAGATGAAGGCCATGAAGGAAATATGCCCTAGAGGAAATAATAAAGTTATTATTTATTTCCTTATATCATGATAAATGTTTATTATTCATGCTAGAATTGTATTAACCGGAAACATAATACATGTGTGAATACATAGACAAACAAAGTGTCACTAGTATGCCTCTACTTGACTAGCTCATTGATCAAAGATGGTTAAGTTTCCTAGCCATTGACATGGGTTGTCATTTGATTAATGGGATCACATCATTAGGAGAATGATGTGATTGACATGACCCATTCCGTTAGCTTAGCACACAATCGTTTAGTATGTTGCTATTGCTTTCTTCATGACTTATACATGTTCCTATGACTATGAGATTATGCAACTCCCGTTTACCGGAGGAACACTTTGTGAGCTACCAAACGTCACAATGTAACTGGGTGATTATAAAGGTGCTCTACAGGTGTCTCCGAAGGTACTTGTTGGGTTGGCGTATTTCGAGATTAGGATTTGTCACTCCGATTGTCGGAGAGGTATCTCTGGGCCATCTCGGTAATGCACATCACTTAAGCCTTGAAAGCATTGCAACTAATGAGTTAGTTGCGGGATGATGTATTACAGAACGAGTAAAGAGACTTGCCGGTAATGAGATTGAACTAGGTATTGAGATACCGACGATCGAATCTCGGGCAAGTAACATACCGATGACAAAGGGAACAACATATGTTGTTATGCGGTCTGACCGATAAAGATCTTCGTAGAATATGTAGGAGCCAATAAGAGCATCCAGGTTCCACTATTGGTTATTAACCAGAGACGTGTCTCGGTCATGTCTACATAGTTCTCGAACCCGTAGGGTCCGCACGCTTAACGTTACGATGACAATTATATTATGAGTTTATATGGTTCGATGTACCGAAGGTTGTTCGGAGTCCCGGATGTGATCACGGACATGACGAGGAGTCTCGAAATGGTTGAGACATGAAGATTGATATATTGGAAGCCTATGTTTAGATATCGGAAGTGTTCTGGGTAAAATCGGGATTTTACTAGAGTACCGGGAGGTTACCGGAACCCCCCGGGAATCAAATGGGCCTAGGTGGAAGAGAGGAGAGGAGGCAATGGCTGGCCGCACGCCCCTCCCCCTAGTCTGAATAGGACAAGGAGAGGGGGGCGCCCCCTTCCTTCCTTCTCCTCCACTCCTCCCCCCTCAAGTCCTAATCCAACTAGGAAAGGGGGGGGGGGTCCTACTCCCAGTGGGAGTAGGACTCCTCCTGGCGCGCCCTCTCCCTTGGCCGGCCACACCCCCCTTGCTCCTTTATATACGGGGGCACCCTAGAGACACAACAATTGATCATTGATCTCTTAGCCGTGTGCGGTGCCCCCTCCACCATAGTCCACCTTGATAATACTATAGCGGTGCTTAGGCGAAGCCCTGTGTCGGTAGAACATCAACATCGTCACCACGCCATCGTGCTGATGAAACTCTCCCTCAACACTCGGCTGGATCGGAGTTCAAGGGACGTCATCGGGCTGAACGTGTGCTGAACTCAGAGGTGCCGTACGTTCGGTACTTGATCGGCCGGATCGTGAAGACGTACGACTACATCAACCGCGTTGTGCTAACGCTTCCGCTTTCGGTCTACGAGGGTACGTGGACAACACTCTCCCCTCTCGTTTCTATGCACCACCATTATCTTGCGTGTGCATAGTAATTTTTTTGAATTTACTACGTTCCCCAACAGTGGTATCAGAGCCTGGTTTATGCGTTGATGTTATATGCATGAGTAGAACACAGGTGAGTTGTGGGCGATATAAGTCATACTGCTTACCAGCATGTCATACTTTGGTTCGGCAGTATTGTTGGATGAAGCAGCCCGGACCGACATTACATGTACGCTTACGCGAGACTGGTTCTACCGACATGCTTTGCACATAGGTGGCCGGCGGGTGTCAGTTTCTCCAACTTTAGTTGAACCGAATGTGGCTACGCCCGTTCCTTGTGAAGGTTAAAACAACACCAACTTGACAAACTATCGTTGTGGTTTTGATGCGTAGGTAAGAACGGTTCTTGCTAAGCCCGTAGCAGCCACGTAAAGCTTGCAACAACAAAGTAGAGGACGTCTAACTTGTTTTTGCAGGGCATGTTGTGATGTGATATGGTCAAGACATGATGCTAAATTTTATTGTATGAGATGATCATGTTTTGTAACTGAGTTATCGGCAAATGGCAGGAGCCATATGGTTGTCGCTTTATTGTATGCAATGTAATCGCCCTATAATGCTTTACTTTATCACTAAGCGGTAGCGATAGTCATGGAAGCATAAGATTGGCGAGACGACAACGATGCTACGATAGAGATCAAGGTGTCGCGCCGGTGACGATGGTGATCATGAGAGTGCTTCGGATATGGAGATCACAAGCACAAGATGATGATGGCCATATCATATCACTTATATTGATTGCATGTGATGTTTATCTTTTATGCATCTTATCTTGCTTTGATTGCCGGTAGCATTATAAGATGATCTCTCACTAAATTTCAAGATAAAAGTGTTCTCCCTGAGTATGCACCATTGCCAAAGTTCGTCGTGCCCAGACACCACGTGATGATCGGGTGTGATAAGCTCTACGTCCATCTACAATGGGTGCAAGCCAGTTTTGCACAAGCAGAATACTCAGGTTAAACTTGACGAGCCTAGCATATGCAGATATGGCTTCGGAACACTGATACCGAAAGGTCGAGCATGAATCATATAGTAGATATGATCAACATAGTGATGTTCACCATTGAAAGCTACTCCATTTCACGTGATGATCGGTTATGGTTTAGTTGATTTGGATCACGTGATCACTTAGAGGATTAGAGGGATGTCTTTCTAAGTGGGAGTTCTTAAGTAATATGATTAATTTAACTTAAATTTATCTTGAACTTAGTACCTGATAGTATCTTGCTTGTCTATGTTTGATTGTAGATAGATGGCCCGTGCTGTTGTTCCATTGAATTGTAATGCGTTCCTTGAGAAAGCAAAGTTGAAAGATGATGGTAGCGATTACACGGACTGGGTCCGTAACTTGAGGATTATCCTCATTGCTGCACAGAAGAATTGCGTCCTAGAAGCACCGCTGGGTGCTAGGCCTGCTGCTGATGCAACTGACGACGCTAAGAACGTCTGGCAGAGCAAAGCTGATGACTACTCGATAGTTCAGTGTGCCATGCTTTACGGCTTAGAACCGGGACTTCAACGACGTTTTGAACGTCATGGAGCATATGAGATGTTCCAGGAGTTGAATTTAATATTTCAAGCAAATTCCCGGATTGAGAGATATGAAGTCTCCAATAAGTTCTACATCTGCAAAATGGAGGAGAATAGTTCTGCCAGTGAACATATACTCAGAATGTCTGGGTACCATAATCACTTGACTCACCTGGGAGTTAATCTTCCGGTGGATAGTGTCATTGACAGAGTTCTTCGATCACTGCCACCAAGCCACAAGAGCTTCGTGATGAACTATAATATGCAAGGGATGAATAAGACAATTCCCGAGCTCTTCGCAATGCTAAAAGCTGAGGAGGTAGAAATCAAGGACCATCAAATGTTGATGGTCAACAAGAACACTAGTTTCAAGAAAAAGGGCAAAGGGAAGAAGAAGGGGAACTTCAAGAAGAACAGCAAGCAAGTTGCTGCTCAGGAGAAGAAACCCAAGTCTGGACCTAAGCCTGAAACTGAGTGCTTCTACTGCAAGCAGACTGGTCACTGGAAGCGGAAATGCCCCAAGTATTTGGCGGCTAAGAAGGATGACAAGGTGAACAAAGGTATATGTGGTATACATGTTATTGATGTGTACCTTACTAGAGCTCGCAGTAGCACCTGGGTATTTGATACTGGTTCTATTGCTAATATTTGCAACTCGAAACAGGGACTACAGATTAAGCGAACACTGGCAAAGGATGAGGTGACGATGCGCGTGGGAAACGGTTCCAAATTCGATGTGATCGCGGTCAGCACGCTACCTCTACATCTACCTTCCGGATTAGTATTTGACCTAAATAATTGTTATTTGGTGCCAGCGTTGAGCATGAACATTATATCTGGATCTTATTTGATGCGAGACGGTTATTCATTTAAATCAGAGAATAATGGTTGTTCTATTTATATGAGTAATATCTTTTATGGTCATGCACCCTTGAGGAGTGGTCTATTTTTGATGAATCTCGATAGTAGTGATACACATATTCATAATGTTGAAGCCAAAAGATGCAGAGTTGATAATGATAGTGCAACTTATTTGTGGCACTGCCGTTTAGGTCATATCGGTATAAAGCGCATGAATAAACTCCATACCGATGGACTTTTGGAACCACTTGATTATGAATCACTTGGTACTTGTGAACCGTGCCTCATGGGTAAGATGACTAAAACGCCGTTCTCTGGTACTATGGAGAGAGCAACAGATTTGTTGGAAATCATACATACAGATGTATGTGGTCCGATGAATGTTGAGGCTTGTGGCGGATATCGTTATTTTCTCACCTTCACAGATGATTTAAGCAGATATGGGTATATCTACTTGATGAAGCATAAGTCTGAAACATTTGAAAAGTTGAAAGAATTTCAGAGTGAAGTTGAAAATCATCGTAACAAGAAAATAAAGTTTCTACGATCTGATCGTGGAGGAGAATATTTGAGTTACGAGTTTGGTCTACATTTGAAACAATGCGGAATAGTTTCGCAACTCACGCCAACCGGAACACCACAGCGTAATGGTGTGTCCGAACGTCGTAATCGTACTTTAATAGATATGGTGTGATCTATGATGTCTCTTACAGATTTACCGCTATCGTTTTGGGGTTATGCTTTAGAGACGGCCGCATTCACGTTAAATAGGGCACCATCGAAATCCGTCGAGACGACGCCTTATGAACTATGGTTTGGCAAGAAACCAAAGTTGTCGTTTCTGAAAGTTTGGGGCTGCGATGCTTATGTGAAAAAGCTTCAACCTGATAAGCTCGAACCCAAATCAGAGAAATGTGTCTTCATAGGATACCCAAAGGAGACTGTTGGGTACACCTTCTATCACAGATCCGAAGGCAAGACATTCGTTGCCAAGAATGGATCCTTTCTAGAGAAGGAGTTTCTCTCGAAAGAAGTGAGTGGGAGGAAAGTAGAACTTGATGAGGTAACTGTACCTGCTCCCTTATTGGAAAGTAGTACATCACAGAAATCGGTTTCTGTGACACCTACACCAACTAGTGAGGAAGTTAATGATGATGATCATGAAACATCAGATCAAGTTGCTATTGATCTTCGTAGATCAACCAGAGTAAGATCCGCACCAAAGTGGTACGGTAATCCTGTTCTGGAAGTCATGCTACTAGATCATTATGAACCTACGAACTATGAAGAAGCGATGGTGAGCCCAGATTCCGCAAAATGGCTTGAAGCCATGAAATCTGAGATGGGATCCATGTATGAGAACAAAGTGTGGACTTTGGTTGACTTGCCCGTTGATCGGCAAGCAATTGAGAATAAATGGATCTTCAAGAAAAAGACGGACGCTGACGGCAATGTTACTGTCTACAAAGCTCGACTTGTTGCGAAAGATTTTCGACAAGTTCAAGGGATTGAGTATGATGAGACCTTCTCACCCGTAGCGATGCTTAAGCCAGTCCAAATCATGTTAGCAATTGCCGCGTTTTATGATTATGAAATATGGCAGATGGATGTCAAAACTGCATTCTTGAATGGATTTCTGGAAGAAGAATTGTATATGATGCAACCGGAAGGTTTTGTCGATCCAAAGGGAGCTAACAAAGTGTGCAAGCTCCAGCGATCCATTTATGGACTGGTGCAAGCCTCTCGGAGTTGGAATAAACGCTTTGATAGTGTGATCAAAGCATTTGGTTTTATACAGACTTTTGGAGAAGCCTGTATTTACAAGAAAGTGAGTGGGAGCTCTGTAGCATTTCTGATATTATATGTGGATGACATATTGCTGATTGGAAATGATATAGAATTTCTGGATAGCATAAAGGGATACTTGAATAAGAGTTTTTCAATGGAAGACCTCGGTGAAGCTGCTTATATATTGGGCATTAAGATCTATAGAGATAGATCAAGACGCTTAATTGGACTTTCACAAAGCACATACCTTGACAATGTTTTGAAGAAGTTCAAAATGGATCAAGCAAAGAAAGGGTTCTTGCTTGTGTTACAAGGTGTGAAGTTGAGTAAGACTCAATGCCCGACCACTACAGAAGATAGAGAGAAAATGAAAGATCTTCCCTATGCTTCAGCCATAGGCTCTATCATGTATGCAATGCTGTCACTACTGGAAAACAGGTTATTAATGGCGCACCTATTTTGGCTACTAATGGCGCACATTAGGTGCGCCATTACTAGCACGCTATTAGTAAGTTTTAGTAATGGCGCACATTTGGTGCGCCATTACTATCCCAGACAGTAATGGCGCACCTAATAGTGCGCCATTACTAACCCTTACGTGCGCCATTAGTAATAAAGCCAAGTGCGCCACTAGTAACCTTAGAGGTGCGCCACTAGCTAAAAAGCTAGGTGCGCCATCAATAAAGGCTGAAATGCGCCACTAATAGTATATTTGAAAAACAAAAAAAACACAAATTTAAAAAAAAACCTATAAGTAAAAATAATTTAAAAACAAAAAATGAAATAGAACCATAATTTTTATTATAGCAAGAATATTACCATGTCTTTACAAGTATCCAATAAAAAGAAAATTGCACAGAAATAAAACAAAATCCTATAACTAATCTTCTACTCCCTCCGTCCAAGAATACCTCTCGCAAGGGGAGGAAATTTTGAACTGAAGTGCATTTTACATTACAACCCGTCATATTTCAAATCAAAATCAATCGAGTCCACGTCCGATCGGTAGCAGCGCCTCGTCCTGGCATCGAGGAGAGCCAGAACTCATCTCTTCGGTAGCTCGTCACCACCCTCCCGACAGCCTCCGACATCACGTACCCACCCTCCCGGCGTCGATCAACTGCTTTGAGGTAGCAGATTCCTCCTCTGTGTCTGCTCCTGCAATTAACACTTTCAATGCAATTAACAATTTGAATGTTAATAAGAGGCAAAGACAAGATGGATCAGTATATAACAATGGAGTACATGCACAATTAGATGTTCAAGCTGTTTAATGTCACTCCCATCATCACAATTTCATCTCAGGAAATGGAGTAGAATAGATTTAAGCATAGTGGGAGAACTTGGTGATGTGAGCGAAGCAAACTGCCTACATTCTAGGGATAGAGGAATATAGATATTGTTCCATACGAGTCTGCAAACTTACAATATAGGACCATATAGGCATCCCTGTCAGTGCCAAAAAAAATATCACAGGCAGGTAGGGATTCTAGAAATAGAGACCAACCAGAATTAACAAGATGACACAGGCCAACAACACAACACACTCGTGTAGTTTTAAAGAGCAGTGAACCCTTGATAATATGGAACGACAACATATAAAGCCCATTCATCGTCAGTAAAGTAAATCTGTGTGTGCCGGACTAGCAGGACTGGATTTAATCGAACAATTAATCACAGCGCACTACTGGACCTTAAAAGAGTTAGCTAGCTAGGGGGGAGGGGGAAGTAAAACTAAAGCGTTGCTGGGTTAATCCAACAAATTTGCGATACGGACAGAGTCAATCCATTGGAGTCAGACTTGTTCGTCACCAAAAAATACATGCAAGTTACTAACTTGCTAGCGGACCAAGAAGCTACATGAGGTGATGCATTTGTGACAGCCTCTGTTTCATCCAAACTAGTGTAAATGGATTTGAGCAACCCTAAACTGTGTGCGTACTGTATGGGCGGCCAAATCTGAAGGCACAGGCGGATGGGAGCAGCTTCTCTTTCTCCCCCTTGACCAAATCAGGTCAGAGACACAAATGCTCAGGAATCAGATCTGGAGATGGAAAAAGAGCTAAGGTAGCAGCAACAGGAGAGGATACCTTCCATGGCGTGCATGGTCCTGGTGGGGAAGGGGAAGGAGCAGCTTCCATGGCGTTGTCCTCCTTCCTACAGAGATGAGACCTCTCATGGTGAGAAGTCCATGGAAGAAGGAGGAGCATAGGGGTCCGGTGCTGTACCTCGTTCCTGCGGCATGCATGCTAGGGTTTCGGGCGCGAGGCATGGCTGCTGGCAGGTCGGACTTCCATGGCCGGCCTCGAGGACCTCGGTGGTCGCGGCCCAGGTGGACGGCGGCGCGCCGAAGCGCAAGGACCCACCCACCCACCCGATGTGGATCTAGGACCTTCCCTTCCCGATCCGCGGATGGGAGAGAAGGTTCTCGATCTGCGGATGGGAGAGAAGGTGGGGGGCGCGGGAGAGGGTGGAGCGGGGACGGCGGCGGCTCCACCACTCCCAGATCCAGCACCGACGCTGCCTTCCGATCCGTCGCCGCCGAGCTCAGGCTCCTTGGCTGCGACTGCCGCGAGGAGGCGCGAAGGGGACCGAAGAGAGAGGAGGGCAAGGGCCGCCGCGCAGGAAGAGGAGGGAGCACTGGTAGGTAGCATGGATCGGGGCCGGGGCGAGGCCGAGAGACGTGTGTGCGTGGGGTGAGGGAGAAGAGGATAGGGTTTCCGTGCGAGAGAGAGAGGAGAGAGATGGTGGGCGGTCGGGCTGCGGCACTTGCCTACAAAACCACAATGGCGCACCGCATGGAAAAGTGCACCATTAGTATCAAAAATAGCAATGGCGCATCAAGGGAAAAGTGCGCCATTACTATGTCCAGAAGTGGGTCAAAGCTTGGTCAAACATAGTAGTGGCGCACTTTTTACTAGGTGCGCCATTAGTAGTTTTGCAAAAAAAGGAATAAAAAATATAATAAAAAAAACAACATTAGTGGCGCACTTTCCGACAGGTGCGCCATTACTAGTTACAACTAGTAATGGCGCACTGTGTCTGGATGCGCCATTAGTATGTTTGGACAGGCGCACTAGTTCAATTTTTTTTATACTAATGGCGCACCCTGGGCCAGGTGCGCCATTAGTAGTTTCAACTCTAATGGCGTATCAGAAGGTGGTGCGCCATTAGTATATACTAATGGCGCACCGCTTGTCTGGTGCGCCATTAGTGTCAATCCCATCTATAGCCCTTTTTCTAGTAGTGTGTGTACCAGACCTGATGTGTGCCTTGCTATAAGTCTAGCAGGGAGCTACCAAAGTAATCCAGGAGTGGGTCACTGGACAGTGGTCAAGAACATCCTGAAGTACCTGAAAAGGACTAAGGATATGTTTCTCGTTTATGGAGGTGACAAAGAACTCATCGTAAATGGTTACGTTGATGCAAGCTTTGACACTGATCTAGACGATTCTAAATCGCAAACCGGATACGTGTTTACATTGAACGGTGGAGCTGTCAGTTGGTACAGTTCTAAACAAAGCGTCGTGGCGGGATCTACATGTGAAGCGGAGTACATAGCTGCTTCGGAAGCAGCAAATGATGGAGTCTGGATGAAGGAGTTCATATCCGATCTAGGTGTCATACGCATCGGGTCCAATGAAAATCTTTTGTGACAATACTGGAGCAATTGCCTTAGCGAAGGAATCCAGATTTCACAAGAGAACCAAGCACATCAAGAGACGCTTCAATTCCATCCAGGATCTAGTCTAGGTGGGAGACATAGAAATTTGCAAGATACACACGGATCTGAATGCTGCAGACCCATTGACTAAGCCTCTTCCACGAGCAAAACATGATCAGCACCAAGGCTCCATAGGTGTTAGAATCATTACTGTGTAATCTAGATTATTGACTCTAGTGCAAGTGGGAGACTGAAGGAAATATGCCCTAGAGGCAATAATAAAGTTATTATTTATTTCCTTATATCATGATAAATGTTTATTATTCATGCTAGAATTGTATTAACCAGAAACATAATACATGTGTGAATACATAGACAAATAGAGTGTCACTAGTATGCCTCTACTTGACTAGCTCGTTGATCAAAGATGGTTAAGTTTCCTAGCCATTGACATGGGTTCTCATTTGATTAACGGGGTCACATCATTAGGAGAATGATGTGATTGACATGACCCATTCTGTTAGCTTAGCACACGATCGTTTAGTATGTTGCTATTGCTTTCTTCATGACTTATACATGTTCCTATGACTATGAGATTGTGCAACTCCCGTTTACCGGAGGAACACTTTGTGTGCTACCAAATGTCACAACGTAACTAGGTGATTATAAAGGTGCTCTATAGGTGTCTCCGAAGGTTCTTGTTGGGTTGGCGTATTTCGAGATTAGGATTTGTCACTCCGATTGCCGGAGAGGTATCTCTGGGCCCTCTCGGTAATGCACATCACTTAAGCCTTGCAAGCATTGCAACTAATGAGTTAGTCGCGGGATGATGTATTACGGAACGAGTAAAGAGACTTGCCGGTAACGAGATTAAACTAGGTATTGAGATACCGACGATCGAATCTCGAGCAAGTAACATACTGATGACAAAGGGAACAACGTATGTTGTTATGCGGTCTGACCGATAAAGATCTTCGTAGAATATGTAGGAGCCAATATGAGCGTCCAGGTTCCGCTATTGGTTGTTAACCAGAGACATGTCTCGGTCATGTCTACATAGTTCTCGAACCCGTAGGGTCCGCACGCTTAATGTTACGATGCCAGTTATATTATGAGTTTATATGTTTTGATGTACCGAAGGTTGTTCGGAGTCCGAGATGTGATCACAGACATGACAAGGAGTCTCGAAATGGTCGAGACATGAAGATTGATATATTGGAAGCCTATGTTTGGATATCGGAAGTGTTCCGGGTAAAATCGGGATTTTACCGGAGTACCGGAACCCCCCGGGAATCAAATGGGCCTTAGTGGGCCTAGGTGGAAGATAGGAGAGGAGGAAAGGGCTGGCCGCGCACCCCTCCCCCTAGTCCGAATAGGACAAGGAGAGGGGGCGGCGCCCCCTTCCTTCCTTCTCCTCCACTCCTTCCCCCTCAAGTCCTAATCCAACTAGGAAAGGGGGGAGTCCTACTCCCAGTGGGAGTAGGACTCCTCCTGGCGCGCCCTCTCCCTTGGCCGGCCACACCCCCCTTGCTCCTTTATATACGGGGGCAGGGGGCACCCTAGAGACACAACAATTGATCATTGATCTCTTAGCCGTGTGCGGTGCCCCCCTCCACCATAGTTCACCTCGATAATACTGTCGCGGTGCTTAGGCGAAGCCCTGCGTCGGTAGAACATCAACATCGTCACCACGCCGTCGTGCCGACGAAACTCTCCCTCAACACTCGGCTGGATCGGAGTTCGAGGGACGTCATCGGGCTGAACGTGTGCTGAACTCGGAGGTGCCGTACGTTTGGTACTTGATCGTTCGGATCGTGAAGACATACGACTACATCAACCGCGTTGTGCTAACGCTTCCGCTTTCGGTCTATGAGAGTACATGGACAACAGTCTCCCCTCTCGTTGCTATGCATCACCATGATCTTGCGTGTGCGTAGGAATTTTTTTGAATTTACTACGTTCCCCAACAGGCCAGGGGCCCACCACCTGTCCACGAGGGTGGGGGGCGCGCCCCCTACCTCGTGGGCCCCCTGGAGCTCCTCCGACTCCAACTCCAACTCTATATATCTTGTTTCGAGGAGAAAAATAATCAAAGAGAAGGATTCATCGCGTTTTACGATACGGAGCCGCCGCCAAGCCCTAAAACCTCTCGGGAGGGCTGATCTGGAGTCCGTTCGGGGCTCCGAAGAGGGGAATCCGTCGCCATCATCATCATCATCAACCATCCTCCATCACCAATTTCATGATGCTCACCGCCGTGCGTGAGTAATTCCATCGTAGGCTTGCTGGACGGTGATGGGTTGGATGGGATCTATCATGTAATCGAGTTATTTTTGTTAGGGTTTGATCCCTAGTATCCACTATGTTCTGAGATTGATGTTTCTATGACTTTGCTATGCTTAATGCTTGTCACTATGGCCCGAGTGCCATGATTTCGGATCTGAACCTATTATGTTTTCATCAATATATGAGAGTTCTTGATCCTATCTTGCAAGTCTATAGTCACCTATTATGTGTTATGATCCGTTAACCCCGAAGTGACAATAATCGGGATACTTACCGGTGATGACCGTAGTTTGAGGAGTTCATGTATTCACTATGTGTTAATGCTTTGTTCCGGTACTCTATTAAAAGGAGGCCTTAATATCCCTTAGTTTCCGTAAGGACCCCGCTGCCACGGGAGGGTAGGACAAAAGATGTCATGCAAGTTCTTTTCCATAAGCATGTATGACTATATTCGGAATACATGCCTACATTACATTAATGAACTGGAGCTAGTTCTATGTCACCCTAGGTTATGACCGTTACATGATGAACCACATCCGGCATAATTCTCCATCACTGATCCATTGCCTACGAGCTTTCCATATATTGTTCTTCGCTTATTTACTTTTCTGTTGCTATTGCTATCATCACTACAAAATACCAAAAAACATTACTTTTGCTATCATTACCTTTTGCCACTGTTACCACTACTATAATATTACTTTGCTACTAAACACTTTGCTGCAGATATTAAGTTTCCAGGTGTGGTTGAATTGACAACTCAGCTGCTAATACTTGAGAGTATTCTTTGGCTCCCCTTGTGTCGAATCAATAAATTTGGGTTGAATACTCTACCCTCGAAAACTGTTGCGATGTGGGTTATCAAGACTATTTTCTGGCGCCGTTGCCGGGGAGCATAGCTCTATTCTTTGAGTCACTTGGGATTTATATCTTCTTATCATTATGAAGAACTTGAGAGATCCAAAAACTAAGATTTATCCCTCAACTACGAGGGGAGGTAAGGAACTGCCATCTAGCTCTGCACTTGATTCACCTTCTGTTATGAGTATGCTTGCGACACCTAAACCTGCTTCTGCTATTCATTTTGATATGTCGCATGTTATTGATGATGCCACTTGTGCTATGCATGATACTTCTGATGAAACTACTTCTATGCTTGATACTACTATGCCACTTGGTGAATTTCTTGATGAACAACTTTCTAGGGCTAGAAAGAATGAAAATATTGAATCTGATAATACTGATGAAATTGATGATGAAGACTTGCCTATTATTCCCGAGGGTTATGTTTTTGATAAAGAAGCTTCTTTAGCTATTTTAGCTTATAAAGATATATACGAACTTAAGAGGTTATTAGCTAAATGGAATCAGAAATCACTAAATGCTAGAATGAAACCTGACCCTGCTTTTGCTACTTCACCTATCTGTGTTACCGATAAGGATTATGAATTCTCTGTTGATCTTGATATAATTACTTTGGTTGAATCTGATTCTTTTCATGGCTATGAATCTGAAACTGTTGTGGCACATCTTACTAAATTAAATGATATAGCTACCATGTTCACTAATGATGAGACAAATTGTTACTTTTATATCCTTAAAATATTTCCGTTCTCATTAAAGGGTGATGCTAAGATATGGTTTAATTCTCTTGATCATGGTTGTGTGCGTAGTCCCTAGGATATGATTTATTACTTCTCTGCTAAATATTTCCCTGCTCATAAGAAACAAGCTGCTTTAAGGGATATATATAATTTTGTGCAAATTGAAGAAGAGAGTCTCCCACAAGCTTGGGGGAGGCTTCTCAAGTTACTTAATGCTTTGCCTGATCATCCTCTTAAGAAAAATGAAATACTTGATATCTTTTATAATGGACTAACCGATGCCTCCATAGATTACCTGATTAGTTGTGCTGGTTCTCTTTTCAGGGAAAGAACACCGGATGAAGCTGAAATTCTATTGAATAATATGTTGACAAATTAAAATAATTGGATACCTCCTGAGCTAGTTCCTGAGCCTATTCCTAAACCAACTCCGAAGAAGAGAGGTATTCTATTTCTTAGTCCTGAAGATATGCAAGAGGCAAAGAAATCTATGAAAGAAAAAGGTATTAAAGCCGAAGATGTTAAGAATTTATCTCCTATTGAAGAAATACATGGTCTTAATTTATCGCCTGTTGAAGAAACATATGATCTTAATCCATTACCTATTGAAGAAACTCATGGTCTTGATAACCCGACACATGTAGTAAAGGTAAATTCTCTCTATAGATATGATAAAGCTGAAATCCATTTACTAAATTTGCTAGCCCATGCTTAGATGAGTTTGATAAATTTATGGATAAGCAAGAAGATTTTAATGCTTATTTTGGTATACAATTGAAATACAATTCAAATATGCTTGAACACTTGGGTGATTATATGGCTAATGTTAAAGGTGAACTTAAACTTATTAGTAACATGCTTCTATGGTTACCCACTCAAGTAGAACAAGTACTTAAAGCTCAAAATGATTTGCTCAATGAATTGAATAGTAAAAATAATGATTATGATGTTAGAGTGGCTACTAGAACTGGTAGAATGACTCAGGAACCTTTGTATCCTGAAGGCCACCCTAAGAGAATTGAGCAAGATTCTCAAAGAAATAATGTAGATGCACCTAGTCCTTCTAAAAGGAAGAAAAAGAAAAATGATAGGACTTTGCATGCTTCTAGTGAACCTATTACTGAAACACCTGAGAATCCAAATGATATTTCTATTTCTGATGCTGAAACACAATCTGGTAATGAACCTGAAACCAGTGATAATGTTAATGATAATGTTCATGATGATGCTCAACCTAGTAATGATAATGATATAGAAATTGAACCTGCTGTTGATCTTGATAACCCACAATCAAAGAATCAATGTTATGATAATAAAGACTTTGTTGCTAGGAAACACGGTAAAGAAAGAGAACCATGGGTTCAGAAACCCATGCCTTTTCCTCCCAAACCATCCAAGAAAAAGGATGATGAGGATTTCAAGCGCTTTGCTGAAATGATTAGACCTATCTTTTTGCGTATGCGATTAACTGATATGCTCAAAATGAATCCTTATGCTAAGTATATGAAAAATATTGTTACTAATAAAAGAAAGATACCTAAAGCTGAAATTTCCACCATGCTTGCTAATTATACTTTTAAGGGTGGAATACCAAAGAAACTTGGAGATCCAGGAGTACCCACTATACCATGCTCCATTAAAAGAAACTATGTTAAAACTGCTTTATGTGATCTTGGAGCCGGTGTTAGTGTTATGCCTCTCTCTTTATATCGTAGACTTGATTTGAGTAAGTTGATACCCATTGAAATATCTTTGCAAATGGCTGATAAATCAACTGCTATACCTGTCGGTGTTTGTGAGGATGTGCCTGTTGTAGCTGCAAATGTTACTATTTTAACAGACTTTGTTATTCTTGATATTCCCGAGGATGATAGTATGTCTATTATTCTCGGAAGACCCTTTTTGAATACTGCAGGGGCTGTTATTGATTGCACTAAAGGCAATGTCACTTTTCATGTTAATGGTAATGAGCATACGGTATACTTTCCGAGGAAACAACCTCAAGTTCATAGTATCAACTCTATTGGAAAAATTCCATCGATTATATTTGGAGGTTTTGAATTTCCTCTTCCTACTGTCAAGAAGAAATATGATATTCTTATTATTGGGGATGTGCATATCCCCGTTGAGGTAACATAGTGTTATTCGAAATTTCTCCGGTTCCATGTTATTCGGAATGAGTTTGTTAACAGGGCCTGATCAACCTTGTTAGTGTATTCCTTTTGATGAGCATGAGATGGATGAAACTAGAAGGCACAACCTTCTGTACCCCACTTTTACTTTCTGTTACTTATATTAAATAAACAAAAATAAATATTTTTCTGTCTGTTATCTGATTATTCATGCAATATAAAAATACCCCAAAAATAAAAGTTCTCCAAATTCCCTAAAATTTAAATATGATTTTTTCTAGAATATTTGAGAATATTTGGCACTGAGAACACAGCAGGGGGGTCATCCACCTGGCCACGAGGGTGGAGGGCGCGCCCTACCCCCTGGGCGCCCCCCCTGCCTCGTGGGCCCACGGTGGCCCTCCTCCACTTATCCTTTCACCCACACACTCCTTCCTCCCACAAACACGAATATCCAGCTCAAACCCGAGTCCAAGCTCATTTTGCTGCCATTTTCGATCTCCTTGCTCAAAGCACCTCTCACAAAACTGCTTGGGGAGATTGTTCCTTGGTATGTGACTCCTCCATTGGTCCAATTAGTTTTTGTTCTAGTGCTTTATTCATTGCAAATTTGTGCTGCCTAGGTGACCATGTTCTTGAGCTTGCATGTCAAATTTATATGGTTCCAAGTAGTTTTGATGCATGATATATGCTCTAGGCATTTGTAGGAGTAGTTGCTATCAATATTATTGAGTTTGGTTTACTTTTATTTTAAAGTTACTAAAAAATTTCAGAATTTTTCAGAGGAAGAAATATGCTTAGGAAAATGTTCCAGGGTGGTTCTTCAAGAAAGCAAGGATCCAGGCTTGCAATGCGTGATGCTGATGAAGAGCCACCAAGAGACGCTCCAGTGCGTCCTTGTGAATGGTCTTCTGAGAACTTTTTGGATCGAGTGGGAATTAATGAAGAATTTAATGCATATTTGCATAACGCTGATCTTGTGAGCTTCAAGGAAGAGAAGTGCATCCAGTATCACAATCTCACTAGTTCCTTTGTGAGGAGGTTTGAATTTTCATCTTCACGTAATTCTCCAATTGTCCTGTTTGATCTTTATGAAAATTCTTACACTATGGACTTAGAGGATTTTACCACTGCTTGCAAACTTCCACAATGGGGTAGTATTAGGGATCCTCGCAAATATGAATTTAGAGATTTTCTTGCTAGTATAACTGTGGGGGAATCTAGAGATATAACACAAGCTACCATAGGGAGCATTTACTTTCCTGCTATACATTATTTTGCTCTCTTCATAGGTAGATGCATTAATGGTAAAGATGAAGCATGTCATATGTATGTTCCTGACCTCATATTCTTAGGAGTGCTGTGTTAGGACACAAATCTTATAATTTGGGAGCCATTGTTGCACGTAGGTTGCATCTTAATAGATTTAATGGAGATTTCTTTGGTGGAATTTATGCAACCCGCATAGCTAATTTTCTTGGTATAGCCATACGCGAAGATGATATTGAATTACCTCCTGCTTACCCAAATTTTAATGCTATGGTTCACCACCAGTTTGTTGAGAGGAATGAACCACCTCTCCAGTATCGACTAATCTTTGACAGACGGCGTGCTGTCTGTATTACTCTCCCAACTCCTGCCTTCTTTGATCATCATGCAAAAGGAAGATATGTTATTACCAGAGAGGAGGCAGATGAGTACGAGAGGAGAGTGGAGGCCGCTCGTCGCCACGTTGCAGCTCAGGAGGCGATAGCCGCTGCATCGCAGTACGACCCCAACTACTATTATGGATATCCGCCAGGCCAGCCATGGCCATAGACCAACTTAGGCCAAAAGCCTAAGCTTGGGGGAGTACGCATTTCCCACCGACATTACATTTATGTTCACACACTCATTGCTAGATGTCGCTGCTCATACTTTTTCATTGTATCATCCATGCTAGGTTATTTCCTTTTTATGCTTTATTCTTGTGTGTTTAATAAACCTTAAGGAAAACCAAAAAAAATCAGTTGTAGCTTTTAGTTAGTTTACTTTCCATGCTTGTAGTAATAACTAAAAAGAAGACCCAAAAATATTTCCTGTTCTTCTTTTGCTTGTTGGGAGCTTTCCCGTGTAAATAGTTTTATTTCTTTTCTTTTCTTTGGGGGTCGATAGGAGAAGACCATGATTAAATTGTTGAGGAGGCTCTTATATGCATAATTGTTGATCTGACAAAAGAGCCCATATTGCCTTGTCTCCTCCTGTGTATTGAATGCTTGCAGATTCCAGCTTAGTCCAATGCACGTGCACAATTACTATTATTCACATCGTTCGGTCGTGCAAGTGAAAGGCAATTATGACGATATATGATGTACTGACTAAGATGAGAAAAGCTGGTATGAACTCCACCTCTTTTGTTTTTGTAAATATGATTAGTTCATCGTTCCTTATTCGGCCTATTATGAATAAACATGTTTGCAATGACAACTAGAGATCATAGTTCTTGTGCCATGCTTGATTAGCTATGAGTTATAATGGTTTACCTTGCATGCCAACATGCTATTGAAATGGTTATGATGTGGTATGATAGGGTGGTATCCTCCTCTGAATGATTTAAGTGACTTGACTTGGCACATGTTCACGCATGTAGTTGAAACAAAATCAACATAGCCTTCACGATATTTATGTTCATGGTGGATTATATCCTACTCATGCTTGCATTCGGTGTTGATTAATTTTAATGCATGTTCATGACTATTGTCGCTCTCTAGCTGGTCGCTTCCCAGTCTTTTGCTAGCCTTCACCTGCACTAAGCGGGAATATGCATCCAACTCCATAAACCCAAAGTTATTCCATATGAGTCCACCATACCTACCTATATACGGTATCTACCTGCCGTTCCAAGTAAATTTGTATGTGGCAAACTCTAAACCTTCAAATAAATATCCTGTTTTGTATACTCGAATAGCTCATGTATCAACTAGGGTTGTCCGTATCTTCCATGTTAGGCGGGTTATTCTCAAGAGGAGTGGACTCCGATCCTCACTCACGAGAAAGTGGCTGGTCACCGAGATGCCCAGTCCCATGCTTTATGCAAACTAAATCAAAATAATTGCAAACAAAACTCCCCCTAGGACTCTTGTTAGTTGGAGGCACTCGTTGTTTCGAGCAAGCCATGGATTGATGCTTGTTGGTAGAAGGGGGAGTATAAACTTTACCATTCTGTTTGGGAACCGCCTATAATGTGTGTAGCATGGAAGATATCGCCATCTTTTGGTTGTTATGTTGACAATGAAAGTATATCGCTCAAAATATTATTCACCTCTGTTTCAAAACCGAGCTCTGGCACCTCTACAAATCCCTGCTTCCCTCTGCGAAGGGCCTATCTATTTACCTTTATGTTGAGTCATCATCCTCTTATTAAAAAGCACCAGTTGGAGAGCGCTGCTGTCATTCGCATTCATTATTGTTAGTTTACATTGAGTATGACTTGACTGGATCTCTTTTACCATGAATTACAATGTCTAGTTAGTCCTTGATCTTTAAAGGTGCTCTGCATTTATATTTTGCGGTCTCAGAAAGGGCTAGCGAAATACCATCTTGTTATATCATATCATGATTGTTTTGAGAAAGTGTTGTCATCCGAGATTTATTATTATTGCTCGCTAGTTGATTATGCTATTGATATGAGTAAACTTGAGACCTAAGCGTATTTGCGAATGTGGTTAGTTAGAATCTTTGCTAAAAACTTGAATGCTGGCTTTACATATTTACAACAACAAGAGCAAACAGAGTTTGTAAAAGTTTTTCTTTATCACTTTCAGTTTGTCAATTGAATTGCTTGAGGACAAGCAAATGTTTAAGCTTGGGGGAGTTGATACGTCTCCGTCGTATCTACTTTTCCAAACACTTTTGCCCTTAATTTGGACTCTAACTGGCATGATTTGAATGGAGCTAACCCGGACTGACGCTTTTTTCAGCTGAATTACCATGATGTTATTTATGTGCAGAAACAAAAGTTCTCGGAATGACCTGAAACTTCACAGAGCAACCTTTTGGAAAATATAAAAAATACCTGCTAAAGATGAAGGCCAGGGGGCCCACCACCTATCCACGAGGGTGGGGGCGCGCCCCCTACCTCATGCCCCCCTGGAGCTCCTCCGACTCCAACTCCAACTCTATATATCTTGTTTCGGGGAGAAAAAAATTAGAGAGAAGGATTCATCGCGTTTTACGATACAGAGCCACCGCCAAGCCCTAAAACCTCTCGGGAGGGCTGATCTGGAGTCCGTTCGGGGCTCCGGAGAGCCGAATCCGTCGCCATCGTCATCATCAACCATCCTCCATCACCAATTTCATGATGCTCACCGCCGTGCGTGAGTAATTCCATCGTAGGCTTGCTGGACGGTGATGGGTTGGATGGGATCTATCATGTAATCGAGTTAGTTTTGTTAGGGTTTGATCCCTAGTATCCACTATGTTCTGAGATTGATGTTGCTATGACTTTGCTATGCTTAATGCTTGTCACTAGGGCTCGAGTGCCATGATTTCAGATCTGAACCTATTATGTTTTCATCAATATATGAGAGTTCTTTATCCTATCTTGCAAGTCTATAGTCACCTATTATGTGTTATGATCCGTTAACCCCGAAGTGACAATAATCGGGATACTTACCGGTGATAACCGTAGTTTGAGGAGTTCATGTATTCACTATGTGTTAATGATTTGTTCTGGTACTCTATTAAAAGGAGGCCTTAATATCCCTTAGTTTTCATAAGGACCCCGCTGCCACGGGAGGGTAGGACAAAAGATGTCATGCTAGTTCTTTTCCATAAGCACGTATGACTATATTCGGAATACATGCCTACATTACATTAATGAACTGGAGCTAGTTCCGTGTCACCCTAGGTTATGACTGTTACATGATGAACCGCATTCGACATAATTCTCCATCACTGATCCATTGCCTACAAGCTTTCCATATATTGTTCTTCGCTTATTTACTTTTCCATTTCTATTGCTATCATCACTACAAAATACCAAAAACACTACTTTTGCTATCATTACCTTTTGCCACCGTTACCACCACTATCATATTACTTTGCTACTAAACACTTTTCTGCAGATATTAAGTTTCCAGGTGTGGTTGAATTGAAAACTCAGCTGCTAATACTTGAGAGTATTCTTTGGCTCCCCTTGTGTCGAATCAATAAATTTGGGTTGAATACTCTACCCTCGAAAACTGTTGCGATCCTCTATACTGGTGGGTTATCAGGGGACATGATGTTTACCCAGGTTCGGGCCCTCTCTATCGAGGTAATACCCTACTTCCTTCTTGATTGATCTTGATGAATATAGGGTTACAAGAGTTGATCTACCTCGAGATCATATGTTGTGGTCTAAACGCTAGAGGTATGAAGAGTAATGTCATAATGATCAATCGACTAGCCTGGCCTCGGCTTATATAATGTACCAGAGGCCTAGGATAACAAGAGTCCTAGTCGAATATGCCGGTGGAGAGTAGTCCTTGTCTTGATCACCAAGTCTTGTGGAATCTTCCTAGTGTATACATCGGCTGTCCAAACTGGCCCATGAGTAAACGGCCATGGGGGTCCTCGGCCCAATCCAACTAATCAGGAGACGAAGTGGTGACTACCCCCTAGTCTAGGACACCGTCAGTAGCCCCCTGAACCGGTCTTCAAGTTGGGGAAGCTCCTCGATTCTTCCGAACAGTTCTTCATCTTCGGTCGTCGGTCTTGAAAACTGGTTCAACAAATCATCTCATCTTCGATCTTGAGAATCGCCGAAGTGAATCCAAAGAGTTTACACGTCGGGTATCCGGGGAGCCACTTTAAGTTCTCGACCTTTATCAATGCCTTGTTATTTTTTACGCCACACCTCGGGTTTGAAGTTGTTCCCGTGCAGTGGTGTCTTCTTGCATCCGAGCTCCAACACCGGACTGCATTCGAGATATCTTTTGTAGCCGAGCACCAATGTCAGACTATATCCAGGTCCAATGCCGGACTATATCCGAGCTCCAATGCTGGACTGTATCCGAGCTCCAACGCCGGACTATATCCGAGGTGTCGTAGATTCCCTTGGCTTGAAAAAGTCTGAAGGAGGTTATCCGAGTTTAACACTGAAAAGTTCTCTATGGAACGAGCCATTCGAATCCAAGCTTTATGCCGGACTACTTCCGAGCTCCAACGATGGTCAGCGTTCGAGGTGTCGTAAACTACCTCGGTCTTTTAAAAGATTGAACGAATTCAGCCGAGCTTAATCCCGGAAATACCCTCTATGGAGCCAGCCACTGGCGCCCGAGCTTTATGCCGGACTGCTTCTGGGGTGGTGCACCACCCCGACCGCGGGCTGATTTTTTGTGAATATTTTTGATTGGTGCAATTTATTCTCTGCCAAGATATATAGCCAATATATGTATATCCAGTAGCCCTCAAGGTGTGTGTCCGTCTAAAACCCAAGATGCACCTGAAGGAAAACATAAAACTTTTGATCCTAGTAGCCCCTGAGACTCAGGTCAATTTGCAAAATCGGCCTGAGGATCAACTCCTAGCTCGGCAGCATACGTAGGAATAGAAACACAGTGTAATATATCAGAAATAATGATCGGCGGACAGGCCCCTGAGAGAGGGTTGTGAGAAGTGGCCGTGATATATTAGATTGATGCCGGATAAGTCCCAGATGGTACTTATTGTTGTCTGAAGATACGCTTGCGCATAGTCCGGCCCTACCGAAGACTGAGCACTTTGAATTTTTTGCATTAAATAGGCAATGCAGTAGCCCCCGAGACACTGGTCGGGTGGCAACACCAGATCGGGGGATCGATGTGCCCCTTTAATATTAGTTAATGATAAGCCCGAAGTCCAGTATCCCCCAAGCCTTAATGTGGGCATGGGTGACCGAATTAAGGATCGATATCCAAAGTAAAGTCACAAATTATGTGTAATGATTCTATGTATCCAAGTACATTACATCATTAATGCTCAGATCCGCACTGTACAAAACTTTGTTGATCGGCCATCGGCTTCAACCTCCTCGGCCAGAAACCGGGGAGTGTTTGTCCTACTTTATAAAGCCGTTATAAGGGCAAAGATTTATGGAAAACAAGGCAATCCGGCCATACGGTTTTATAAACAAAGGTACACAGAGAGATATGAAACATCTTCCAAAGAAAATAATCCCGCTATCGGTTCCTTTCTTTGGGTTGTCATTCTCATCATGATCATGAAACCTCACCTCCAATCAATGTGGGAGGAAAATATTGAGGATTTATTTCAGGGGAAGTTCCTGAATTCTATGGTATTAATGAACCAAAATTTCCACTTCTGTCGTTGCCGACCAATTATATCCTTTAAGATCGCTAGCTTTCGGCTTCACCCAGTCTGAGGTACTAACTCGGATGACCCAGTAGTAACAATCACAGAGGTGCTCCCTTTACCGCCTAGCCGAACAATCGGGAACGTAGGGGTAAGCAGAGGAGCCAGGCAACCCATCTTGGCCAAAATCTTAACTCAAATTGATGCATATTTATGGCTTTATAACGATGATTACGGAAGGCAGCCCTCGTATATGAAATACACACGTTGATGATATGTTTATTTTGACTCCCTTGCGACCGTTTATCAGTTGAAAGTGGCCCATCGTCGGCTTCTACCCCCCATGTAGATGCTACGTAGGGTGTTTCCGCAATAACAAAGCAACCCTTAGTCGACGTCTTGGTGCCTGAAGGCGGTTGTGTTAGCAGAAATGAGGCAATCAGATATGCGGGCTTTATAACTTTCACTTAGTCATAGGAGCTTTAAACTGGGGAAGCTAGCTACGAGCCCCCGGTTAGTGTTCGGCACCGATCGAAGTCTAGCCATTAACACTTCAGCCAATGTTATGAAAGGCCCATCGGTATCGATTTATAGTTTGATACCGTCGTTGGATCGCTGACCAGTTTACGCGCATTGTGACAGTCAGTTTTTGGCTTTCTCCACTGAGGTTCTTAACCATTTGAGCTGGAAGCACAATCGTAGTGGTTCTCCCTTTGCACACCTAGCTGAACAAAGCGGAACATAGGAGGAAAGCATAGGAGCCGGGCAACCCAACTATTGACCGAAGACACAATTCAAAACCGATGCATATATAGCAATATCCGAGAATGTTTTTGCCGAATCTCTAAAGGTGTCTGGCGTTGCACTCTGAGACTTATGCTGGAAACACACAAATAGTTTAAAAGTGCCATAGGCTCGAGAAGCAAAAAAAACATAAGTAAAAACTTGACGTCCGAACTAGATCAAGTGTTCGGTGCCAATCCGAAGATAGGTCTTAAAAAATTGTGCTTCTGTCGTGCTTTAACATGACACATCCTGTCTCAAGACTTTAAGCGGGTCAGCCTACTGCTTCAACCTCCTATCCCGAAGGCGGAGTACTTTTCGTTAGGCTAGTTTAGCAAACTAAACTCCAGCGGCTTTAAGAGAGAAATTAGGCCCCTCGGCTATTGACCACACACTCGCGTCGAAAAAAGGAGTGATAGAAAAATACTTTGCAACGACTAAGAAGAAGAACACTTATTATAAAATAGCTCACCTATATTTAAGAGCCCCCAAGTGATTTGGGTAAAAGAATTTTATGTATAATGATTGTATATATGTACCGAAGTACTTATATCATATTTGTGTTCACCCAAACTTTAAACGCGTCTTAACCGACCGTCGCTTCTCCCTCTTCGGTAGGGCCGAAAATTGTTATGTACTCCATCTGTCGAGAATATCGACGGTGTTTCCGATAACCAGGCAATCAGGCCACTGTAACAGACAAAGCGCGCTCAGGGAACTTATGCTATATTACTGATGAAGTGTAAGAAGCATCTTCGAAGAAAATAGTACCTCCACCAATACCTTTCTTTGGTTGCCCATTGTTACTATGAGACTTGTGCAATAGATTTTTTGTACTCATGAGTTCCATTATGTGCCGACCATGATTGAAAACAATAAGAGCGCTAGCTTTCGGCTTCACCCAGTTTGAGGTCCGAGCTCGGATGACCTGATCGTGACAATCGCAGAGGTGCTCCCTTTACTCCCTAGCCGAACAATCGAGAACGTAGGAGTAAAGACAGGAGCAAGGCAACCCAGCTTGCGGAACACTTAAGTCAATATGGTGCATATTGTGGCGTAATACACGAACAAGGAATGAAGCCGTACAAGTATAATCATATGCAAGAGGGAATGCTTCATAAAGGAAGCCCCCAAGTAAACGTGGTATTTGAATTTGTGTGTCACAAACAAAGTTTTGACAAGGAAGTTTTTCATAAACAACTTTTCGCCAAAAAGGTATAATGCTTGGTCAAACCGAACAACATTTAAAACTGAAAGTTTTTGAGCATGAAAGCGACTTAGCTGGTTAATGTGTTCGGCATTGATGATGCGGTCCGAGCCTGATGTGGGACAAGGTTCCATTCCCCAAGCCGGTCCCAAGGTGGCGAAGCGAAGAGCTCGGCACTCTGAAGTGGTGGCATAGCGCGGCCAATGCAGGCCGGCAGAGTGACGCCGAAGTCTCTGGAGTGGGTTAACGAAGTGTTGACGAAGCCCCCCGTCCAACCGAGGTGACAACACTGCCCGACCCGGATCATTTACCTATGCACAAAAAATAGTGCAAACCATAGATAATAGTAATAATAATAAATTTAAAAAATTGTTGCATAATAAATATTTATGCAAAGTGAGTAATAAAGGAAATATGGTCTGTGCGCCAAACACTCGATGAGGTAGAGCTCTCTCGGCGATGCCAAAGTCCCCGAGGCAACCGAACACATCAGTATGGCAACACGACCAGCAAGGTGATCACGCGAGCCAATTGGGACGACGGCGTCGGCTTGCCGAAGAGACCACGTGACGCAGTCGAAGTCCATTACCTGCACATGTAAAATAGTGCAGGCCAACAATAATAATATAAATATATAAAAATCCTCGCGTAATTAATTTACGCAAAATAATTTATTTAAAGATATGTGGCCTGGCGCCGAAGTCAATGTCCATGCAGGGCATCGGCGTGATGCGTTAAAGGCGTGGCACAACCTGAATTCACAGGTCGGTCTGAGTTCCAGATGCGGCGTTCGCCGAACTATGTACAGAAACTGACCTAACCACCACGCAACCGTCATTAATGCGGCCACCATTTGATAAACCTATGTACAGATGATGGAAAAAACCAGAGTAATAATTCCTTGGAAAAAATAAACCCAAACAAGCAAAAATTGCTGGGATTAATAGCACCTGGTTTATTTGTTGTAGCAGTCCAAAGAAAAGTGACTCCCAAAATTGGGACTCGATCCGCATACCCATTGCCTGATGGGCGGTGAAGCGACGACATGGCGATGCTGGTAAAGGTTGGCTCGCCGAGGCAAAGTCCTCGGTCCAGCTAACATGATGAAGTTGGTTGGCTGGTGATGCCGAAGTCATCGGAGTATGTTGATGAAGAAATAGCCAAGTCCCCGGTCCAGCCGAGGTGACGGAGCAGGTCGGTGAGGAGACGTTGCAGCTACCATGTCAGCCGAGTTGTTGAAGCAGTTCGGCATGATGGACATCGGCTTGAAGAAGCAACAGTGCGGCCATGCCGACGCAGGTCGTGACTTGTGACACGGTCAATGCCGGCTTGATGAAGTGACCATGCGGCGATGCCGGTGTGCCCACTCCGTGTAATCCATGGGGCAGCGATGTGGTGATGATTTATCCTTCGCGATGCCGAATGCTTGTTCGGCTTGCCAAGATGATGATCCGAAGAAGTTGAGCTCGGCTCAACAAAGCGGCGACGTGTCTAGCGTAGGTCGCAGCCGTTGATCAATATTGCCGGACTGGTTTTGACACCAACGTGATGGTGAAGATTACCTCGGAGGAGGCTTAAAATTTTATGGGTACATGTTTAAAAACAACGCACAATACCTTAGAAAAAAATTCCTTCAAAAGGGTTGTCCAATATCCCGTTCATGAAGAAACATGAACTTGGGTCAGATTCGTATTCGCGCAGAAAACAGATCCGAAAATCGGTCCACTCATCAAAAGGTTCTCGGAGTTTGAACCGCCAGATCGAGCTGAAAGTTGGAGGGGTGGTTGATATGGGATTTCCGCAGCAGATGAACGGTTGGATCTTCCACAGGACCTCCGAGCTGGGTTCTGGAGACCACGCCCTAAACTCGTCCAGATTCCCGTCTAGATTTGACAGGGCTCCAGTATATCGTAGAGTGCCAGAGATTCCTTCATCAGAACTCGACGAAATTTTGCATGGTTGTTCTAGACTTAATTCCGCACAATTCCGCTGAAGGAATCGTCAAAGTGATGCTCGAGGAGGTGGTGGCAGCGGATACAAGTTTGCTGTTCAGAAAAACAGCATGGTCGCCCGAGGGCAATGTTGACGTCGAGCCCTCGAGCTCCATGGATGATTCCTCCATGATCTTGATAGAGATCGGAGTTGATGTTGATGAAGGCCCTCGTCCGAACATAATGATTGGAGGTAGGGCACAGTCCTTGGTTAAGCCAAGGTGATCAGTCGAGGCGGCGGCGAAGACGTCGACGTGGCAGTTGATCTGTAGGCGAGCCATTGATCCTTTTGCCGATCACACAGCGGGACTCTCAATAAAAGAACCATTGTCGGTGTCAAAACTGGCAGATCTTGGGTAGGGGGTCCCTAGCTGCGTGTCTTAGGATCGATGGGTAACAGGAGACAAGGGACACGATGTTTACCCAGGTTCGGGCCCTCTCTATTGAGGTAATACCCTACTTTCTGCTTGATTGATCTTGATGAATATAGGGTTACAAAAGTTGATCTACCTCGAGATCATATGTTGTGGTCTTAACCCTGGAGGTATGATGAGTAATGCCATAATAATCTATTGACTAGCCTGGCCTCAGCTTATATAATGTACCAGAGGCCTAGGATAACAAGAGTCCTAGTCGAATACGCCGGTGGAGAGGAGTACTTGTCTTGATCACCAAGTCTTGTGGAATCTTCCTCGTGTATACATCGGCTGTCTGAACTGGCCCATGAGTAAACGGCCATGGGGGTCCTCGGCCCAATCCAACTGATCGGGTGACGACTTGGTGAGTGTCGGTGTCAAAACCGACGGATTTCGGATAGGGGGTCCCGAACTGTGCGTCTAAAGTCGATGGTAACAGGAGACAGGGGACACAATGTTTACCCAGGTTTGGAC
Source organism: Triticum urartu (assembly GCF_056163025.1). Taxonomy (NCBI): domain Eukaryota; kingdom Viridiplantae; phylum Streptophyta; class Magnoliopsida; order Poales; family Poaceae; genus Triticum; species Triticum urartu. Next base: position 408,408,522 of record NC_141873.1, read on the forward strand.
CCTCTCTATGGAGGTAATACCCTACTTCCTGCTTGACTGATCTTGATGAATATGAGTATTACAAGAGTTGGTCTAGCTACCACGAGATCGTAATGACTAAACCCTAGAAGTCTAGCCTGTATGACTATGACAATGAATATCTCCCTCTCCGGACTAAGTCCTCCGGTTTATATAGACACCGAGAGGATCTAGGGTTACACAGGGTCGGTTACAAAGAAAGGAATCTACATATTTGATCACCAAGCTTGGCTTCCACGCCAAGGTGAGTCCTATCCGGACACAAGTGCAGTCTTCGGTCTTCGTATCTTCACAGCCCATCAGTCTGGCCCATGGCTAACAAGCCAGACGCTCGAGGACCCCTTAGTCCAGGCCCCCTCAGTAGCCCCTGAACCTGGCTTCAATGACAAGATATCCGGTGCGTGGATCTGTCTTCGGCATTGCAAGGTGGGTTCCTCCTTCCGAACTCCAGGATAGTCTTCGGACGTATTGAATGTGTCCGGACCTGTAACACATGCACCACACACAACCGCAGAGGGAATATAATATTCCACGAGTCCCATCTACTAACAACTTTTGCAAGATGACATCAGATCTGTTCGGTCACTATATCGAACCGTTTTTGTCCGTCGCTCCGCGATTCGAGATGTGGTTTCCATTGGCATGTCTTGTCAAAGCAGAGATCATGTCCCCTTACTGCGGAATTTTCATCAATTCAGGCATGGGTAACCCAACCGTGCCTATTTACACAACCGTTGGGAATAGGCGAGTTTTAAGGCGAGCGGGGAGGCGTTTGATATTCACTGCCTTTATAAGGGGATAATGATTCCCCCTTCTTCTCCCATGCCTTCTCTCTTCCTCCGCCCTTCCACCCTTGAGCTCCAGCGCCCAAGTTCTGATCTTCTTCCCACTCAAGTTAGCACTCAACCATGTCCGGATCCGGAGGCCAAGTCAAGTGGATGGTCTCCTCTGTCAAGGAGAAGGACATTATTGAGCTTCGGGCGGCCGGGTACTTGGCGAAGGAAATCGCCCACCATCTTCCGGCGCAGGGACAAGTCATCCCTACGCTAAAGCCCAATGAGAGGGTGGTATTTATCCCTCATTTCCTCCGCGGGCTAGGGTTTCCACTCCACCCTTTCGTCCGCGGGCTGATGTACTATTACGGGGTAGACTTCCATGATCTATCCCCGAACTCCTTCCTCAAAATCTTGGCGTTCATTGTCGTGTGTGAGGTCTTCCTCGGCATCCAACCCCACTTCGGGCTATGGCTCAAACTCTTCAACATGAAGCCGAAGGTGGTGGATGGCCAACACGTGGAGTGTGGAGGAGCCATGGTGAGTAAGCTGTCCAATATCTCCTGGCCAAAAGGCACTTTCATGGAGACTGTCAAGGAATGGCAAAAACAATGGTTCTACATTACAGAACCCCACGGCACCAACTGGGCCGCAGCTACCGAATTCAACTCTGGTGGTCCAATGCGGCTCACCTCTTGGGTCGAGAAGAGCCTGAACTGGTGTTCGCCAGACGAGCTGATAGCGCTGCAGACGCATGTTCAAAGTATGGTGGACAAGGATATCAAGCTTGTCGATATAATCCAGGTGATGCTAGTTCGCCGGATTCTCTCGTGCCAAAGCTGAATCCGCCCTCTATGGGAGTTTAATCCGAAGAAGCACCATACCCTAAAGAGGCTCTTCGAAACTTCTCACGAAGATGCCTGGAAGTTGCTCTTCAAGGGCAATGAGACACCGTCGGCCACGGATTCAGACCGCGGGCACGACATCAATCACCTCGCCAACGAGGTATGTTATTTTTAATGCATCCCCTACTTGCTTGTTTCAAGGATGATATCTAAGCTATTATTATCATTGCTTCTTCAGGACCGGATGGAGAGGGCGAAGCAGATCCGGTGTCCGGCTCCGCTGCCTACAGAACCAGTCATTCCGCGTTTAGCGAAGATGCTGGTGCCGGCGCCCTATACGGCGCCAGCGAAGAAGGCTACGGGGTAGGCCAAGGGGGTCCGGAGTGGCCCCCGCCGCAAGGGCGCTTCGGACGCGACATCACCCGTTCCTCCGTCGCCGAAGATGACGATGATGAGGAGGAGGAGAGTGACTCTCCCTCTGATGGAGGGAGGAAGAAGAGGGCGGCCTCCACAATTCTGGAGGCCAAGGCGCCCAAGAAGGGGAAAGGCCCGCTCGCGGGTAGCTCTGCATGTGACGTCAACAACAGTCCAGAGCGACGCCCCCGCACTAAGCCTCGGGCCGCATCGTAAGTGCTAAGACTTGTACATGCCCATAAATCTAACCTCTCCTTTTTGTCGTATTGACATGATTAATTATGCTATTTTAGTACGGCCCATGACAGCTCCCAGTGATCCTCATCAAGAGGCTCATTGGACTCAAAGGCGATGACCAGCGAGACACCGCCGGCCGCTTACTCTCCCGGGGCCCAGGGAGACGCCGAGGTGCTGTCCCGAAGGACCTTCCCAGGCCAGGGAGAGGTTCGGGAGGCCGTCAAGGCGGCGCCGGAGGGCGATACCTTGGCCGCCGGACACATAGGGGAACAAGCCCCCATGGAGACTGACGATGGGGGCCGTACTCGATTCGGCCCCCCTCTGGGCACGGATCCAGAGACCCAGATGGCCCCGGAGTCCAACAAGCAACCTCCATCAAGAGAACGAGGCGCGCCCTTCCCACCGGCGACCTCTGTTCAACCAGAGGCGCCGGATAATCTGTTGGAAGCGCTACGAGGCTCTTCCATTATGGAAGAACACCGTATCCTTATGGGTACGGTGATCGAGAAGGTTCAGTCTGTCAAGAGCAGATTGACCGAAGCCTGTAGTAGCTTGCTGACAGGTTTTGAGGTAAGCGGCGTTTAACCGAGAAAATCTCCACATAGACAGTAGCCCCTGAGACACTGTCCGGTGTTCGGAAAGACAAGCCGGACAAAGGATCAATTAAATTTCGCAGGAAACTAACCAAGTGTGTCTGATGTGAATAACCGGGCATCGCTGCTGGCCGCGAGTTCTCATACTGCCGAAGTCTCTAGACTAAAGCAGAAACTAGAGCGGGCCGAAGAAGAGCTTGGCCAGGCGAGGAAGCAGCTGGAAGAACAGCAAGGTATGCAATGGTTCTCTATATATTCAGAAACAGTAAATCATGTATACTGACCGTAGTGTCATTATATGTGTAGGGGCGACGACCGAGGTCGAGGCCCTGAAAACGGCCCTGGCCGAAGCCGAGGAGAGAGCCGTCAAGGAGCAGGCCGCTCGCAAGAAGCTGAAGGCCCGGCTAAATGAGGTCCAGCAAGAGCTCCAGGACACGGTGAAGAAGTACGAGACCCTGGAGGGCGATGTTTCGGCTCGAGAGACCGAACTCTCCAAGGCTCGTCAAAGCGCGGAAGAGGCCCGGGTTGAAGCCCAGGGTGCCCTCCAGGAAATCCAAGAGGCCAGGAAGATCGCGACGGGTAAGGCGTTTAGCATGCAAAGCAAATATATAAAGAAGAAGTATTTCTTACTAACCTGGATTCGGAGTTCTCTAGGGGCCTTCGCAGCTCTGCCGTGTAGTGTGTCCGACGCCGCAGAGTTCTTCCATGCCAAAGAAGGGAGCTCCACAGAGAAATTGTTCTGGTAGCAGTATCTTGCACCAGAGCATCCCGTGCCCTTCACCGATCAGCTGAAACAGCTGGTGGAGCTGCATAGGGTGGCTGAACTGGCCATGAAGGATTTGGTAATCCGGCTGTGGCCGACTGAAGCTATGCCCGGCAGCTGCTTCAGACTCGTGAAGCGACTGATGAATGCATGTCCTCGGCTGGACATCGTCAAGTGATTGGCCTGAATTAAATGTGCGTGCATGGCCTTCACCCGCTGCAAGATGTGGTGGGCAAAGATGGACGCCGTCGAGCTGACCAAGGGGCCGCCGGAGGGCAAGGAGCACCGCACACCCGAGCGGCACTGGTGATGTCTTGGAGGGATCCCGCATTGTTGGATCAGTGTACGAAAGATACGATCTTTGAATGAATGTATTCAAGTTCCTTCTACCTTGTACGATAAAACAAAGTGGGTTTGTAATATAATGCTTGTTATGTTTTTAAATTTTACCTCCTGTGCGGCCATGTTGTATGAAATCTGAGGGTTGGCCAGTCGTCGGCTTCTGCCCCCACGTAGGTAGTACGGGGGTGTTCGGGATGGTATCTAAAACAATCTTGATCCAATTATATGGTCCTTGAAGGAGTTGTTTAGTGCAACGAACCAGGCAACCAGACTATGCGGCGTTAACACCCTCACTTAGCTATAGGAATTCGACAATAAAAACATGGGCGCAGCCCCTAGTATCTGAACAAGAGTGCTATAAGCGTCTGATCCGGAAGTACCGATCCTTCGCATAATGCGGACAAAATCTCCAATGATTTGCAACCTCCGAACAACTGACCGGCTCTCGTCGCATCATGACAGTCAGTTTTCGGCTTTCTCTACTGAGGTGCTTCTTTGGATAAACCAAGGCACAATCGCAGTAGTTCTCCCTTTACTACCTTAGTCGATATAGCGGAACATAAGGTAGCAAGCAAAGGAGCCGGGCAACCCAACTATTGACCAAAGACATGATTCGGAGCCAATGCATATAATGCTAAATTCCGGGTGCCGAACTATACTTATAAAAAGTGTTCGGACTTTTGTTGCTGTAGTGTGGGGTGTTGGGGAACGTAGTAATTTCAAATTTTTCCTACGGACACACAAGATCATGGTGATGCATAGCAACGAGATGGGAGAGTGTGTCTACGTACCCTCATAGACCGAATGCGGAAGCGTTAGCACAACACGGTTGATGTAGTCATATGTCTTCACCATCCGACCGATCCAAGTACCGAACGCACCGTACCTCTGAGTTCAGCACATGTTCAGCTCGATGACGTCCCACGAACTCCGATCTAGCAGAGCTTCACGGGAGAGTTCCGTCAGCACTACAGCGTGATGACAGTGATGATGAAGCTACCGATGCAGGGCTTCGCCTAAGCACCACTACGATATGATCGAGGTGGATTATGGTGGAGGGGGGCACCGCACACGGTTGGGAGAGATCAACTGATCAACTTGTGTGTCTAGAGGTGCCCCTACCCCCGTATATAAAGGAGCAAGGGGGAGGCCGGCCGACCCTCCTAGGGCGCGCCAGGGGGAGGAAAGGAAGGAGGAGAGGGAGAAGGAAGGAGAGGGAGGAAAAGGAGGAAAGGGGACCGACCCCCTAGTCCAATTCGGTTTGGGCTAGGGGGGTTGCGCGCCCTGCCTCCTCTCTTCCACCACTTGGCCCATGAGGCCCATTACTTCTTCCTCATATTCCCGTAACTCCCCGTTACCCCAAAAAACACTCGAATCACTCGGAACCTTTTTGATGTCCGAATATAGTCGTCCAATATATCGATCTTTACGTCTTGACCATTTCAAGACTCCTCGTCATGTCCCCGATCTCATCCGGGACTCCGAACTACCTTCGATACATCAAGTCACATAAACTCATAATACCGATCGTCACCGAACTTTAAGCGTGCGGACCCTACGGGTCCGAGAACTATGTAGACATGACCGAGAAATGTCTCCGGTCAATAACCAATAGCGGAACCTGGATGCTCATATTGGCTCCTACATATTCGACGAAGATGTTTATCGGTCAAACCGCATAACAACATACGTTGTTCCCTTTGTCATCGGTATGTTACTTGCCGGAGATTCGATAGTCGGTATCTCAATACCTAGTTCAATCTTGTTACCGGCAAGTCTCTTTACTCATTCTGTAATACATCATCCCGCAACTAACTCATTAGTTACAATGCTTGTAAGGCTTATAGTGATGTGCATTACCGAGTGGGCCCAGAGATACCTCTCCGACGATCGGAGTGACAAATCCTAATCTCGAAGTACGCCAACTCAACAAGTACCTTCGGAGACACCTGTAGAACACCTTTATAATCACCCAGTTACGTTGTGACGTTTGGTAGCACACAAAGTGTTCCTCCGGTAAACGGGAGTCGCATAATCTCGTAGTCATAGGAACATGTATAAGTCATGAAGAAAGCAATAGCAACATACTAAATGATTAAGTGCTAAGCTAATGGAATGGGTCAAGTCAATCACATCATTCTCTAATGATGTGATCCCGTTAATCAAATGAAAACTCATGTCTATGGTTAGGAAACATAACCATCATTGATTTAACGAGCTAGTCAAGTAGAGGCATACTAGTGACAATTTGTTTGTCTATGTATTCACACATGTACTAAGTTTCTGGTTAATACAATTCTAGCATGAATAATAAACATTTATCATGATATAAGGAAATAAACAATAACTTTATTATTGCCTCTAGGGCATATTTCCTTCAGTCTCCCACTTGCACTAGAGTCAATAATCTAGTTCACATCGTCATGTGATTTAACATGAATAGTTCACATCTTTATGTGATTAGTTCACATCTCCATGTGACTAACACCCAAAAGGTTTACTAGAGTTGATAATCTAGTTCACATCGCTATGTAATTGATACCCAAAGAGTGATCATGTTTTGCTTGTGAGAGAATTTGAGTCAACGGGTCTGCTACATTCAGAGCCGTATGTATATTGCAAATTTTCTATGTCTACAATGCTTTGCACGGAGCTACTCTAGCTAATTGCTCCCACTTACAATATGTATCTAGATCGAGACTTAGAGTCATCCAGATCGGTGTCAAAGCTTTCATCGATGTAACTCTTTACGACGAACTCTTTCATCACCTCCATAACCGAGAAATATTTCCTTAGTCCTCTAAGGATAATTTTGACCGCTGTCCAGTGATCTACTCCTAGATCACTATTGTAATCCCTTGCCAGAATGATGCTAAGGTATACAATAGGATTGGTAAACAGCATAGCATACTTTATAGAACCTATGACTGAGGCATAGGGAATGACTTTCCGTTCCTTTTCTATTTTCTGATGTGGTCGGGTTTTGAGTCTTTACTGAACTTCACACCTTGCAACACAGGCAAGAACTCCTTCTTTGACTGTTCCATTTTGAACTACTTCGAAATCTTGTAAAGGTATGTACTCATTGAAAAAACTTATCAAGCGTCTTGATCTATCTCTATAGATCTTGATGCTCAATGTGTAAGCAGCTTCATCGAGGTCTTTCTTTGAAAAACTCTTTTCAAACACTCCTTTATGCTTTCCAGAAAATTCTACATTATTTCCGATCAACAATATGTCATTCACATATACTTATCAGAAATGTTGTAGTGCTCCCACTCACTTTCTTGTAAATACAGGCTTCACCGCAAGTCTGTAAAAAATCATATGCTTTGATCACTTTATCAAAGCATATATTCCAACTCCGAGATGCTTGCAACAGTCCATAGATGGATCGCTGGAGCTTGCTCACTTTGTTAGCACCTTTTAGGATCGACAAAACCTTCTGGTTGCATCATATACAACTCTTTTTTAAGAAATCCATGAAGGAATACAGTTTTGACATCCATTTTCCAGATTTCATAAAATGCGGCAACTGCTAACATGATTCAGACAGACTTTTAAGCATCGATACGAGTGAGAAAATCTTATTGTAGTCAACACTTTGAACTTGTTGAAAATATTTTGCGACAATTTGAGCTTTGTAGATAGTAACACTACTATCAGCGTCTGTCTTCCTCTTGAAGATCCATTTATTCTTAATGACTCACCGATCATCGGGCAAGTCAATCAAAGTCCATACTTTGTTCTCATACATGAATCCCATCTCAGATTTCATGGCCTCAAGCCATTTCGCGGAATCTTGGCTCATCATCGCTTCCTCATAGTTCGTAGGTTCGTCATGGTCAAGTAACATGACATCCAGAACAGGATTACCGTACCACTCTGGTGCGGATCTCACTCTGGTTTACCTACAAGGTTCGGTAGTAACTTGATCTGAAGTTACATGATCATCATCATTAGCTTCCTCACTAATTGGTGTAGGAGTCACAGGAACAGATTTCTGTGATGAACTACTTTCCAATTAGGGAGCAGGTACAGTTACCTCATCAAGTTCTACTTTCCTCCCACTCACTTCTTTCGAGAGAAACTCCTTCTCTAGAAAGGATCTACTCCTAGCAACAAAGATATTGCCTTTTGGATCTGTGATAGAAGGTGTGCCCAACAGTTTCTTTTTGGGTATCCTATGAAGACACATTTCTCCGATCTGGGTTTGAGTTTATCAGGATGAAACTTTTTCACATAAGCATCGCAACCCCAAACTTTAAGAAACGACAACTTTGGTTTCTTACCAAACCACAATTCATATGGCGTCGTCTCAACGGATTTAGATGGTGCCCTATTTAACGTGAATGCAGCTGTCTCTAATGCATAACCCCAAAACGATAGTGGTAAATCGGTAAGAGACATCATAGGTTGTACCATATCTAATATAGTACGGTTACGATGTTCGGACACACCATTACGCTGTGGTGTTCCAGGTGGCGTGAGTTGCGAAACTATTCCGCATTGTTTCAAAATGAAGACCAAACTCATAACTCTAATATTCTCCTTCACGATCAGATCGTAGAAACTTTATTTTCTTGTTACGATGATTTTCCACTTCACTCTTAAATTCTTTGAACTTTTCAAATGTTTCTGACTTATGTTTCATTAAGTAGATATACCCATATCTGCTCAAATCCTCTATGAAGGTCAGAAAATAACGATACCTGCCGCAAGCCTCAACACTCATCGGACCGCATACATCAGTATGTATTATTTCCAATAAGTCAGTTGCTTGCTCCATTGTTCCGGAGAACGGAGTCTTAGTCATCTTGCCCATGAGGCATGGTTCGCAAGCATCAACTGATTCATAATCAAGTGATTCCAAAAACCCATCAGCATGGATTTTCTTCATGCGCTTTACACCAATATGACCTAAACGGTAGTGCCACAAATAAGTTGCACTATCATTATTAACTTTGCATCTTTTGGCTTCAATATTATGAATATGTGTATCACTACGATCGAGATTCAATAAACCATTCACCTTGGGTGTATGACCATTGAAGGTTTTATTCATGTAAACAGAACAACAATTATTCTCTGACTTTAAATGAATAACCGTCAATAAACATGATCAAATCATATTCATGCTTAACGCAAACACCAAGTAACATTTATTTAGGTTCAACACTAATCCCGAAAGTATAGCGAGTGTGCGATGATGATCATATCAATCTTGGAACCACTTCCAACACACATCGTCACTTCACCCTTAACTAGTCTCTGTTCATTCTGCAACTCCCGTTTCGAGTTACTAATCTCAGCAACTGAACTAGTATCAAATACTGAGGGGTTGCTATAAACACTAGTAAAGTACACATCAATAACATGTATATTAAATATACCTTTGTTCACGTTGCCATCCTTCTTATCCACCAAATACTTGGGGCATTTCTGCTTCCAGTGGCCAGTCCCTTTGCAGTAGAAGCACTTAGTCTCAGGCTTAGGTCTAGACTTAGGCTTCTTCACTTGAGCAGCAACTTGCTTGCCGTTCTTCTTGAAGTTCCCCTTCTTCCCTTTGCCCTTTTCTTGAAACTAGTGGTCTTGTCAACCATCAACACTTGACGATTTTCTTGATTTCTACCTTCATCAATTTCTGTATCACGAAGATCTTGGGAATCGTTTCCGTTATCCCTTGCATATTATAGTTCATCACGGAGTTCTAGTAACTTGGTGATAGTGACTAGAGAATTCTGTCAATCACTATCTTATCTGGAAGATTAACTCCCAGTTGATTCAAGTGATTGTAGCACTCAGACATTCTGAGCACATGCTCACTAGCTGAGCTATTCTCCTCCATTTTCTAGGCAAAGTACTTGTCAAAGGTCTCATACCTTTCGACATGGGCATGAGTCTGAAATACTAATTTCGACTCTTGGAACATCTTATATGTTCCGTGGCGTTCAAAACATTTTTGAAGTCCCGGTTCTAAGCCATAAAGCATGGTGCACTAAACTATCAAGTAGTCATCATACCGAGCTTCGCCAAACGTTCATAATGTCTGCATATGCTCCTGCAATAGGTCCGTCACCTAGCGGTGCATCAAGGACATAATACTTCTGTGCAGCAACGAGGATAACCCTCAGATCACGGAGCTAGTCCGCATCATTTCTACTAACATCTTTCAACTTATTTTTCTCTAGGAACATATCAAAATAAATGGGGAGCTACATTGTGAGCTATTGATCTACAACATAGTTATGCAAATACTATCAGGATTAAGTTCATGATAAATTAAATTTCAATTAATCATATTACTTAAGAACTCCCACTTAGATAGATATCCCTCTAATCATCTAAGCGATCACGTGATCCAAATCAACTAAACCATGTCCGATCATCACGTGAGATGGAGTAGTTTTCAATGGTGAACATCATTATGTTGATCATATCTACTATATGATTCACGCTCGACCTTTCGGTCTCCAGTGTTCCGAGGCCATATCTGCATATGCTAGGCTCATCAAGTTTAACCCGAGTATTCTACGTGTGTAAAACTGTCTTACACCCGTTGTAGATGAACGTTGAGCTTATCACACCCGATCATCACGTGGTGTCTCGGCACGACGAACTTTGGCAACGGTGCATACTCAGGGAGAACACTTGTACCTTGAAATTTAGTGAGAGATCATCTTATAAAGCTACCGTCAAACTAAGCAAAATAAGATGTATAAAAGATAAACATCACATGCAATCAAAGTATGTGACATGAGATGGCCATCATCATCTTGTGCTTTTTATCTCCATCTCCAAAGTACTGTCATGATCTTCATTGTTACCGGCATGACACCATGATCTCCATCATCTTGATCTTTTATCAATGTGTCGTCACAAGGTTGTCTCGTCAACTATTGCTCTTGCAACTATTTCTATCGCATAGCGATAAAGTAAAGCAATTATTTGGCGCTTGCATCTTATGCAATAAAGAGACAACCATAAGGCTTTTGCCAGTTGCCGATAACTTCAACAAAAACATGATCATCTTATACAACAATTTATATCTCATCATGTCTTGACCATATCACATCACAACATGCCCTGCAAAAACAAGTTGGACGTCCTCACTTTGTTGTTGCAAGTTTTACGTGGCTGCTACGGGCGGAGCAAGAACCGTTCTTACCTATGCATCAAAACCACAACGATAGTTTGTCAAGTTAGTGCTGTTTTAACCTTCTCAAGGACCGGGCATAGCCACACTCGATTCAACTAAACTTGGAGAAACTGACACCCGCCAGCCACCTGTGTGCAAAGTATGTTGGTAGAACCAGTCTCGCGTAAGTGTACACGTAATGTCGATCCGGGCCGCTTCATCCAACAATACCGCCGAACCAAAGTGTGACATGCTGGTAAGCAGTATGACTTGTATCGTCCACAACTCACTTGTGTTCTACTCGTGCATATAACATCTACGCATAAACCTGGTTCGGATGCCATTGTTGGGGAACGTAGTAATTTCAAAATTTTCCTATGCACACACAGGATCATAGTGATGCATAGCAACGAGAGGGGAGAGTGTGTCTACATACCCTCGTAGACCGAATGCGGAAGCGTTAGCACAACGCGGTTGATGTAGTCGTACGTCTTCACAATCCGACCGATCCAAGTACCGAACACACGGTACCTCCGAGTTCAGCACACGTTTAGCTCGATGACGTCCCATGAACTCCGATCCAGCAGAGCTACACGAGAGAGTTCCGTCAGCACAACGGCGTGATGACGGTGATGATGATGCTACCGACGCAGGGCTTCGCCTAAGCACCGCTACGATATGATCGAGGTGGATTATGGTGGAGGGGGGCACCGCACACGGTTGGGAGAGATCAACTGATCAACTTGTGTGTCTAGAGGTGCCCCTGCACCCGTATATAAAGGAGAAAGGGGGAGGCCGGCTGGCCCTCCTAGGGCACGCCAGGAGGAGGAGTCCTCCTCCTACTAGGAGTAGGACTCCCCTTTCCTACTTCTACTAGGAGGAGGAAAGGAAGGAGGAGAGGGAGAAGGAAGGAGAGGGAGGAAAAGGAGGAAAGGGGCCCCGGCCCCCTAGTCCAATTCGGTTTGGGCTAGGGGGGCTGCACGCCCTGCCTCCTCTCTTCCACCACTTGGCCCATGAGGCCCATTACTTCTTCCTCGTATTCCCGTAACTCCCCGGTACCCCGAAAAATACCCGAATCACTCGGAACCTTTCCGATGCCCGAATATAGTCGTCCAATATATCGATCTTTACGTCTCAACCATTTCGAGACACCTTGTCATGTTCCCGATCTCATCCGGGACTCCAAACTACCTTCGGTACATCAAATCACATAAACTCATAATATCGATCGTCACGGAACTTTAAGCGTGCGGACCCTACGGGTTCGAGAACTATGTAGACATGACCGAGACACGTCTCCGGTAAATGACCATTAGCGGAACCTGGATTCTCATATTGGCTCCTACATATTCTACGAAGATCTTTATCGGTCAAACCGCATAACAACATACGTTGTTCCCTTTGTCATCGGTATGTTACTTGCCCGAGATTCGATCGTCGGTATCTCAATACCTAGTTCAATCTCGTTACCGGCAAGTCTCTTTACTCGTTCCGTAATACATCATCCCGCAACTAACTCATTAGTTACAATGCTTGCAAGGCTTATAGTGATGTGCATTACCAAGTGGGCCCAGAGATACCTCTCCGATGATCGGAGTGACAAATCCTAATCTTGAAATACGCCAACTCAACAAGTACCTTTGGAGACACCTGTAGAGCACCTTTATAATCACCCAGTTACGTTGTGATGTTTGGTAGCACACAAAGTGTTCCTCCGGTAAACGGGAGTTGCATAATCTCGTAGTCATAAGAACATGTATAAGTCATGAAGAAAGCAATAGCAACATACTAAACGATCAAGTGCTAAGCTAACGGAATGGGTCAAGTCAATCACGTCATTCTCTAATGATGTGATCCCGTTAATCAAATGACAACTCATGTCTATGGTTAGGAAACATAACCATCATTGATTTAAGGAGCTAGTCAAGTAGAGGCATACTAGTGACAATTTGTTTGTCTATGTATTCACACATGTACTAAGTTTCCGGTTAATACAATTCTAGCATGAATAATAAACATTTATCATGATATAAGGAAACAAATAGTAACTTTATTATTGCCTCTAGGGCATATTTCCTTCATGGGGTGCTATGAAGCCCCTAGCAAATTGAAACACACCCGAGTGTACAGGTGTTACCTGATAGAATTACCAGAAAGGAAAAGACAAAAATAAAGAAAAAGAAGAACCAGTGGTAAGCTAGAGCCGTAAAAATTTGGGCCGCAAACTGTTTCTATTATAATTTCATTGGTGCTTTAAAGCGCATTTATACGGGTAGTGCAATAAGCAGAAAGGCTATTTACTATGCCTTCACCAAGAGAGAGCTGCATATGGGTTCTGGAGATAGGTAAAGGGATCGTTAAAGAGACCACCTAAGAGTTTTCTAGTACGTGCATGCTTCTTGTTGTCTTGGTGTTTTTATCCTCTTCGAAAAGAGTCGATGGTCAAGCCGCCAGAAAAGGCCTGTAAAAAAGGAAAAATAAAAGAAAAAAGGGGAATAGTGAAAGTATGAGTGTTCGGGGCGGTCTAGCCGAATTGCGGATCATAAACTAGCTATGCCTCCGTCGATGCCCATGGAATTTTGAGTGTGTAGTTATGTACGCGTGGTGCGAATGCCACTACTTGACCAGGACTGAGACGGAGGCCGAATTGCTAGTCTAGCTCCTGACGAGCCAAGCTGTCCTGCTGTAGGGTAGTTCGAACCCTCTTGACGGTGTCCGAGGGCTCAGCGGCCAAATTAAGGTTCTGCTTGAGAAGGCCGCTCTGTACTTCTGCTGCTAAGGTAGCTATGTGCTCTTCGGTACGGAGGGAGCCTCTTCCAAGTCCTCCCAGCTGCCGATGGAGTTCTCGGGCAGGCTATTTAACCAGTGTCGAGCTGGTCCTTTGAGCTTTAATGGGAGGTATTTGATGGCGTGGAGGTCATCTCCTCGGGCCATGTGGATGTGGAGGATGAAATCCTCGATCCATACTGCGGGATCGGTTGTGCCGTCGTATGAGTCAATATTGACAGGCTTGAACCCCTCGGGGAATTCGTGATCCAGCACCTCGTCTGTGAAGCAGAGGGGGTGTGCAGCACCTCTATAGCGGGTCGCGTTACGGCGTATCTCCGATGACGTCCGTCTGTGGTTATCGGCCCGGGCGTGATTAAGTTTGTCGCGTCCGAATAGGTAGCTATCGTCCCGAGTATGGAAACGTCCTCACGATCAGTATATAGATCCGTTGAGTCCTGCTCTATTGTCCAATTCTTGCCGAAGATCGTATGTATGGTCCCGAGCTGGTATGTCCATGTTTTTGAGAGGTGGTGGGGCGGGCTGCTGTTCAGCCTGAGTTGCCGCTTTATCCCGACCGCAGGGTCGCCGTTCAGCCGCCCTGTCCTGACCACGTGGTGGTCGGTCCGCATTACGCAAGGGAGATATGTGCTCTGGAGCCTCCTCATCGAATTGAGGTAGCAGTCTGCATTTCGGGTAGCTCTTGGCTGGGCGGTTAAGGCCGTATTCCTCGGCTGCCAGGACATCTGTCCATCTGTCGACGAGCAGGTCTTGTTCTGCTTGAAGCTGTTGTTGTTTCTTTTTCAGGCTCCTTGCCGTGGCTATGAGCTGAAGCTTGAAGCGCTCCTGCTCGAGAGGATCCTCAGGCACGATGAAGTCTTCGTTGCCAAGGCTTGTCTCCTCCTCGGAGGGTGGACGGTAACTATCATCCCCCAAGTCATCTTCTATGGCCTGTTCGTCAGGGTTGTTTTGCCTGCTGTCGTGTTCCTATTCGGATGTAGCCCCGGCAAGATCTTCATTGTTTTCGGCATCACCCGGAGTACTATTTTCTCCGGTGCCAGTGTTGCCATCCTTTGAGCGGCGGGGCTTGGGGCGGCGTTTGGGCCACCGATGCTTGGACTGTGTCTCGGAGGTTTTATTCGCATCTGGCTCTTCTTTGTCGTCGCCAGATTCTTTAGGCGTATCAACCATGTACACGTCGTACGAAGAGGTAGCCGTCCAACGTCCAGTGAATGGCGGGTCTTGGCCTTGCCCCTTGTCGGCATCGTCGTCCATACCGTCGATGTCTTCGGAGCCATAGTCAAGCACGTCGGTTAAATCATCAATGGTGGCTATGAAGTGGGTGGCGGGTGGGAAGAAAAATTCCTCATCATCCATCTCTAGCTCGAACCGTACATAGTTCGACTGGGAGTCCTTCTCCAAGGACAAATTCTTTATAGATTTTAGTATGTCACCCAAAGGCGAGTGCTGGAAAACGTCAGCGCCGCTGAACTCGAAGATCGATAACCGATCTAGCTCGGAGTCCGCGGGCGTGCACAGTACGGAGCTTATAGCCGGAGTTGAGTCTGAAGTTCTGTTAAAGTGAATATTGTAGGGCGTCGAGTCCATGTGCAGCTCCAACGCCGTGGACTCTGAGGCCTCGGATGGCTCGATCTGCTTTGGCTCTAAGGTCGTTGCAGCCGCAGGAACCATCTCCTGGGTGTGATCTGATGACAGATTTAAGTCACGTTCATCGGGATGAGGGGGAGCAATCGCTACGGGCTTAAATCCCTCGAAGATCAGGTCTCCACGGATGTATGTGGCGTAGTTCAATCTATCGAATCCGACCTGATGGCCAGGGGCGTAGCTGTCGATCTGCTCCAGATGGCCAAGTGAGTTGGCCTGCAGTACGAAGCTGCCGAATACGAAGATCTATCCGGGGAGGAAGATTCCTCCCTGGACAACGTCATTATTGACGATGGAAGGGGCCATCGAACCTTTTGTCGACGGCACAGTGGAACTCTCAATGAAAGCACCAATGTCGGTGTCAAAACCGTCGGATCTCGGGTAGGGGGTCCCGAACTATGCGTCTAGGATCGATGGTAACAGGAGACGGGGGACACGATGTTTACCCAGGTTCGGGCCCTCTCTATGGAGGTAAAACCCTACGTCCTACTTGATTGATATTGATGAATATAAGTATTACAAGAGTGGATCTACCACGAGATCATAATGGCTAAACCCTAGAAGTCTAGCCTATGTGGGTATGGTAATGAGTATATGTGGTGTCCTTTCTGGACTATCCCCTTCGGTTTATATAGACACCGAGGGGATCTAGGGTTTACATGGAGTCGGTTACATAAGAAGGAATCTTCGATCACCAAGCCTGCCTTCCACGCCAAGTAGAGTCCAATCCGGACACGGTGCAGTCTTCGGCCTTCATGTCTTCACAGCCCATCAGTCCGACCCAAAGGATAATAGGCCGGACGCCCGAGGACCCCTTAGTCCAGGACTCCCTCAGTAGCCCCTGAACCTGGCTTTCAATGACGAGGAGTTCGGCGTGCAGATTGTCTTCCGAATTGCAAGGCGGGTTCCCCTTTTCTCCGAACTCCAAGATAGTCTTCAGATGCAATGATAGTATCCTGACCTGTTACGCACACCATACACAACCGCAGAGAGAATATAATATTTGCACGAATCTAATATGTTGACAGCTTTTTTCCAACACGACATCACGTCTGTCCAGTTATAATTTTGAACCATTTTTCTTCTGCCGTCCCACGCTTTGAGACACGGTTGCTATTGGCACATCTTGTCGAAACAAAGATCATGGCCCCCTTATTGCGGGATTCTCATCAATGCGGGTGTGGGTGACCCAACCATGCCGTTTTGCACGGCTCTTGGGAATAGGCGAGTTCAAGGCTAGTGGGGAGGCGCTTGATATTCATGGCCTTTATAAGGGGATAAGGACACTCTTCCTTTACCCACACCCTTCTTCATCTTCAGTCCTTCTGTCCTCGAGCTCTAGCGCCCAAGCTTTCAGCTTTTCTTCGTTCGAGAAGGCACTCCAATCATGTCCGGATCCAGAGCTGGAGGCAAGTGGATGGCCTCCTCCGTTAAGGAGAAGAACATCACGGAGCTCCGGGAGGCCGGCTATCTAGCCAAGGAGATTCCTCACCGACTCCCGGCAAAAGGGCAGATCGTCCCTACCCCCGATCCCCACGAGAGGGTTGTGTTTCTCACACACTTCGTCTGCGGGCTGGGATTCCCTCTTCATCCATTTGTCCGTGGATTGATGTTTTACTATGGGTTGGACTTCCACGATTTGGCCCCCAACTTTATCCTCAATATCTCTGCATTCATAGTTGTGTGCGAAGCCTTTCTCCGCATCCCACCTAACTTTGGCCTATGGCTGAAGACTTTTAATGTAAAGCCAAAGGTGGTGCGCGGCTAACAGGCCGAGTGCGGAGGTGCCATGGTGGGCAAGATGCCCAATACCACATGGCTCGAAGGCTCCTTTGTAGGGACGGTGAAGGGATGGCAATCAGGGTGGTTCTATATCACCGAGCCACGTGACGCCAACTGGGCGTCGGCTCTCGAATTCGGATCCGGAGTCCCGATGCGGCTTACCTCCTGGCAAGAGAAGGGCCTGACCTCGGGATGTTTGGAGGAGATCACGGGGCTCCAAACGTGCCTCCCGAATATGATAACCCGAGAGATCAAGCTCGTTGATGTGATCTAGGTCATGCTTGTACGTCGGATCCTTCCATGTCAGCGTCGGACCTGTTATTTGTGGGAGTTCAATTCGGCCAAGAACCCAACGCTGCTAAGGCTTTTCGGCACGATGCATGAAGATACCTGGAAGGTGCTCTTTAAGGGCAGCGAGATGCCGCCACCCTTGACCAAGGATCGCGGGCTCAAATTTAAGCGCCAGGCCAATTCGGTAAGCCACCAAGGTATAGTCTTTAAGGACACGCTTCGAGGAAGGATACTAAGCCTTCTTGTCAATTTCTTTTTCAGGCCTGGGTCGACCTAGCGGGACAAATTAATAGTCCGGCTCCGCTGCCCAAAGACGAAGAAACCCCACTCCTTGCGAAGATGATATTTCCGGCGCCTTACGACATGCCGGAGAAGAAGGTTAAAACCACGGCCAAGGGGACCAGGAGTGGGCTTCGCCAAAGGAGCACCTTGGTCATCTCGTCTGACGATGAGACAGACCCCTCAGCCGCCGATGATGATGACGAGGAGGAAGGTGACTCCCCTCCTGCGAGAGGATGGGAGAAAAGGGAGGCCTCCATGAGTTTGGAGGCGGAGGCTCCCAAGAGGGGGAGAGGCTCCCTCGCGTATAACTCCGCGTGGGATGTTGATAGCAGTTCGGAGCGACCTCGTCAGACCAAGCCCTGGGCCGCCTCATGAGTACCAGAATCAAAAACATCTGGCCTTCTCGGTTTGTAACATTGACACATCTTAAACCTTGTCATTGCAGTCTGACACGCGATGGCTCCCCGCGATCCTCGACAGAGGATTTGCTGGACTCGAAGGAGATGGCTAGCATGTCTCCGCCACCTGCTCGTTCCATCTCACCCAAGGGTGACGACGAGGTGGTGTCCAAAAAGACCTTACTAGTCCGGGGGGAGATTCCGGAGACCATCAGGGCAACATCCCAGGGTGACTCCTTGGTTCCCTTACATACGGGGAAAAAGTCCCCACGGGGACTGGTGGCGGGGCCCGAGTTCCCTTCGGGCCTCAGCCGGATGCCATTCCGGAGATCCACATGGCTCCGGGGTCCAGCGAACGGCATTCCCCCCAAGGAGGGAATGTGCCTATTCCACTTGTGACCTCTGTCCAACCAAAGGCACCGGATAATCAGCTGGAGGAGCTACGAGGCGCCTCTATCGTGGATGACCATCGTGTTCTTATGGACACGGTATTATAGAAGGTTCAGTTTGTCAAAAGCGGACTGACTGAAGCCTGTACCAGCCTTCTAATGGGCTTTGAGGTGAGTAATGTGATTGTAGGAAAAATATCACCGTATAGACAGTAGCCCCTGATGCTCTATTTGGTGTTCGGGAGGAAAAGCCAAACAGAGGATCGAGAATAAATATCGCAGGAGTCTAACATGAGTTGTCTATGTGAATAAGCAGGTATCGCTGCAGGCTGCCACTGCTCATGCTGCGGAAGTTTCCGGACTGAAGCGGAAACTGGAGTGGACCGAGGAGGAGCTCGACCTCGTGAAGAAGCACCTGGAAGATAGCCAAGGTACGCAGTAACCTATGGGTATATTTCGAAAAAATGAGCAGTCCAGCCAGACTAAAGTGTCATAAACTTTATTAGTGGCCACGACCGAGTTGGCGGCACTTAAGAAGGCATTAGCTGAGGCCGAGGACAAAGCGGCAAAGGAATGCTCCGCGCACGAGAAGCATGAGGCCTAGGTTGCCGAGGCGCAGCAACATCTCCAGGGTGTGATCGAGAGATTTGAGTCCTTGGAGCACGATTGTAAGGCACAGGGGTCCGAACTGGCGAAGGCCTGTCGGAGCGCACAGGATGCACGAGCTGAAGCCCAGGACGCTCTCCAGGAGATTCAGGCGGCCAAGAAGATTATGACAGGTAAACCTTTCGCCCTACATAGCAAGTGTGTGTAAGAAATGTTCCTTGTACTTATCCGAATTCAAGTTTTCCAGGGGCGTTTATGAATCTTCCGCGCAGTATATCGGATGGTGCTGAGTATTATAGAGCCGAAGAAGGAATGTCTACGGAGAAGCTATTCTGGTCCTAGTATCTTGGACCCGAACATCCGTTGCCCTTCATTGACCAGCTGAAGCAGTTGGTCGAGCTGCACAAGTCGGCGGAGCTAGCCATGAAGGACCTGATAGTCTGGCTGTGGCCTGCCGAGCCTATACCTAGCAGCTATTTCAGACTTGTAAAGCGGCTTGTTAACGCCTGTCCACGGCTTGAAACCGTGAAGCGGTCGGTCTGCATTGAAGGTGCGCGTATGGCCTTTGCCCGCGTCAAGACGCATTGGGCAAAGCTGGATGCCAAGAAGCTGATGACCGAGGGACCGCCGGAGGGCAAGGAGCATCGTCGACCCGAGCTCTATTTTGACGGCGTCTTGGAGGGGTCCCGCCTTGTGGCGGAACAATGTTTGAAGGATATCATTTTCCCATGAGAACATTTGTATTATACTGTCCTGTAATATGGAGCAGTGATGTTATGTATTATAATGCTTATGATTTACATTTTACCTCCTGTGCGACCGTTTATGAAATCTGAGGGTTGACTAGTTGTCGGCTTCTGGCCCCACGTAGATAGTACGGGGCTGTTCGGGATAAATCTAAACACTCTTTACTCCACATTTTGGTCATTAAAGGAGGTGTTTAGCGCAACGAACAAGGCAATCAGACGTGGATCTTCCTTCTAGTATTTTTTATATATTCCAAAATAATTCTCCGTTAATTTTCAGGTCATTCCGAGAACTTTTATTTCCGCACAAAAATAACACCATGGCAATTCTGCTGAAAACAGCGTCAGTCCGGGTTAGTTCCATTCAAACCATGCAAGTTAGAGTGCAAAACAAGGGCAAAAGTGTTTGGAAAAGTAGATACGACGGAGACGTATCAACTCCCCCAAGCTTAAACCTTTGCTTTTCCTCAAGCAATTCAGTTGATAAACTGAAAGTGATAAAGAAAAACTTTTACAAACCCTGTTTGCTCTTGTTGTTGTAAATATGTAAAGCTAGCATTCAAGTTTTTAGCAAAGATTATGAACTAACCATATTCACAATAACTCTTAGGTCTCATGTTTACTCATATAAATAGCATAATCAACTAGCGAGCAATAATAATAAATCTCGGATGACAACACTTTCTCAAAACAATAATAATATGATATAACAAGATGGTATCTCGCTAGCCCTTTCTGAGACCGCAAAACATAAATGCAGAGCACCTTTAAAGATCAAGGACTGACTAGACATTGTAATTCATGGTGAAAGAGATCCAGTCAAGTCATACTCAATGTAAGCTAATAATAATGAATACAAATGACAGCGGTGCTCTCCTACTGGTGCTTTTTAATAAGGGGATGATGATTCAACATAAAAGTAAATAGGTAGGCCCTTCGCAGAGGGAAGCAGGGATTTGTTGTAGCGACCAGACCTCAAACATTCCAATCTCTGTGCTCCAGTGTCATCCCTGGATCAGTAATGCTGACACCACACAGTACTCGGAGGATTTATAACAGAGTAGCAATCACACACTTATTACATCGAGTGTCTCAATAGAGAACTTATTACAATTAATATGGCTTAAGGCCATCTAATAATGATAACAGCGGAAGTCTTGGAAGATAACTGAGTCCATCAACTCCAACGGCATCACTGAGTATAGAACCACGACCTAAAAACTCCTTAATCGTCGTCTGAAAAGTCTGCAACATTAACGTTGCAGCCCGAAACGGGTCAGCACATGGAATATGCTGGCAAGGTAACACATAGAGAGTAATGGAATGAAACAGCTATACTATATGCATATTTGGCTGGTGGAAAGCTCTATGGTTACAGTTTTGCGTAAAGCCAATTTTTCCCTACTTCAAAGGAATAAATTTAATTACTATCATGGTAGTTGTTAAACATTGAGAATGGTTGAACGCATCCTCAATCCCAATTAAGCATCATCATTAAACAAAACCCAACAAAATTAATTTAGAGTAACATGTTGAGATTCACATGATAATCCAGGTACTAGATACTCAAGATGTCCATAACCCGGGACACGGCTAATCAGGATTAGTTTATTACACTCTGCAGAGGTTTGCGCACTTTTCCCCACAAGACTCGATCGCCTCCGTTTGGTTTCTCGCACTACAAGGTGTTTGAGAAGACGGATGATCGAGACATAGTCTTTCAAAAGCGCTAGCACCTTACGATCGGGTAGACCGTACCACCTACATCCCCTACATCTGCTAGTCTACCACTGTAAGAGTTTGCATGACTTAGTCAACTATGCTAGAGCCCATAATAGCTTGTGGCTGCACACGGAAGTTTCTAGTATGAATAGTCTCATGATCCCTTTGAGCCTAGGTGGCGGTCCTAAAGAAAACAGGCAAGTCTTGGAATACCCAGGTGCCTCAATCCACCCAGATGTG
Source organism: Triticum urartu (assembly GCF_056163025.1). Lineage (NCBI taxonomy): Eukaryota > Viridiplantae > Streptophyta > Magnoliopsida > Poales > Poaceae > Triticum > Triticum urartu. Next base: position 408,430,532 of record NC_141873.1, read on the forward strand.
TGTTTAAGTTGCCACCTTAGATAAACCATTAATTAACAAACTCACATCTGTCATGGATATCACTCACCCAATCCACGTCTACTAGCATAGCATGGCATAATAAGCAAACGCGGAAGTAACTCCCAAAGGTTTGATAATAAACAGGTAATAGGTACTACCTCAACTACTTCCCATCCCACAATTTAATTAGAATCCTAATCATGCAATGTGTGAGGATTTGATCTAATGCAATAAAACTGGGTAGTAGAAAAGGTATGATCAAAGTGTTACTTGCCTTGCTGATGATCCGCGAAACCTAGAGATTCGAAGTAACAAGCGGCGCACTCCGGGTATTCTATCGCAGACAAAAAAACAAGCATACAATAAGTACTCATCTAATGCATGGGTAAAAGTCAAATAAGAAATCTAACCAGAAGGTTCAACTTAAGAACTCCGGTTTGCAAAAAGAATCAAATCGAACGAAACAACAAAAGTCAAACGGCGAAAGAAAACAACTTCGTTCTAGAAATCTGGATCTAGGGCAAATTTTATAGTAGCAAAATCTTGTTTAAGTTGGTTAAACGGATAGAGGGTTTCGAGACGAAACACCAGGCGTTTGAATCGCTTGATTCCGATAAACGAGCAAAAAGATATACTAAAACGAAAATCGGATCAGAAATCACGATCAGGAAAATCGCGGATTTAATCTGAGAAAAAGAAAAAAACGACGAACGTTCGCTAGAACGAACGAACGGACGAACGCTCGCTATTTAAATAAACCGGAAAAACCGATCTATTTAAAAAAACCGAATCTAAAAAACCGACGGAAAAACCAACGGAAAAACAGAACGGTTTTTCAAAAAAATAAAAAAAACGGCGCGGAAATCGAGGCGGCGGCGGACCTCGGGCGGCGTGCGGCGGTGGCGGCGTCCAGCGGCGCGGCGGGGCGGCGGCAGCGGCGGGGCTGGCTAGGGTTTCGGCTGTGCCTCCCCCGGCTATATATAGCCTAACGGGCCGGGAGTCCTAGTCGGACACGGCCCTAGGTCGGTGCGCGTTTTTTTTACGCGCAGAAGAAAAATAAAAAGAAATACTAAACGGACTTCAAAAATTCCGAAATAAATTTTCACGGGCTTCTAAAATCAAGCCTCAGAAGGTGAATATTTATTTGGGGCCTAAATGCAATTTTGAAAAACGCACATTTTTCCTAAATTCAAATAAAACACCGAAAAACTCCGAAATAAAATCTTATTTGATTTTATTATTAAATCCTCAATATTTCTTTATTTTGGAAAAGTCATTTTATTCCCTCTCTCATATTTTTGTAAATAGAAATAATTGATGATAAAATAATTAAAATCAAATGATCCTATTCTCAAAATTTGAGAAAACTCAAATATGAAAATAACGAAATCCCCAACTCTCTCCGTGGGTCATTGAGTTGCGTAGAATTTCTAGGATCAACCAAAATGCCAAAAAATAAAATATGATATGCAATGATGATCTAATGTATAACATTCCAAATTTAAAATTTGGGATGTTACAAACCTAACCCCCTTAAGATGAATCTCGCCCTCGAGATTCGGGTTGGCTAGGAAATAGGTGAGGGTGGTCCTTGAGCAATTCTTCCTCTCGTTCCCAGGTGGCTTCATCCTCTGTGTGGTGGCTCCACTGAACTTTGCAAAACTTGATAACCTTGCTGCGAGTGACTCGATTGGCAAACTCGAGAATCTTAACGGGTCTCTCCTCGTAGGTCGAGTCGTTATCCAACTGAATAGTTTCCAAAGGCACTGTGTCTCTCAACGGTATGTCAGCCATCTCCGCGTGACACTTCTTCAACTGGGAAACGTGGAACACATCATGAACTCCTGACAATCCTTCAGGTAATTCCAACTTGTAGGCCACTTCTCCCATACGCTCCAAAACTCGATATGGTCCTACAAATCATGGCGCTAACTTCCCTTTAACTCCAAAATGTTTTGTTCCCCGAAGTGGAGATACTCGAAGATAAGCTCTATCTCCGACTTCGTAAACGGTCTCCTTGCGTTTAGAATCTGCATAACTCTTCTGTCTGGACTGGGCTACCTTGAGCCTATCGCGAATCAACTTCACCTTCTATTCAGACTCTTTAATCAAGTCAGGTCCAAACAACTGGCGGTCTCCAACTTCGTCCCATGACAACGGTGTCCTGCACCTCCTTCTGTACAAGGCTTTGAAAGGGGCCATCTTTAAACTGGTTTGGTAACTGTTGTTGTAAGAGAACTCTGCATATGGCAAATTGTCGTCCCAACTAGATCCGTAATCTAGCGCACAAGCTCTCAGCATATCCTCCAAAATCTGATTGACTCTCTCGATCTGTCCATCTGTCTGTGGATGAAAAGCTGTACTGAATTCTAGCCTGGTACCCAAAGTTTTGAGCAACTGCTTCCAGAACTTTGAGGTAAACTGGGTTCCTCTATCTGATATGATACTCCTTGGAACTCCATGCAAACATACGATCCTGGTCATGTATATCTTTGCCAACTTAGCACTGGTTTAAGTGGTCTTTACTGGGATGAAATGAGCTACTTTCGTCAATCGATCAACTACAACCCAAATCGAGTCGTAGCCTGAACGAGTCCTAGGTAATCCCGTGATAAAATCCATGCCTAACTTATCCCACTTCCATTCGGGTATCGGCAATTGTTGTAACAATCCTGGTGGCTTCTGATGCTCTGCCTTTACTCTCTGACATACATCACAAACTGCTACATACTCTGCAATATCCTTCTTCATTCCGGTCCACCAGAAAATATCCTTCAAATCCAAATACATCTTGGTATTTCCTGGCTGAATCGAATATGGTGAATCGTGTGCCTCTTGCAGAATCAACTTCCTGATCTCCGGGTCATTGAGCACATAAACACGGTCTTCAAACCATATGGTGTCGTGCTCATCCTCACGAAATCCTTTAGCTTTTCCTTTGCTCAGTTTCTCCTTTATAGCGGCAGTCTCTTTGTCAGTCTTCTGAGCTTCTCTGATTCTATCCATCAAGGTTGACTGAATCTCCAATGCTGCTACATAGCCTCTCGGAACTATTTCCAAACATAGTTCACGAAGATTTTCTGCTAACTCCTTGGGTATTTCTCCCGTCATTAATGTATTGACATGGCTCTTACGGCTTAAGGCGTCAGCTACTACATTAGCCTTTCTGGGATGGTATTGCAATCTCATATCATAATCCTTGATGAGTTCCAACCATCTCCTTTGTCTGAGATTCAACTCCTTCTGTGTGAAAATGTACTTCAAAATCTTATGATCCGTGTATACCTCACAATGGTTTCCAATGAGGAAATGCCTCCATGTTTTCAAAGCATGCACTACGGCTGCTAACTCCAAATCATGCGTGGCATAATTCAACTCATGAGGCTTCAGTTGTCTTGAGGCATATGAAACAACTCTCCCTTCCTGCATAAGCACTGCTCCAAGTCCTCGATGTGAAGCGTCGCAATACACCTCATAATCTTTGGTCTGGTCTGGCAAAATCAACACTAGTGAGGTAAACAAACGTTTCTTCAACTCCTGGAAACTAGCCTCACATTCCTCCGTCCATATGAACTTGGTATCTTTCTTTAATAACTCCGTCATAGGCTTCGCAATCCTTGAGAAATCCTCAATGAATCTCCGGTAGTATCCTGCGAGTCCAAGAAAACTCCGGATCTCTCCCACTGTAGTTGGTGCTTCCCACTTGGTCACGGTATCTACTTTGGTAGGATCTACTGCTATACCTTCTCCAGATATAACGTGTCCGAGGAATCCTACTTCCTTCAACCAAAACTCACATTTGCTGAACTTGGCATATAATTGATGTTCTTTGAGCTTTCCAAGTACCAAACGCAAATGCTCCTTATGCTCCTCTTCATTCTTCGGATAAACCAGGATATCATCAATGAACACTACGACGAACTTATCCAAAAACTCCATAAATACTTTGTTCATCATGTTCTTAAAATAGGCAGGTGCGTTAGTCAGACCAAATGACATAACGGTATACTCATACAGCCCATACCTGGTGGTAAAAGCTGTCTTAGGAATATCCTGTTCTCAAATCTTCAACTGGTGGTATCCTGATCGCAGATCGATCTTGGAAAATACCTTAGCTCCTTGCAATCAATCAAACAGATCATTGATCATTGGTAGTGGGTACTTGTTCTTAATCGTTACTTCATTCAATCCTCGATAATCAACAACCGTCCTTAACAATCCATCCTTCTTCTCCACTAGAAGTACTGGTGATCCCCCAAGGCGAAGAACTTGGGCGAATATATCCCTTATCCAGTAACTCCTTAATCTGCTTCTTAATTTCTACCAAATCCTTTGCTGGCATCCTATATGGTCTCTTTGATATTGGCCCGGTGCCTGGAAATAGCTCAATCAAAAACTCAATATCTCTATCCGGTGGCATGCCTGGCAAATCCTCTGGAAATACTTCAGGGAAATCCCTTACCACTGGTACTTCCTCCTGCACAACTCCTGTTAAGCAATTTACTTGAGTCCTCTTCGGCACATGTCGAGATACATACTTGATCCTTCTCCCTTCTGGGGTGGTAAGCAAAATTGACTTACTAGCGCATTCAATATTTCCTTCATACTTTGATAACCAATCCATGCCTAATATCACATCCAATCCTTGAGATTCCAATACTATTAGGTCTGAGGGAAAAACATAGTTAGCAATCCTTAATGGTAACCGATCACACCATAGACTAGCCACATACTCTGCTCCAGGCGAGGTTACTAACATGGGTGACCTAAGGGCTTGGGTTGGTAGGTTATACTTATCCACAAATCCCCTTGAGATGTATGAATGCGATGCACCAGTATCAAAAAGAACGAGTGCAGTAAATCACTTAACCAGAAACTTACCTATTACTGCATCAGGCTGAGCTTCAACCTCCTCCATGCTAACATGGTTCACCTGTCCCCTATTAAAAGGGTTCGGCTTCTTCCGAGAGCTTCCATTGCCATTTCCATTTTGTATCTTAGGGCATTCATTGGCATAATGTCCGGTCTTCGAACACTTAAAGCAAGTGACTTGGCTCAGGTCCTTCTTGGCTGGGGTTGATGGGTTGGTGCGATTCTGTCCATTGCTTTCTCCATTTCCATTTCCATTCCTGGTACCATTGTGATTGTGTGAGCTACCTCCTCCATGGGTATGCTGAAAATGTCCTCCCGGTCTAGGGGTAAAACGTGGCTTCTGCTGAGCTCCTGAAGTGTACTTTCCTTTTCCATACTTCCTCTTGCGATTCTCAATTTGCTGCTGCTTCCCTTCAATCATAAGAGCACGATCTACCAACTCCTGGTAGTTGTTGAAGGTTGCTACCATCAACTGCATGCTCAACTCATCATTCAGTCCTTCCAGAAACTTCTCCTGCTTAGCTGCATCCATAGCGACGTCATCTGGGGCATAACGTGCTAACTTACTAAAGTCCTCCACATACTGGCCAACTGTCCGTCCTCCTTGGCGCAAGTTGTGAAACTCACGCTTCTTCATGGCCATAGCTCCTGCTGAAACATGCGCAGTACGAAAAGCCTGCTGAAACTGGTCCCATGTGACAGTGTCGACAGGGAAAGTGGCTGTGAAATTCTCCCACCATGATGCTGCTGGTCCTTCAAGTTGATGTGCGGAAAACTTCACCTTCTCCGCATCTGTGCATCCTGCTGTGGTCAACTCTCTAGCTGTCTTGCGGAGCCAATCATCTGCTACTATCGGCTCGGTGCTACTGGAAAACACCGGCGGATTCAGCCTAAGAAAACAGGCTAAGTGATCAACAGGTGGTGGTGGTGGGTTGTTGTTGTTGTTCCCCTGATTCTGATTCTGGACTAGCAACTGCATCAATGTGTTCTGCTGCTGGATCAACTGGGTGAGCTCCGGTGGAAAGGTAAATCCGGGGTCACGTCTCGGAGGCATCTGAGGGTTTAGAAAAGATGAGATCTAAGAATAGAGGGGGTCTAAAGAGAAAACACTATCCATATGCACATGAGGCAAAAACAAACAATTCACTTCATTCAATCAAACAAGGGTATACAATCAATCTAACTATCGCAAAAGTGCTCGGACTACTATATTTACATGGTGGACTACTACTACTGATGAGCTGGTCTACTATAAATATTCTTCGGTTGCAGACTCCATGATATCTGCTCCAGCTTCATCAACTTAGTCATCATCGCTTCCGTCTGGATCTGAGTCGGTGTCGTCGATGATGATGTAGTCTTCCGGGCTAATCTCCTTGGGTTCTTCGTCTTCCTCTACTTGTGTAGGGCCTCCCATAAATATTCCAATCTTCTTGATTAGGTCGTCATTTTTCTCCACCAATACTTCAATTTCTTCTTCATAATCTTCACGTGTAGCCTTGAGTTCTTCCTCTAGTTCCTTGATTCTAGTTTTAGCCTTCTTCGGATCTATCATGTCGGCACACATCTGGTTCTCCTGTCGTCGAATGTGCTGGTTTAACTCCTGGATAAAAGCTGCAATTGATCTATCCTTCCTGGTGCTGATCATCTCCCAGTGTTCATCTCAGCGCCCACAAATCTGGTAGATAGTATCCTTGAGGTCATTGCGGTAGACTTCTCCAATGCGTCCCATGGCGATGTGAGTTGCCATGCTCTTTCCTAGACTCCAAGTTTGTGCATCAAAAGAAAACTCTATGGGCTCAGTGACTGGCATGAACATCCTTCCTGGAACTTGAACTTGAATCATCCAGCGCTCTTCTTCAGGTAAAGTGGCGTTGTAGGTTCTGGTGAAGCTTGGTATTCCTATGTTCAGGTATCTAGTGACTTCCTTCAAGTGACGTCCAAAGGGTGTATCTTCATCTGGTTGCGTGAACCTGTTCCTTGCATCCGCCATCCTAAAGTGTAGAAAAGATGAGAGGTCAGAAGAGAAGAGAGTGAATAGTGATCTAGGTCTCTAACTTAGTGGTCGTGTCCTATAGTTAGCGTGTGCTCTGATACCATTCTGTAATGACCAGACCTCAAACAGTCTGATCTCTGTGCTCCGGTGTCATCCCTGGATCAGTAATGCTGACACCACACAGTACTCAGAGGACTTATAACAGAGTAGCAATCACACACTTATTACATCGAGTGTCTCAATAGAGGACTTATTACAATTAATATGGCTTAAGGCCATCTAATAATGATAACAACGGAAGGCTTGGAATATAAGTGAATCCATCAACTCCAACGGCATCACTAAGTATAGAACCACGACCTAAAAACTCCTTAATCGTCATCTGAAAAGTCTGCAACATTAACGTTGCAGCCCGAAATGGGTCAGCACATGGAATATGCTGGCAAGGTAACACATAGAGAGTAATGGAATGAAACAGCTATACTATATGCATATTTGGCTGGTGGAAAGCTCTATGGTTACAGTTTTGCGTAAAGCCAATTTTTCCCTACTTCAAAGGAATAAATTTAATTACTATCATGGTAGTTGTTAAACATTGAGAATGGTTGACAGCATCCTCAATCCCAGTTAAGCATCATCATTAAACAAAACCCAACAAAATTAATTTAGAGTAACATGTTGAGATTCACATGATAATCCAGGTACTAGATACTCAAGATGTCCATAATCGGGGACACGGATAATCATGATTAGTTTATTACACTCTGCAGAGGTTTGCGCACTTTTCCCCACAAGACTCGATCGCCTCCGTTTGGTTTCTCGCACTACAAGGTGTTTGAGAAGACGGATGACCGAGACAGTCTTTCAGAAGCGCTAGCACCTTACGATCGGGTAGACCGTACCACCTACATCCCCTACATCTGCTAGTATACCACTGTAAGAGTTCGCACGACTTAGTCAACTATGCTAGAGCCCATAATAGCTTGTGGCTGCACACGGAAGTTTCTAGTATGAATAGTCTCACGATCTCTTTGAGCCTGGGTGGCGGTCCGAAAGAAAACAGGCAAGTCCTGGAATACCCAGGTGCCTCAATCCACCCAGATGTGTGTTTAAGTTGCCACCTTAGATAAACCATTAATTAACAAACTCACATCTGTCATGGATATCACTCACCCAATCCACGTCTACTAGCATAGCATGGCATAATAAGCAAACGCGGAAGTAACTCCCAAAGGTTTGATAATAAACAGGTAATTGGTACTACCTCAACTACTTCCCATCCCACAATTTAATTAGAATCCTAATCATGCAATGTGTGAGGATTTGATCTAATGCAATAAAACTGGGTAGTAGAAAAGTTATGATCAAAGTGTTACTTGCCTTGCTGATGATCCGCGAAACCTAGAGATTCGAAGTAACAAGCGGCGCACTCCGGGTATTCTATCGCAGACAAACAAACAAGCATACAATAAGTACTCATCTAATGCACGGGTAAAATTCAAATAAGAGATCTAACCAGAAGGTTCAACTTAAGAACTCCGGTTTGCAAAAAGAATCAAATCGAACGAAACAACGAAAGTCAAACGGCGAAAGAAAACAACTTCGTTCTAGAAATCTGGATCTAGGGAAAATTTTACAGTAGCAAAATCTTGTTTAAGTTGGTTAAACGGATGGAGGGTTTCGACACGAAACTCCAGGCGCTTCAATCGCCTGATTCCGATAAACGAGCAAAAAGATATACTAAAACGAAAATCGGATGAGAAATCACGATCAGAAAAATCGCGGATTTAATCCGAGAAAAAGAAAAAAATGACGAACGTTCGCTAGAACGAACGAACGGACGAACACTCGCTATTTAAATAAACCGGAAAAACCGATCTATTTAAAAAAACGAATCTATAAAACCGACGGAAAAACCAAACGGTTTTTCGAAAAAAATAAAAAAACCGGCACGGAAATCGAGGCGGCGGACCACCTCTGGCGGCGTGCGGCGTGCGGCGGGGCGGCGCGGCAACGCGGCTGCGGCGGCGGCGGGGCTGGCTAGGGTTTCGGCTGGGCCTCCCCCGGCTATATATAGCCTAACGGGCCGGGAGTCCTAGTCGGACACGGCCCTAGGTCGGTGCGTGTTTTTTTTACGCGCAGAAGAAAAATAAAAAGAAATACTAAACAGACTTCAAAAATTCTGAAATAAATTTTTACCGGCTTCTAAAATCAAGCCTCACAAGGTGAACATTTATTTGGGGCCTAAATGCAATTTCGAAAAACGTACATTTTTCCTAAATTCAAATAAAACACCGAAAAACTCCGAAATAAAATCTTATATGATTTTATTATTAAATCCTCAATGTTTCTTTATTTTGGGAAAGTCATTTTATTCCCTCTCTCATATTTTTGTAAATAGAAATAATTGATGATAGAATAATTAAAATCAAATGATCCTATTCTCAAAATTTGAGAAAACTCAAATATGAAAATAACGAAATCCCCAACTCTCTCCGTGGGTCATTGACTTGCGTAGAATTTCTAGGATCAACCAAAATGCAAAAAAATAAAATATGATATGCAATGATGATCTAATGTATAACATTCGAAATTGAAAATTTGGGATGTTTCATTTGTAGAGGTGCCAGAGCTCGATTTTGAAATAGAGGTGAATACTATTTTGAGCGGTATACTTTCATTATCAACATAACAACCAAGAGATGGCGATATCTTCCATGCTACACACATTATAGGTGGTTCCCAAACAGAATGGTAAAGTTTATACTCCCCCTCCACCAACAAGCATCAGTCCATGGCTTGCTCGAAACAACGAGTGCCTCCAACTAACAACAGTATCAGGGTAGTTTTGTTCACAATTATTTTGATTTGAGTTGCATAAAGCATGGGACTGGGCATCCCGGTGACCAGCCATTTTCTCGTGAGTGAGGAGCGGAGTCCACTCCTCTTGAGAATAACCCGCCTAACATGGAAGAAACGGACAACCCTAGTTGATACATGAGCTATTCGAGCATACAAAACAGAATGTTTATTTGAAGGTTTAGAGTTTGGCACATACAAATTTACTTGGAACGGCAGGTAGATACCGTATATAGGTAGTTATGGTGGACTCATATGGAACAACTTTGGGGTTTATGGGATTGGATGCACAAGCAGTATTCCCGCTTAGTACTGGTGAAGGCTAGAAAAAGACTGGGAAGCGGCCAGCTAGAGAGCGACAACAGTCATGAACATGCATTAAAATTAATCAACACCGAATGCAAGCATGAGTGGGATATAATGCACCATGAACATAAATATCGTAGAGGCTATGTTGATTTTGTTTCAATTACGTGCGTGAACATGTGCCAAGTCAAGCCACTAGAATCGTTCAAAAGAGGATACCACCCTATCATACCACATCACAACCATTTTAATAGCATGTTGGCACGCAAGGTAAACCATTATAAGCTCCTAGCTAATTAAGCATGGAATAAGCAACTATAATGTCTAATTGTCATTGTAAACACGTTTATTCATAATAGGCTGAATTAGGAACGATGAACTAATCATATTTACAAAAACAAGAGAGGTCGAGTTCATACCAGCTTTTCCCATCTCAATCAATCCATCATATATCTTCATAATTACCTTTCACTTGCACGACCGAATGATGTGAATAATAATAACAGTGCACGTGCATTGGACTAACCTGGAATCTGCAAGCATTCAATAAACAGGAGAAGACAAGGCAATATGGACTCTTGGTTAAATCAACAACAATGCATATAGGAGTCACTTCAACAATTTAATTATGGTCTTCTCCTATCGACCCCCAAAGAAAAGAAATAAAACTATTTACACGGGAAAGCCCCCAACAAGCAAAAGAAGAACATGAAATCTTTCTGTGTTTTCTTTTTAATTACTACTACAAGCATAGAAATTAAAACTAGCTAAAAGCTACAACTAATTTTTTTGGTTTTTTCTGAAGGTTTATCAAACACACGAGAAGAAAGCATAAAAGGAAATAAACTAGCATGGATATTACAATGAAAAAGTATGAGCACCGACATCTAGCAATGAGTGTGTGAACATAAATGTAATGTCGGTGGGAAATACGTACTCCCCCAAGCTTAGGCTTTTGGCCTAAGTTGGTCTATGGCCACGGCTGGCCTGGCGGATATCCAAAGTTGTAACTGGGGTCGTACAGTGATGCAACAATCATTGCATCGTGGGCTGTAGCTTGGAGGCGAGCTATCTCAGCCCTCCTCTTATACTATTCCGCCTCTTCTCTGGTTATAAAATATCTCCCTTTTGCCTGAAAGTCAAAGAAAGTAGAAGCAGGGAGAGCGACGTGATAGGTGCGTCGTCTGTCAAAGATTAATCGATACTGGAGGAACTGATCGTTCCTCTCAACAAAATGATGACGAACCATAGCCTCATAATCCAAATCAGCAGGAGGCATCTCAATATCATCCTCACGTATGGTTATACCAAGAAAATTAGCTATACGGGTTGCATAAATTCCACCAAAGAAATCTCCATTAAATCTATTATGATGCAACCTACGTGCAACAATGGCTCCCAAATTATAAGATTTATCTCCTAACACAACACTCCTAAGAATATTGAGGTCAGGGACACACATGTGACATGCTTCATCCTTACCATTTATGCACCTACCTATGAAGAGAGAAAAATAATGTATAGCAGGAAAATGAAGGCTCCCTATGGTAGCTTGTGCTATATCTCTAGATTCCCCCACAGTTATATTAGCAAGAAAATCTCTAAATTCAGATTTGCGAGGTTCACTAGCACTACCCCATTGTGGAAGTTTGCAAGCAGTGGTAAAATCCTCTAAGTCCATAGTATAAGAATTTTCATAAAGATCAAACAAGACAGTTTGAGAATTGCGTGAAGATGAAAATTCAAACCTCCTCACAAAGGAACTGGTGAGATAGTGGTACTGACGGCACTTTTCTGCCTCGAAGCACACAAGATCGGCGTTGCGCAAATATGCGTTAAATTCTTCCTTAATTCCTGCTCGATCCATGAAGTCCTCTGAAGGCCATTCACAAGGCCGCACTAGGGCGTCCCTTGATGGTTCATCATTAGCATCACGCATTGCAAGCTTGGGTCCTTGTTTCCTTAAAGAACCACTTTGGTACATTTTCCTAAGCATATTTTTTCTTTGAAAAATTTCTGAAATTTTTAGTAACTTCAAATAAAAGTAAACTAGGCTCAACAAAATTGATAGCAACTACTCCTACAAGTGCCTAGGACCTATATCATGCATTAGAACTACTTGGAACCATATAAATTTGACATGCAAGCTCAAGAACGTGGTCACCTCGGCAGCACAAATTTGCAATGAATAAAGTACTAGAACAAAAACTAATTGGAGAGTCACATACCAAGGAACAATCCCCCAAGAAGTTTTGTGAGAGGTGCTTTGAGCAAGGAGATCGAAAATCACAGCAAAATGAGCTAGAACTCGTGCTTGAGATGGATGGTGATTTTTTTGGGAGGAAGAAGAAGTGTGTGGGTGCAGGAATAAGTGGAGGGGAGCCACCGTGGGCCACGAGGCAGGGGGCGCGCCCAGGGGGTGGGCGCGCCGTGGACCCTCGTGGCCAGGTGCTTGCTCCCCCTGTTGTGTTCTCAGTGCCAGATATTCTCAAATATTCCAGAAAAAATCATATTAAATTGGCAGGGCATTTGGAGAACTTTTATTTTCGGGGTATTTTTATATTGCATGGATAATTTAGAAAACACACAGAAATTACTATTTTTGCTTTATTTAATATAAATAACAGAAAGCAAAAAGAGGGTACAGAGAGTTGTGTTTTCTAAATTCATCCATCTCATGCTCATCAAAAGGAATCCACTAACAAGGTTGATCAGGTCTTGTTAACAAACTCATTCCGGATAACATGGAACCGGAGAATTTTCGAATAACACTAGGTTACCTCAACGGGTATATGCACATCCTCAACAATAAGAATATCATATTTCTTCTTGACAGTAGGAAGAGGAAATTCAAAACCTCCAAAAATAATTGATGGAATTTTTCTAATAGAATTCATAGTGTGGACTTGAGGTTGTTTCCTCGGAAAGTGTACCGTATGCTCATTACCATTAACATGAAAAGTGACATTGCCTTTGTTGCAATCAATAACAGCCCCTGCAGTATTCAAAAAAGGTCTTCCAAGAATAATAGACATACTATCATCCTCGGGAATGTCAAGAATAACAAAGTCCGTTAAAATAGTAACGTTTGCAACTACAACAGGCACATCCTCACAAATACCGACAGGTATAGCAGTTGATTTATCAGCCATTTGCAAAGATATTTCAGTAGGTGTCAACTTATTCAAATCAAGTCTACGATATAAAGAGAGAGAGGCATAACACTAACACCGGCTCCAAGATCACATAAGGCAGTTTTAACATAGTTTCTTTTAATGGAGCATGGTATAGTTGGTATTCCTGGATCTCCTAGCTTCTTAGGTACTCCACCCTTAAAACTATAATTAGCAAGCATGGTGGAAATTTCAGCTTCCAGTATCTTTCTTTTATTAGCAACAATATCTATCATGTACTTAGCATAAGGATTCATTTTGAGCATATCAGTTAATCGCATACGCAAAAAGATAGGTCTAATCATTTCAGCAAAGCGCTCAAAATCCTCATCATCTTTTTTCTTGGATGGTTTGGGAGGAAAAGGCATGGGTTTCTGAACCCATGGTTCTCTTTCTTTACCATGTTTCCTAGCAACAAAGTCTCTCTTATCATAACGTTGATTCTTTGATTGTGGGTTATCAAGATCAACATCAGGTTCAATTTCTATATCATTATCATTACTAGGTTGAGCATCAACATGAACATCATTATTAAAATTATCACTAGTTTCATGTTCACTGCCAGATTGTGTTTCAGCATCAGAAATAGAGATATCATTGGGATTCTCAGGTGTGTCAATAACAAGTTCACTAGAAGCATGCAAAGTCCTATCATTTTTATTTTTCTCCCTTTTAGAAGGACTAGGTGCATCTATATCATTTCTCTGAGAATCTTGCTCAATTCTCTTAGGATGGCCCTCAGGATACAAAGGTTCCTGGGTCATTTTACCACCTCTAGTCATAACTCTAACAGCATAGTCATTTTTCTTACTATTTAATTCATCGAGCAAATCATTCTGAGCTTTAAGTACTTGTTCTACTTGAGTGGTAACCATAGAAGCATGTTTACTAATGAGTTTAAGTTCACCTTTAACTCTAGACATATAATCACCCAAGTGTTCAATCATATAAGCATTTTGTTTCAATTTTCTACCAAAGTAAGCATTGGAGTCTTCTTGCCTAACCATAAAGTTATCCAACTCATCCAAACATTGGCTAGCAAACTTAGTAGGACGGATTTCAGCTTTATCATATCTATAGAGAGAATTTACCTTTACTACCTGTGTCGGGTTATCAAGACCATGTGTTTCTTCAATAGGTGATGGATTAAAACCATATATTTCTTCAATAGGCGGTAAATTAAGACCATGTATTTCTTCAATAGGAGGTAAAATTTTAACATCTTCATCTTTAATACCCTTTTCTTTCATAGATTTCTTTGCCTCTTGCATATCTTCAGCACTGAGAAATAGAACACCCCTTTTCTTCGGAGTTGGTTTAGGAATAGGCTCAAGAAGTGTCCAATTATTTTCATTTGTCAACATATTATTCAATAGAATTTCAGCTTCATCCGGTGTTCTTTCCCTGAAAATAGAACCAGCACAACTATCCAGGTGGTCTCTGGAAGCATCGGTTAGTCCATTATAAAGATATCAAGTATTTCATTTTTCTTAAGAGGATGATCAGGCAAAGCATTAAGTAATTATACAAGCCTCCCCCAAGCTTGTGGGAGACTCTCTTCTTCAATTTGCACAAAATTATATATATCCCATAAGGCAGCTTGTTTCTTATGAACAGGGAAATATTTAGCAGAGAAGTAATAAATCATATCCTGGGGACTACGCACACAACCAGGATCAAGAGAATTAAACCATATCTTAGCATCACCCTTTAATGAGAACGGGAATATTTTAAGGATATAAAAGTATCGAGTTCTCTCATCATTAGTGAACAGGGTGGCTATATCATTTAATTTAGTAAGATGTGCCACAACACTTTCAGATTCATAGTCATAAAAAGGATCAGATTCAACCAAAGTAATTATATCAAGATCAATAGAGAATTCATAATCCTTATTAGTAACAAAGATAGGTGAAGTAGCATAAGTAGGATCATATTTCATTCTGGCATTCAGAGTTTTTTGTTTAAGCTTAGCTAATAATTTCTTAGGATCACTTCTATCATTGCATGCAAGAAAGTCTCTTTTAGTTTCTTCATCCATAACATAGCCCTCAGGCACAACAGGCAATTCATATTTATTAGGAGAGCCTTCATCATCACTTTCATCAATATTATTAGTTTCAATAATTTCATTCTCTCTAGCCCTAGCAAGTTGTTCGTCAAGAAATTCACCAAGTGGCACAGTAGTATCAAGCATAGAAGTAGTTTCATCATAAGTATCATGCATAGCAAAAGTGGCATCATCAATAATATGCAACATATCAGAATTAATAGCAGAAGCAGGTTTAGGTGTCGCAAGCTTACTCAACATAGAAGGTGAATCAAGTGCAGAGCTAGATGGCAGTTCCTTACCTCCCCTCATAGTTGAGGGATACATTTTTGTTTTCGCATCTTTCAAGTTCTTCATAGTGACCAGCAGATATAAATCCCAAGTGACTCAAAGAATAGAGCTATGCTCCCCAGCAACGGCGCCAGAAAATAGTCTTGATAACCCACAAGTATAGGGGATCGCAACAGTTTTCGAGGGTAGAGTATTCAACCCAAATTTATTGATTCGACACAAGGGGAGCCAAAGAATATTCTCAAGTATTAGCAGCTGAGTTGTCAATTCAACCACACCTGGAAACTTAATATCTGTAGCAAAGTGTTTAGTAGCAAAGTAATATGATAGTAGTGGTAACGGTAGCAAAAGGTAACTATAGCAAAAGTAATATTTTTGGTGTTTTATAGCGATGATAACAATAGCAATGGAAAAGTAAATAAGTGAAGAACAATATATGGAAAGCTCGTAGGAATTGGATCGGTGATAGAGAATTATGCCGGATGTGGTTCATCATGCAACAGTCATAACATAGGGTGACACAGAACTAGCTCCAATTCATCAATATAATGTAGGTATGTATTCCGAATATAGTCATATGTGCTTATGGAAAAGAACTTGCGTGACATCTTTTGTCCTACCATCCCATGGCAGCAGGGTCCTAATGGAAACTAAGGGATATTAAGGCCTCCTTTTAATAGAGTACTGAACCAAAGCATTAACACATGGTGAATACGTGAACTCCTCAAAGTACGGTCATCACCGAGAGTGGTCCCGATTATTGTCACTTCAGGGTTGACGGATCATAACACATAGTAGGTGACTATAGACTTGCAATATAGGATCAAGAACTCACATATATTCATGAAAACATAATAGGTTCAGATCTGAAATCATGGCACTCGGGCCCTAGTGACAAGCATTAAGCATAACAAAGTCATAGCAACATCAATCTCAGAACATAGTGGATACTAGGGATCAAACCCTAACAAAACTAACTCGATTACATGATAAATCTCATCCAACCCATCACCATCCAGCAAGCCTATGATGGAATTACTCCCGCATGGCGGTGAGCATCATGAAATTGGTGATGGAGGATGGTTGATGATGACGACGGCGACGGATTCCCCTCTCCGGTGCCCCGAACGGATTCCAGATCAGCCCTCCCGAGGGAGTTTAGGGCTTGGCGGCGGCTCCGTATCGTAAAACGTGATGAATCCTTCTCCTTGGTTTTCTCCCCCCGAAAGTGAATATATGGAGTCAGGGTTGAGGTCGGTGGAGCGTCAGGGGGCCCACGAGGTAGGGGGGCGCGCCCAGGGGGGTAGGGCGCGCCCCC
The DNA here is from genome assembly GCF_056163025.1 of Triticum urartu. NCBI lineage: Eukaryota > Viridiplantae > Streptophyta > Magnoliopsida > Poales > Poaceae > Triticum > Triticum urartu. Next base: position 408,447,397 of record NC_141873.1, read on the forward strand.
ACCCTCGTGGACAGGTGGAGGCCCTCCTGACGTGGATCTTCCTTCCAGTATTTTTTATATATTCCAAAATAATTCTCCGTTGATTTTCAAGTCATTCCGAGAACTTTTATTTCTGCACAAAAATAAAACCATGGCAATTCTGCTGAAAACAACGTCAGTCCGGGTTAGTTCCATTCAAATCATGCAAGTTAGAGTCCAAAACAAGGGCGAAAGTGTTTGGAAAAGTAGATACGACAGAGACGTATCAGGCTGCTGTTCGGCCTGAGTTGCCGCTTTATCCCGACCGCAGGGTGGCCGTTCAGCCGCCCTGTCCCAACCACATGGTGGTCGGTCCGCATTACGCGAGGGAGATATGTGCTCCGGCGCCTCCTCATCGAATTGAGGTAGCAGTCTGCATTTTGGGTAGCTCTTGGCTGGGCGGTTAAGGCCGTATTCCTCGACTGTCAGGACATCTGTCCATCTGTCGACGAGCAGGTCTTGTTCAGCTTGAAGCTGTTGTTGTTTCTTTTTCAGGCTCCTTGCCGTGGCTATGAGCTGAAGCTTGAAGCGCTCCTGCTCGAGTGGATCCTCAGGCTCGATGAAGTCTTCGTTTCCAAGGCTTGTCTCCTCCTCGGAGGGTGGACGGTAACTATCATCCCCCGGGTCATCTTCTATGGCCTGTTCGTCAGGGTTGTCTTGCCTGCTGTTGTGTTCCTGTTCGGATGTAGCCCTGACAGGATCTTCATTGTTTTCGGCGTCGCCCGGAGTTCTATTTTCTCCGGTGCAAGTGTTGCCGTCCTTTGAGCGGCGGGGCTTGGAGCGGCGTTTGGGCCGCCGGCGCTTGGACTGTGTCTTGGAGGTTTTATTCGCATCTGGCTCTTCTTTGTCGTCGCCAGATTCATTAGGCGTATCAACCATGTACACATCGTACGAAGAGGTAGCCCAGGCAGAGCACCATACCAACCCATCCGCCCATCAAAACAAAACAGCTCGGGGGAACACCAACGGTATCAACCAAGACACGGAGGGCAGAGCAGGACGCACAAGATCGACGTACAGATCACAAAGATATACCCTGGCCGACGATGATGGTCGCCTATTCGGCCGCTACAAAGCCAACCATGCCCGGTCCGAGCACCGCAAACGGAGCCCACCGGAGGTGCTTCATAGTGTGCCCCAACATAGAGGAGTCGCACACCCTCTTTGCTTCACTAACGAAGTAATGGAGCACAAATTTCCAGACGGGTTTAAACCCATCAACATCGAATCATATGACGGAACAACAGACCCCGCGGTATGGATCGAGGATTACCTCCTCCATATTCACATGGCCCACGGAGACGACCTCCACGCCATTAATACCTACCTCTCAAGCTTAAAGGGCCAGCTCGGCACTGGCTAAATAGTTTGCCAGAAAATTCTATTGGCAACTGGGAAGATTTGGATGACGCCTTTCGAGACAACTTCTAGGGAACATATGTCTGGCCATTATGCGCCGATGACTTAAGTCACATTGTCCAGGAGCCCGGCGAGTCAGCTAGGGAGCTCTGGACCAGGTTCGTAGTAAAAAAGAACCAAATTGTCGACTGTCTGGATGCAGAAGCCCTCGCGGCCTTCAAACATAGCGTCTAGGATGAATGGCTCGCGCGTTACCTCATCCAGGAAGGACCCAAATCCATGACAGCCCTCACCACTCTAATGAACCGCTTCTGCGCGGGAGAAGACAATTGGCTTTCTCGTAAAAGCAACGACGCCAGCGGCTCGGGCACTTCCGAAATCCGAGATGGCAACTGCAAGCCACGATGAACCGAACACAACAACATACACGACACATCAGTGAATGCCGGATTTCACAATCTGAAGCCCGGTCAGCGGAAGAAGCCACTAAAGGCAAACCAGGATGGACCATCCACCCTTGACAGGATATTGGACCGACCTTTTAGATTCACGGTCACCCTGATAGGCCAGCTAATCATACCAACCATAACTTTTGGGTCTTCAAGCAGGCAGGCAAGCTTAATGCTGATCACAAGGGGAGGAGGCCACCGGGCGACAAAGACGACAGATCGGCTCGCCAGCAGAACACCAGGGGCCAAAAAAGTCTCCCTCTGATGTTCGACCACTCCCGGAGTGCAAATAGCAGTTCGTCTTCCGCCACCCACCTACTGTACTGGCGAAATTTGCACCACGCGCACATCACTACGCACTCAAGATACCATGGGCATCGGCGGAAGCACAATTCGGACAACCCTACAAGCATTCCTGTAACGTTTTTATATGTTTTTCTCATTTTTTTGTATCATCTTTAAAAGAACATGTGACCAACTGAACATCATCTACAGCGGACTCTATCGGAGTTCAGATCCATACACTCACCTAAGGGGTTACTGCCGTTAAGGATCCCCCTCCCCAAGGATGGGCTACGCAGACGTGCGACAGGAGGTCCGAAATTACTTTTTGTAGACCGCACTCTTTATTCCTAGCATGTACTATGCCCCTTTTCCTCTGATCCCGACCACGAGCATGTCAAATAGCCGGGTCCATGGTTTCTCTTTTTACACACACACACACACACATATATGTATATATATAGACATACACACACACATAAATTTATCATTGGCACATCGCTCTGTTCTCAGTAAGCCTCACCCGAACCGATCTCTCATACCCTGTCAACAAAGTATGACCTCAACGGCTGCTTTGCAGATGCACCTCGGCACACCCTACCAGGGGCTCGGTGTCGGTGTCAAAACCGGCGGATCTCGGGTAGGGGGTCCCGAACTGTGCATCTAGGCGGATGGTAACAGGAGGCAGGGGACACGATGTTTTACCCAGGTTCGGGCCCTCTCGATGGAGGTAAAACCCTACGTCCTGCTTGATTATTCTTGATAATATGAATAGTACAAGAGTTGATCTACCATGAGATCAGAGAGGCTAAACCCAAGAAGCTAGCCTATGGTATGATTGTTGTTCGTCCTACGGACTAAAATCCTCCGGTTTATATAGACACGGGAGGGGTCTAGGGTTACACAGAGTCGGTTACAAGGAAGGAGATCTACATATCTGTATTGCCAAGCTTGCCTTCCACGCCAAGGAGAGTCCCATCCGGACACGAGACGAAGTCTTCAATCTTGTATCTTCATAGTCCAACAGTCCGGCCAAAGGATATAATCCGGCTATCCGGATACCCCCTAATCCAGGACTCCCTCAGTAGCCCCTGAACCAGGCTTCAATGATGATAAGTCCGGCGCGCAGATTGTCTTCGACATTGCAAGGCGGGTTCCTCCTCCGAATACCTCATAGAAGATCTTGAACACGAGGATCGTGTCCGGCTCTGCAAAATAAGTTCCACATACCACCGTAGAGGGAATAATATTTACACAAATCTAATCTGCTGACGTACCCCGTAGTGTGACATCACACCATAGCCAGGTCTTGATTCGAATCGTTTTTCATAACCTATCTCAGCGTGTTTCGCGAGGCGGTTTCCTTGGCACGTCTTTGTCGAAGCAGAGATCGTGTCCCCTTATTACAGGATTCCCATTAATACAGACGTGGGTAACCCAACCGCGCCTATTAGTAGGACTCCTAAATCTTAGGCAAGTCCCAAACGGCCACGAGGAGGACACTTGATATTCACCCTCTTTATAAAAGGGACAAGGCCTTTTCCTCTCGATCTTAATCGAATCCGCCTTTCGCATCGAGTTCCAACACCCAAAGCTCAGGTTTAGGCGCTTCAGACCTTCAACTATGTCCGGATCCAACCTTCAAGGTCGGTGGATGCCTTCCTCCGTCACAGAGGACATCAAGAAGTTGAGAGAGGCCAGATATCTGACCGCCGAAATTTCGCATCGGCTAGCTGCCCGAGGGCAGGTCGTCCCTACTCCCGAACCCAACGAGAGCGTCGTGTTTGTCTCCCACTTCCTCCGAGGACTAGGCCTCGCTCTGGATCCCTTTGTTAGGGGTCTTATGTTCTATTACGGGCTAGATTTTCATGATTTGGCCCCGGATTCCCTTCTTCACATCTCGACATTTATTGTCATATGCGAGGCCTTCCTCTGCATTACCCCTCACTTCGGCCTGTGGCTCAAGACCTTCGATGTGAAGCCGAAGATGATCGAGGGGCAGCAGCATGCGGAGGCGCTTCGATAAGCAAAATTGATGACGCTCCCTAGCCTGAGGGTTACTTCCCAGAGGTGTCCGGATTGTGGCAGCGGGAGTGGTTCTACATCACGGCTCCCCGAAGTGCCAAGTGGGTAGCTGCCCCCGCCTTTCGCTCCGGCCCCCACCACAACTGATGTCATGGATCAACAAGGGGCTGAGCTGGGCTCCAGCCAAGGACGTGCCAATACTGCAAAGTCGTATCCAAGATCTCTTTGAGAGAGATATCAGTCTGGTTATGGTACTGCAAGTTATGCTAGTCCGTCAAGTCCAGCCTTGCAAACGCCGGCCCCTTCGCCTGTGGGAATTCAACCCGGAAGGACCGCGAGCTATCCAACATTTCCTCGGCATGATGCACAAAGAGATGTACAAATTGTTCTTCGGACCACAAATAATGTGTCCGGGCGTCACTGAGGATGCAGGTCTGAGCTGCAATCGCCCGGATACCCAAGTAAGTAGCCCCACATCCGAACACACTGTCCGTTTTATTCATAGCAACATTGCCCTAAACAAGAAAAACCGCTCTTGGTCCAGGATTGGATAGCGAAGGCAAAGTTGATCAGGTGTCCGGGCCCCTTCCTAAGACCTCACCAAATCCCATGCTAACCAGGATGCTGGAGATCGCGCCTTATCAAGCGCCCTTGGGAGAAGATAAAGGGGGGAACAAGGAGGTTAGCGCCTCCGCGAAGGAGGTTAGCTGGGAAGGAGGGACTGAAACTTCCTCTCCCTAGGGAAGGAAGAGGACCGCCTCTGAGGACCCAGAGACAATGGTCTCCAAACGGGGGAAGAAATCTTCGCTGGAGGGTCCTGCCTTGGGGGCAACCCTGGCCGCACTATGCCCTCAAGGGGATCAGCCCTCCACCGAGCTGTAAGTAAAAGGGTACTTAATAATGAAAATATCTCGCTTTAATTCTAAGGAAAACAACCGAAGCATTTATCTTGCAGTTCGGATCTTAACCCTTCTCAGCAGAGCTCGTCTTCAGGGGATCTTCTTCCAGAGATGATGGAGAGCGAAACGCCTCCCCCTGCCACACCGCCTCACGAGGCGGGCGACCCCGAGGTGTCATCGCGGACGGTTTCAACTGATCCAGCAAGGCCAGAAGGTAATCCTATGGCCACCCGAAGTCCTCAGTATCTGGCTCTTGAAGAGAGCAATCAAAAGAGTCCAGCACCGTCGGGTGTGCGGTCGGACGTACTGAGGGATCTGCTAGAGCAAGCGGCTATCTCAAAAGAGCACCGCACGTTGATGGGTATGGTGATTAAAGGATTTCGTCTACCGAAAGTGGGTCGCATGAAGCCTTTGTGAGTCTACTGACGGGTTTTGAGGTATGTGAAATGGTGTACATTTTTGACAGTACCGCACATTTTTAGATGTTCCTAGTGTAGATAGTAGCCCCTGAGACTCTGGTTGTCGTTGAAAACGGCGGCAAACAGAGGATCATAGTCCCAGGTAATAACTAGACCGCCTTTATGTGCAGGTGGTTGAAGCTCCGGTGGCTAGCCGGATTGATGGGTTTGCCGAACTAAGGCGGCAGCTGGATGCTGCAGATGCCGACATCGTGCTTGTCAACAAGCGGCTTGACGAGGCACAGTGAGGGAGTCCTGGATTAGGGAGTCTCCGGACAGCCGGATTATATTCTTTGGCCGGACTGTTAGACTATGAAGATGCAAGATTGAAGACTTCGTCTCGTGTCCGGATGGGACTCTACTTGGCGTGGAAGGCAAGCTAGGCAATACGGATATGTATCTCCTCCTTTGTAACCGACCTTGTGTAACCCTAGCCCTCTCCGGTGTCTATATAAACCGGAGGTTTTTAGTACGTAGGACAACATACAATCATACCATAGGCTAGCTTCTAGGGTTTAGCCTCTCTGATCTTGTGGTAGATCTACTCTTTTACTACCCATATCATCAATATTAATCAGGCAGGACGTAGGGTTTTACCTCCATCAAGAGGGCCCAAACCTGGGTAAAACTTCGTGTCCCCTGCCTCCTGCTACCATCCGCCTTAGACGCACAGTTCGGGACCCCCTACCCGAGATCCACCAGTTTTGACACCGACATTGGTGCTTTCATTGAGAGTTCCTCTATGTCGTCACCGTTAGGCTTGATGGCTCCCTCTATCATCGTTAGCGATGCAGTCCAGGGTGAGACTTTTCTCCCCCGACAGATTTTTGTATTCGGCGGCTTTGCACTGCGGGCCAATTCGCTTGGCCATCTGGAGCAGATTGAAAGCTACTCCCCTGGCCATCAGGTCAGGTTTGGAAGCTTAAGCTACACGGCCGATATCCGCGGAGACTTGATCTTTGACGGATTCGAGCCTCTGCCTTGTGCATCATGCGGTCATGATGAGTACGATCTAGCTCTACCATCCGACAGTGTTTAGGAGATTGCATCGGCAGCCACTCCGACCCTCAATTCGGAGCCAGTTGCGCCATCCATGGACGGGTGGATGGAACCCACCACGGAGGCCTTACCTCCATCGGCGATCGAGCCGAACATTGACCTTACTCTGCACGAGAACCGTGTTGACAAACTGCCGGATCTCTCTCCGGCCACGGACTCCGAACCGCCTGCGCCCGTTCCTAGAGAATCCAATTGGGCGCCGATCATGGAGTTTACCTCTGCGGATATTTTTTATCACTCACCCCTTGGTGACATACTGAACTCATTAAAGTCTCTCTCCTTGTCAGGAGAATCCTGGCCGAACTATGTCCGGCAGGATTGGGATGCGGATGGCGTCAAAATTCACCGCCCACCCACCACCCACTTAGTAGCCACTGTCGATGACCTAACCGACATGCTCGACTTTGACTCCGAAGACATCGACGGTATGGACAACAATGCAGGAGACGAACAGGAACCACTGCCCACAGGGCACTGGACGCCCACTTCATCACATGACGTATACATGGTGGACACATCGAAAGAAAATGACCACGAGGAACAGAAGGACGCAATGAAGGGTTGTCCCCTCGAGAAGTAGTCAAAGCGGCAGTGTAAGCGCCGCTCCAAATCCCGCCTCGGCAGAAACAACGATCATACAGACCCAACGTTAGAGTAGGGTGAACCATCGCCGGACCACGGCAACACAGAGAATCAAACCGAACAACCCGACTCTGTCAAAGATAATAGTCCGGACGACCTCACACCGGACAGACACCCGGAGCAACAGAATGCCCGTCAAAGGCTTGTTACCACCGCGCGGAGTCTAAAAAAGCAGAAGCAAAGACTCAAGGCTGCACAAGACACACTCGGAATCAGATGGAGCAAAGTACTCAACGCAGCAGCGAAGTACGACGGTAATCGCCCCACCAAGAGCTACCCGAAGCGGAAGTTGCTACCCGAATTCGATGAGGAGGCCTTAGATCCCCCGCAACCAAAAGTCAAAATGGCCACCTAGCCGGATAGACGTCCTCACGACCAACATAGAGCGGCAAACAACGCCACACATAAGCCAATACGCGATCCACGCGAGGGCTCGCATCAAAAGGACGACGCAACCAGATCCATCTATGGAGCACGCAACCGCGCTCCAGCATATGATGCAACACAAAAAAATCCGAATAACGCGGCACACCCAGATACAGGGGTGCCGCACACCCCCTATGTTTCACCGATGAGGTGCTGGACCATGAATTTCCAGAGGGATTCAAGCCCATAAACATAGAGGCATACGACGGAACAACAGACCCTGGGGTCTGGATTGAGGACTATATCCTCCATATCCATATGGCTCGAGGAGACGATCTGCACGCCATCAATTACTTACCCCTCAAGCTCAAAGGGCCAGCTCGGCACTGTCTTAAAAGCCTCCCCGAAAACTCCATTGGAAGCTGGGAAGAGCTCGAAGACGCTTTTCGGGCAAATTTTCAAGGGACTTATGTCCGACCCTCGGATGTGGACGATTTGAGTCATATAACTCAATAGCCCGGAGAGTCAGCCCGAAAGCTTTGGAACAGGTTTCTTACTAAACAGAACCAAATAGTCGACTGTCTGGACGCCGAAGCCTTGGCAGCTTTTAAGCATAGCGTCCACGACGAATGGCTTGCCAGACACCTCGGCCAAGAAAAGCCGAGAACAATGGCAGCATTAACAAGCCTCATGACCCGCTTTTGCGCGGGTGAGGACAGCTGGCTAGCCAGATGTAGCACCAGCGACCCAAGTACATCCAAAGTTAGAGATGGAAACGGGAAATCACAACACAGCAAAAATAATAAGCGCTGGAATAAAGAAGACGGCCCGAAGAGCACGGCGGTAAACGCCGGGTTCAGAAGCTCTCGGCCAGGTTAGCAAAAGCCGCCCCCTAAAGGCGCTAGATATGAACTGTCCAGCCTGAACAAAATTCTGGACCAAATATGTCAGATCCATAGCACCCCTGGTAAACCCGCTAATCATACCCACAGAGAATGTTGGGTCTTTAAGCAGTCTGTCAAGCTGAACGCCGTACACAAGGGGGAGGATACACCAAGCGAAGACGAGGATGAGCCTCTCAAGCAAGACACTGGGGAACAAAAGAAATTTCCACCAGAAGTCAAAATAGTAAACGTGTTACACGTGATCAAGGGGAGAAATAAAGCGGCACTCCCAGAGAAATATGCCCAAGGGCCTATCACCGCGGAGTCCTGCCACTGGTCGGCTCAACTGATCACTTTCGACCATCGGGATTACTCAGCAAATATCCGGCATGCAGGATGGGCTGCCCTGGTATTAGACCCAATAATTGACGGATACCATTTCACACGAGTCCTAATGGACGGTGGCAGCAGTCTAAACCTGATATATCAGGACACAATCCGCAAAATGGGGATAGACCCAACGGGAATTTGCCACAACAATACTACCTTTAAAGGAGTAACGCCAGGCCCAGGGGCTCACTGCACGGGCTCCCTGCTACTACAAGTTATATTCGGCTTCCCTGATAACTTCCGTAGCGAAAATTTAACCTTCCACATTGCTCCATTCCAAAGTGGCTATCAAGCACTACTTGGACGCGAGGGTTTCGCTCGCTTTAACGCAATACCGCACTACGCTTCCCTCACGCTTAAGATGCCCGGTCCACATGGCATCATTACAGTAAATGGAAATATTGAACGATCCCTGCGCGCCGAAGAGAATGCGGCTTCCTGGGAAGCCGCACACTAAAACGGCCTCACCAACTAAAGTATTTGATAGGTCCTCAAGACCACGGACACGGTTAGACGAGTCCGGCACAGCTGTATGTAATTCGCACAGGTTTGATGGCCACACCCCTATCACAAATACAAGGGGCTCAACGCGCGTAGACAAATGACCACCGTGCTACACCTATCCAGGATACGGCACAACGGAGACACAGGCGCAGACGTGCAGCAGGGACCCGTTTCAAGGATTCTTTTCAGATTAAGACCCTGCGTCGACCTTTTTTACTGTCTCTTGTTGATACACATCCCTCGGATTCTCAGTACAATTGAGAAGGATGCTGGCGTCTTGGCATGTGGCCACGTCAGAATAACGCACGTACCTGAACACCATGGGCTTCTTACAAAGGGCACTGATTAGGCCCGGTTCAGACCATAAAGACCGAATACCTTAGGGAGTGTTCGGCGTCGTGAGTTTGGCCCTATATGCATCAGCTGCGAATCATGTCTCTGGTCAAATGTTGGGTTTGCCCGGCTCCTATGTTTTGTTACCTTACGTTCCGCTCTATCGGCTAAGGTAGCACTAGGAGAACTACTACGATTGTGCCCCGGGTCATCCGGACGAGCACCTCAGTAGAGAAAGCCGAAAACTGACTGTCATGATATAGCGTGAGACTGGTCAACCACTCGATGACCTATCGGAATGTTATAATTCCTCCACCTTAACGAAGGGCCGTTTCCCGGCCAGGCATGTACGCACCCCAAATTCGGGAGAGTGCGGAGCCACCAGGGGCTATATAGTAGCCCCACCATCAAACTCCTATGGCTAAGTGAAAGTGTTAAAGCATTTAGTCCGGTTGCCTCGTTCGCTGCGCTATCACCTCCTTAATAGGACCAAGACGTTGGGTTAAGTGTGAACACGCGTCTTCTGCGAACACCTCCGCATTATATGCGTGGGGGCTGAAGCCGACGACTGCAATCTTTCAGGTTATACACATGTATACAAAAACGGCCGCACAGGAGGCATCATACTACTTTCAGGCAAATGTATAAACACAGACTTAATAAATTTGATAAAAACATTGTGTTTACAATGGGAATACATGTCACTCAAACATAATATTCTTCAAGCACTGGGCCTCTATCAAACGAGCACCCTCGAGAACCTCTTCGAAATAGTGCTCGGCAGCCACTCGGCCTATGGCCGAACCCTGAGCTGCAATAGTGGAAGCATCCATCTCCGCCCAGTATGCTTTAACACGGGCAAGGGCCATCCGCGAGCCTTCTATGCACGCCGACCTCTTCATCGCATTGATGCGCGGCACCGCACCAAGGAATTACTGCACTAAGCTGAAATAGCTGTTCGGCTTCGGCTTTTTCGGCCACAACTGATCCAGGACAGACCTCATGGCGAGTCGGGACAACCTATTGAGTTCGGCCCATTCGGCTAGCTGACCAGTCAATGGAAGTGGACGCTCTGGAACGTTAAATTGCGACCAGAACAACTTGTCCACTTCACAATCTATTTGATCTCGGAAGTATTTGGCCGCATCGACAGCGCTCGCCGCCAAGTCCATATATGCGTCTGCCGAACTCCACAGCCGATCCAGAGGGGCATACCGCGCATCTCCGAACTTCCTCTGCAGCATAAAGGGCTTCCCAACCGCAATATCACCGGCTTCACGCAACTCCTCCTTCTTCGCTCTCATAGCAGAGCGGGTGTCTTTGTTCGCCATCGTGGCCTTCTCAAGTACCGTTGCCTTCGCTCGGTTTTCTTTTTCAAGGAACTGGCAATGGTCGGCAGTGTCTTTTAACTTTACGGCCATCTTGGCCATCTTCTCTTTGCTTTCGCAATGCGCGGCCTTCTCGGCTTTCAACTCTTCGGCCGCCTTCAAAGCAGCCGCATTACTACTCCTTGCTTGTTCTTTGGCTCAGGCAAGTTCCGCCCGCAGGGTTTCCACGGTGGCAGCTCCATCTGCAGTCACAACATATTAAAGATACTGGCATCATGCTGCTCTTACTTTGTGACATTCGCCAAAAAATACCACTTACCATGTGCCTCGTCAAGCCTCTTGTTAACAAGCTCGATGTCGGCATCCGCCGCATCCAGTTGCCGCTTCAGTTCGGCAAACTCATGAGTCCGGCTAGCCATCGAAGCTCCCACTACCTGCACATTAAAGTGGTATGGTTATTGCCTGGGACTACGATCCTCTGTTTGCCGCCATTCTTGGCGACAAGCAAAGTCTCAGGGGCTACTATTGTAACGCCCTCGATGCGGCTATATCTCCCACGTGTCGAAGCACGACTTAGAGGCATAACCGCATTGAAAGCAATGTCGCAAGTGAGGTAATCTTCACACAATCCGTTGTAATACATAAGGGAAAAGATACATAGTTGGCTTACAATCGCCACTTCACACAATTACATAAATAAAGCATTACAACATCCAAATACAATCAAGGTTCGACTACGGAACCAAAATAAAAAAAAAGAACCCCAAATGCGACAAGGTCCCCGATCGACCCCAACTGGGCTCCACTACTGATCAACTAGAACGAAACAACACAAAGGACAAGATCTTCATCGAGCTCCTCCTGAGCTTGGTTGCGTCATCTGCACGGTCTCATCGGCACCTGCAAGCTGGTTTTGGAAGTATCTGTGAGCCACGGGGACTCAGCAATCTCGCACCCTCGCGATCAAGACTATTTAAGCTTATGGGTAAGGTAAAAGGTATGAGGTGGAGCTGCAGCAAGCGACTAGCAAATATGGTGGCTAACATACGCAAATGAGAGCAAGAAGAGAAGGCAAAGCACGGTCGATAAAAGTATGATCAAGAAGTGATCCTAAAACAAACCTACGTCAAGCATAACTCCAACACCGTGTTCACTTCCCGGACTCCGCCGGAAAGAGACCGTCACGGTTACACACGCAGTTGATTCATTTTAATTAAGGTCAACTTCAGGTTTTCTACAACCGGACATTAACAAATTCCCATCTGCCCATAACCGCGGGCACGGCTTTCGAAAGTTCAAATCCCTACAGGGGTGTCCCAACTTAGCCCATGACAAGCTCTCACGGTCAACGAAGGAATAGACCTCCTCCCGAGACATTCCGATCAGACTCGGTATCCCGGTTCTTCAAGACATCCTCGACAATGGTAAAACAAGTCCAGCAAGACCGCCCGATGCACCGACATCCTGATAGGAGCTGCACATATCTCGTTCTCAGGGCAACACCGGATGAACACTACGTACAACTAAAACCAGCCCTCAAGTTTCCCCGAGGTGGCGCCGCAAGTGGCTCTAGTTTGGACCAACACTTAGACAAGCACTGGCCCGGGGGGTTAAAATAAAGATGACCCTCGGGATGCGCGACTCCCAAGGGAAAAAGGCTAGGTGGCGAATGGTAAAACCAAGGTTGGGCCTTGCTGGAGAGTTTTATTCAAAGCGAACTGTCAAGGGGTTCCCATTATAACCCAACCGCGTGAGGAACGCAAAATCCGGGAACATAACACCGATATGACGGAAACTAGGGCGGCAAGAGTGGAACAAAACACCAGGCATAAGGCCGAGCCTTCCACCCTTTACCAAGTATATAGATGCATTAATTAAATAAGATATATTGTGATATCCCAACAAGTAACCAATGTTCCAACAAGGAACGAACTCCATGTTCCAACAAGGAACAAACTTCAATCTTCACCTGCAACTAACAACGCTATAAGAGGGGCTAAGCAAAGCGGTAACATAGCCAATCAACGGTTTGCTAGGACAAGGTGGGTTAGAGGCTTGGTTTAATAATATGGGAGGCATGATAAGCAAGTGGTAGGTATCGCAGCATAGGCATAGTAAAAGAGCGAGCAACTAAGCAAGCAAAGATAGAAGTGATTTCGAGGGTATGATCATCTTGCCTGAAATCCTGCAAGGAAGAAGAACGAGTCCATGAAGAAGACAAACGGACGTAGTCGAACGAATCCTCACAACAGGACGTTAACGGAACCAACCCGAAGAAGCAACACCGGAAAAGAAGCACACAACATAGTAAACAACCAACACATGAACATGGTATGATATGCGGGATGCGGTATGCGAAGCATATGCATGATTTGCAAAGAAATGATAGAACCTGGCCTCAACTTGGAAATCCAAGTGTGCCACTGGAAATATGAGATGAAATCGCTTGAAAACGATATAAAGATCACCGGAATCGGAGTCACGGTTTGGAAATGGCAAGCGATTCAAATATGGCACCGGTCTGCGATATACAGCAAGTAGTCATCTAAATGAAACGAGATGAACATGCTACAGCACCCAAACATGGCATAAAATACATGGCTGGAATGCATTCATGATGCTTAACAAAAGTCTAGCACTGAGCTACGGCCAATTCATCCATTAACAGGTTCAAACAAGCATGGCAAAAGTGCAAACGGTAAATAGATCTCAGACTTGGTGAAATTAACACTTGTCTGGAATTTCAGATCAGATAGCACTCTTCGGAGCATGAAAACTATATGCTACAGGACCTGAACATGGCAAAGTAAAGCATGGCATGGAGCTACTCAAAGAGCTTAACAAAAGTCCCTTAGTGACCTTGAGCCAAAATATAACGCCCTCGATGGGGCTATAGCTCCCACGTGTCGAGGCACGACTTAGAGACATAACCGCATTGAAAGCAATGTCGCAAGTCAGGCAATCATTACAACATCCCATGTAATACATAATAAAAGGGGGAGATAACATAGTTGGCTTACACTCGCCACGTCACATCAGAGTACATAAATAACATCCATCAAACAAACACTCATGGCCCGACTACGGCGCCAAAATGGAAAAGAACCCAACATGCGACAAGGCCCTGAATCGAACCCCAACTAGGCACCACTACTGATCATCGGGAAAGGAAACATAATAACGCTGAGAGTCCTCGTCGAACTCCCACTTGAGCTCGTACTCGTCACCTGGAGCGGAATCACCTCGACCTGCATCTGGAATTATAGTATCTGTGAGCCACAGGGACTCAGCAATCTCGCACCCTCGCGATCAAAACTATTTAAGCTTATAGGAAGGATAAGGCAAGTATGTGGAGCTGCAGCAAGCGACTAGCATATGTGGTGGCTAACTTATCCGCAAAAGAGAGCGAGAAGAGGAGGCAAGGCGCGAGCGAGAAACTAGAGGAACAACCTGCGCAAGCATAACTCCAACTCCGTGTCCACTTCCCGGACTCCGCCGAGAAGAGGCCATCACGGTAACACACACAGTTGGTTCATTTTAAATTAATTAAGGTTCAGTTATCTACAACCGGACATTAACAAATTCCCATCTGCCCATAACCGCGGGCACGGCTTTCGAAAGTTCAATCCCTGCAGGGGGTCCCAACCTAGCCCATGACAAGCTCTCACGGTCAACAAAGGAATAGACCTCCACCCGAGTCACACCGATCAGACTCGGTATCCCGGTACAACAAGACAATTCGACAGGTTAAAACAAGACCAGCAACACCGCCCGAATGTGCCGACAAATCCCGATAGGAGCTGCACATATCTCTTTCTCAGGGCACACTCAGATGAGACATCCTACGAGTAAAACCAACCCTCAAGTTGCCCCGAGGTGGCCCCGCAGTCTACTCGGTCGGACCAACACTCAGAGGGAGCACTGGCCCGTGGGGGGGCTAAAATAAGATGACCCTTGGGTCTGCAGAACCCAAAGGAAAGAAAAGGGTAGGTGGCAAATGGTAAAACCAAGGTTGGGCATTGCTGGAAAAGCTTTAATCGAGGCGAAATATCAAGGGGTTCCCATTATAACCCAACCGCGTAAGGAACGCAACATCCGGGAACATAACACCGATATGACGGAAACTAGGGCGGCAAGAGTGGAACAAAACACTAGGCGAGAGGCCGAGCCTTCCACACTTTACCAAGTATATAGATGCATTAAGATAACATAGTAATATAGTGATATCCCAACAAGTAAATAGATGTTCCAACAAGGAACGGCTCCAATCTTCACTTGCAACTAACAACGCTATAAGAAGGGCTGAGCAAAGCGGTAACATAGCCAATCAACGGTTTGCTAGGACAATGGTTGGTTAGAGGTTCAATCATGCAATTGGGAGGCTGACAAGCAAGTGGTAGGCATCGTAGCAGTGGCAAAGCAAAAGAGCGAGCAAACTAGCATAGCAAAGATAGTAGTGAATTCGAGGGTATGATCATCTTGCCTCCACAGTTGTCAGAGTTGACTGGATCCTCACAAGCAAACTCAACGGGCTCCTCGGTAGCGAACTCGTCTCCCGGATCTACCCAACAAGACAAACAAGCAACAAGGATACAATCAACCACGTGCAAGACCAAGCAATATGATGAAATGATGATATGCTATGCGGGATGCGATGCGTGATGCAAAATGCAAGATATGAAAGGAAATGCATGAACCTGGCCTCAACTTGGAATTACAAGGGTGCCACAGGATAGAGGGGCTGAAATCGCTTGAAAACGATATAAAGATCATTGGAATCGGAGTTACGGTTTGGAAATGGCAAGCGTTTTAAGATATGACACCGGTCTGCGATTTCAGCAAGTAGGCATCTAGATGCAACGAAATGAACATGCTACAGCCACCAAACATGACAACAAAATACATGGCAAGGATGCACACAAGATGCTTAACAAAACACTAGCACTGAGCCATAGGCAAATTCATCCATTAAGAGGTTCAAACAAGCATGGCAAAAATGAATATGCAAAACAGATTCCAGACTTAGTGAAATTAACACTAGCCTGAAATTTCAGATCACGAAGCCCTCTTCGGAGCAGCAAAACAACATGATAGATGACCTGAACATGACAAGTAATAATATGGCATGGAGCTACTCAACAAGCTTAACAAAACACCCAAAGTGACCTGGGGCCAAAAGGGTTCACAAAATACTCTACCGAGCTCACGAACATAGCTCGAACACAATCAGTTTTCAGACTTAGTGAAAACTGAGACATGCTGAAATATAACCCACGAAGGCATGTAAACGAGCTCGATGCACTCACTACGGTGCAAGTCATGGCAAGGAAAGCATATAACCAGCAAGAAGGCACAATATGCTAGCTACACATGGCAAGAACAAAGGCATAGCATGCATGGATCACTAACGGTAGCATCGGCAAAATCGCAAACAAGTTGACGATCTGCCCAGGTTAACAACGAAGCAAAAGTTGAGCTCGATTGAGTCAACGTAGAGCACTCCATATATGCAAAAAAAGATATGGATGGATAGAGCATAACATAAATATCAAAACTCCCTTACTGATCTTCCTCAAAAGAGGCACGGATCACTACGAAACAAGCTGGACATATAGCATCATGAACTAAAATATCCCAGACTTAGTGAAAATCACTAAGTCCTTGGAATCAGCAATCTCAGGTACCTCCCTTCGCAAGCTTGCACAAGACAACACACACATCCTAAAAATGCATGGGTGGCACCTCTGGAAATAAGACAAAATGCTTAACAATTCATCCCAAAGGGGCACAGGCATATCATGCACGAATTAAACATGGCAAAAATGACAAAAGTGCATGATGAACTAACGGATCTGCAATTTTACTCATGAGGCCTCCTTCTAACAGCATTTTGGGCAACAAGATAACCTCAAATGCAAATGATGCAATGGAATGAAATGACATACATGTCGAGACGAAGATTTTGATATATCATACGCCCAAAACGGAGCTACGGTTGCGGAGATATAAGCAGTCAAAGTTGCATAAAATAATTAGACGGGGGAGGGGAAAGTCAACCCCTAGGGTTTCAAAATTCCAGATTTGAGATCCAGATCGAGGCACGGGAACCGAGGCGGCCGGGGTACTGTAGCTCGCCGGAGTCGGAGCTCGCCGGAGACGCGGGCCGCCGGTCGGGGAGGAGGTTGCCGGGGGCGGCGCCGGCGCGGAGGCGGGCGGCGCGGCGCGGCGCCGGGGATGGCGAGGCGGCGGCGGCCGGCTCGGACGGGGAGGCGTGCGCCGGCGGCGGAGTTGCGGCGCGGCGGCGGCGGCTGCTCCGGCCGCCGGAGCCGAAAGGGGCGGCGGCGCTGGAGGCGGGGAGGCGCGGGGCGCCTGGGCCCGGGAGGCGGCGGGCGGGGGCCGGGCGCGGGCCAGGCGGGCCGGCGGCGATGCGGTCCCGCCCTGGGGACAGGTGGCGGGCGCTGGGTGGCTGGCGGCGGCGGGCGGACGTTGTCCGGTCGGATCCGGACACGTCCGTCGGTGGGGGGGGGGGGTTGATCTGCTTTTTTTTGAGGAGGACGGGGAGGAATCTGAGATTAGGAATGGGGGGTGTATATATAGGCATAAGTGGAGCTAGGAGAGTCCAAATGAGGTGCAGTTTTCGCCCACGCGATCGTGATCAAACGCTCTAGGACATGGAGCAGAGTTTGGTGGGTTTTGGGACAAATTTGGGGGGTGTTGGGCTGCAACACACACGAGGCCTTTTCGGTCCCTCGGTTAACCGTTGGAGTATCAAACGAAGTCCAAATGATACGAAACTTGACAGGCGGTCTACCGGTAGTAAACCAAGGCCGCATGGCAAGTCTCGGTCCAATCCGGAAATGTTTAATCCCCACACACGAAAGAACGCTAGAAAAGGCCACCGGAGGAGAACGAAGCGCCGGAATGCAAAACGGACAACGGGGAAAATGCTCGAATGCATGAGATGAACATGTAT
Source organism: Triticum urartu (assembly GCF_056163025.1). Lineage (NCBI taxonomy): Eukaryota > Viridiplantae > Streptophyta > Magnoliopsida > Poales > Poaceae > Triticum > Triticum urartu. The sequence goes on from NC_141873.1 coordinate 408,465,366, forward strand.
GCAAATGCAATGCACGTGATGACATGATAAGAGATGCACGAAAAAGAAAAAAACAACACACGGAGACAAATACCCGAACCCGAGAAATAAATATAACTTAATGCCGGAAACGGCAAGAGTTGGATACAAATATGGAAAGTATATCTGGGGCGTTACACAAAAAGGATCAGAAAATACAATTGCAAGCATGTGAACATGGCAAAAACATAAACAGTTCACAGACTTAGTGAAAACTGGAGCATGCTGAAAACAGATATCAAGTAGGCATGTTTACGAGCTCGATGCACTCACTACAGAGCAAGGCATGACAATCTAAGCATACACCCATTAAGAATACACATTATACAAGCTAGACATGGCAAGAACAATAACATAGCATGCACGGATCAACTACAACATCGTCGGCAAAATCGCTAACAAGTAGGTAATCTGCCCAGATTCACGAAATGACAAAAGTAGAGCTCGATTGACTCAAGCTAGGGTGCTCCATAATTACAAACAAAGACATGGATGGATAGAGCACTACAAGACTAACAAAACATCCCTACTGATCATCCTCAAAAGAGGCGCGGATCACTAGGAAACAACATGAACATATCGTCATATGAGACAAACAGCTCAAGGACTTAGTGGAAATGCTAAGTCCCTGAAATCAGAATTACCAAGTGCCTCACTTTGCAAGCTTGTGCTAGTCACCACACACATCACAAAATACATGGGTTGCACCTCTGGAAAGATGGCAAAACCCTTAACAAAACATATGTAGAGCTCATGGGCATATCATGCACACAATAATCATGGCAAAAATGACAAATATCTAATTGGAGCAACAGATTTGACAATTATCTCAAGTAGCATACTTCCAACAGCATTTCGGGCATCAAGATGAACTCAAATGAAAATGATGCAATGGAATGAAATGATGTACTCTCTAAGACGAACATTTTGATATGCTATATGCATGAATCGGAGCTACGGATGCAAAGTTACGGGGCTATGAACATGAGCACTTGGATCTGGGATTTCGGGACTTAGAAGAAAAACCACCTAGGGTTTACTGTTCATCCGCGGCGGATCCAGATCGGCGCACGGATCGAGGTTGGCCGGGGCACGCACTCCGGTGAGGCGACGGCGGCCGGGGTCGACGGGGGAGGACGGCGGAGGGCGGCGGGGTGGCCGGATCCGTCGCCGGGCGGCGGCGGCGGCGGTTGGTGGCGGCGGCGCGGAAGCGCCAAGGAGGTCCGGTCGAGCTGGCGGTGGCCGGCGATGGGGCGCAGCGTCGCCGGCCGGCGAAGGGCGGCGCGCGGCGTCACGGGCGAGGAGGAGGCGAAGGCGCCCGACGGCGGAGGGAGTGGGTCACGGGGGCCGAGATTGGGCCCGACGGGCTTCGGCGATGTGGGGCGCGCCGGCGCCACGTGGCGGAGCGCGGTAGGTCGGGTGGCGACGGGCGGACGCTGTCCGGTCCACTCCGGACACGTCCGGCGGCGACAGAGGTTGGATCTAGGGTTTTCGAAGGGGGAGGGAGAAGGAGATTTTCGGGGAACCTTTAAATAGGCATAGAGAGAGCTAGGGGAGTCCAAAAGAGGTGCGGTTTTCGGCCACGTGATCGTGATCGAACGATCTAGATGATGGAGAAGGCTTAGGTGGGTTTTGGTCCAAATTGGAGGGGTTTTGGGCTGCAACACAGACGAGGCCTTTTCGGTCCCTCGGTTAACCGTTGGAGTATCAAACGAAGTCCAAATGATACGAAACTTGACAGGCGGTCTACCGGTAGTAAACCAAGGCTGCTTGGCAAGTCTTGGTCCAATACGGAAATGTTTAATCCCCACACGTGAAAGAAAGGTAGGAATGACCACCGGAGGAGAACGAAGCGCCAGAATGCAAAACGGACAACGGGGAAAATGCTTGGATGCATGAGACGAACATGTATGCAAATGAAATGTACATGATGACATGATATGCAATGCATGACACACAAGAAATGACAAGGAAACAACAACGAATAATTGGAGGACACCTGGCACATCGTTCACGGGGCGCTACAACTATCTACACAGGGCACACCTAAAAATGTGCGGTACCATCACAAATGTACATCATTTTACATACCTCAAAGCCCGTCAGTAGACTCGTAAAGGCATCATGCAACCCGCTTTCGGCGGATGAAATCCTTTCCATCACCGTACCCTAATGAGCGTTATCGGAGGGGTTCGAGTTCGATGCGGTGTAGGGGAAGTGGACGTTCTCGCGACGGTAGTCGTTCATGTTCTTAGTCGCACAAGTTTTCTTAGATGTTCAGGGTCACGGCGAGAAACTTGAAGTCCACAGTGTCCTCGAGGGTCGACGGTAGTGGTACTTGGCAAAATGCATGTCGAGGGTATTTGTTCTCGTATCGACGTGGTACTTGGCGATTTCGGAGATGACAGAAGACGAACTTGGTGGTCCTCGTTGAACTAGTACTTGGCGTTAGTGATACACATTTCGAAAGCAGTTCACAACGATGGTAGCCGAAACTTGGTGATCCGAAGGGGTACTTGACGAATAACGGCTGTCGTGGTACTTGGCGATAGTAGTCGTACAAGGGTTTTAGCCGGCCTTGGCGGTTCATCGTGTAGCCGTAAACGTTCTGTAGATGTTCATGTCGTCGTAGCCGTTCGGATCTTGGAGCGATGGTAGTCGTTCACTTGACGGTCTTGAAGGATTCGAAGGGTACTTGGCGGTCTGTCGTGGTACTTGGCATTGTTCCCTGTTCAGTGGTCGTTGGACTTGGCATCAGTAGCACCGACAGTTGGAGGTGCATGATGACAGCGGTGCGTCGTGGTCTGGCACGAGTGCAGGGGGCCGGGCGGATGACGCAGATGGGCCTCGCTGGGGGTCCATGGCAGAGGCGAGCGCTGGTGGTGGATCGACCCTCTGCCTGCTTGAAGCAGGAACACGGCGGCGCAGCAGCAGCTAGCGAGGCATGGGGGAGGTCTAGCGCGGCGCCGGAGACGGGGAACGGGTGCAGGAAGATGGACCCGCCAGTCTTGAAGGAGATCGAGGCGCAGGAGGCAGCTCGAAGCAAAGGAGGTGGCATACGGCGACCCACGCTCCTGGCGGCTCGATGTAGGGGCGTGGGGGCGCTCGAGGCAGGGCCGGAACCTGCGGGTGGTGACGCGAGAGGAACCGGGCAGAGGAGACCCGAGTGGGCAGGGCGCTCCAGTGGGGTAGGAAGGACGGCGGCGGCAGCCATGGGAGGTCGAGCTCGCAGCAGGAGGGAGCAAGATGGCATTGTAGCGGTGCGGGAACGACGGCTCCAACGCGGGGCTGCCCAAATCTCACCGGAGTCGTGGTCAGAGGCGGGCGGCGCGGCTTTTTGAGGAGCTTGGGGCGGCCCTGGAGGAACGGGCGCGTGATGGAGGCGGGTAGAGCAGAGGGAGCGAGGGGAATCGGGGGAGAAGACGGTCACGGGCGAGAGGAGGGGTCGAGCGCGGTGCCTCCTCTCCTGGCGGCGCGAGGGAAGGATCAAGAGGGAGAGGTGCGCGAGGGATCGGGCTAAGGTAGCGCTAGGGTTGGGTTAGGTTAGGTGGGCTTAGGGTTAACAGGGGAAAGACTGGGCCTTTGCCTTGGGCCAAATGGGCCGGCCTAGCTACAGGTTGCGGCTAGCACAGCAGGAGAGGCCCAGCTACCTCTCTTCTCTCTCCTCTTTCTTCTAAAAAAATAGAGAAGTAGAAGAAAGGAAAAAGGAGAGAAGAGAAGGTTGGAAGAGGAATTTGGACATGCGGTTAATTTTCTTGGACTCACAAAAATAAGTTTGACCCAAGAAAATTAGTTTGAATTGGGACTTGGTAAAAGGAAGGTCCAAAAATGTTGAGATTTTTGGTGAAATTCCGAAAAACGATGAAAGAATTTACAGACAAGGTTCGAGGTCAAGAAGTGAGATAAAAAGGCATGGGAAAATTTTGCAAGTGTGTTTTAGATGATTCCATAAGGATGGATTATTTATCATAATTCCCTAATATTGGGAGGGTATGTTATAAAGAGAACTCATCATGTGAATTCCCTCGGTTTAAATGGATCAAAGATCCATACAGTTTACTTAGTTGAGTTAAAAAAAAGAAATGACATGATGGCATGATAACATGATGCAATGCACACGATGCAAAGATGAATGCAACAGACGAAACAAATCACACAAGAAAACCTGAGAACCCTGGAAGGTATCTGAAGCTCCGGTCTTGGGGCGTTACATAAGGCGACCAAGTCGGTGTCGCGGTCGTCCAAGGCCGGGCTCCAGTTCCCCGTCGGCCGCATCGCGCGCTACCTCAAGGCCGGCAAGTACGCCAAGCGTGACGCCGACTTCCTTGTCTCTACTTCCCCTTCCCGGCCCAGCCCCCATCCTCTCTCTACTTCCTTGCATGATCCCCTTTTTTGGGTTGGATTTGAACTGGCAGGTGACCTTCATGGACGATATCGACAATGAGGAGGAGGACGACCAGGATCTGCGTCCCACTGCCTCCCACTTCAACGCCGACCACCTCCTCGCTTGTTCCACCGGCTCAGTCCGCTGCTCCGGCCGCCCCCTCTGTCCGCCCGCCGGCGGAGGGTTCGGCGCTTGTTTTTTCGGCGAGCATGCTCTGGGGCGTGTGGAGGAAGGGGAAGGGGAAGGAGTATGGCGGGGAAGGGGAAGGCAGAGGAGGTGTACGTGGCGTCGAGCGACCAGGGCACCACCAGCACCAGTTTATGTCGAGTACGAAAGTTCAGTCTTAACTGTAAACTCATTCAGTGTTTCAGGTTTGTCCACTAGGTGCTCTGCGCTTTAATATGTTGATTCCATTGTTAGTTAGGACTCGATGTGATGCCAAAACTAGGATCATGTGCTGCACTTGATTGATCTGCGATGATCTCAAGATGTCCTAGTGCTACATAGTGCTACATAGTAGTACAAAGCCAAGCAAACAGATCGTGTATGGTGTATATAATAACCATTTGGACATCTGGATGTCCAGTATTACTGTCGGACAGCTCTTTGATGTGATTTTGCACCTGTAAAACTTAAACTAATTTCTACTTTCTTCTTCAGCAGGGTGATCAGGTTGGGGGGCTGGTGTCGACCGGATGGACCAACGACACCCACAACATGTACATCAGCTCCATGGAGGCGTCCTTCATGCAGCAGCTCTGTGGCCAGTAGCAGCACCACCACCACGCCACTCCCGGCAGGAGCATGATCCATGTGGGTAGTGGCCATGGGCTCAAGGTGCTCCAAGAGGGAGCCTCTGATAACCCCGGGTCTAAGAAGAACGTGCCTCGCCCGCGTGATGTTGGTGCACGAGGCCTGCCCGAGGATCTGTGGGCGAGGTATTTCAAGCTGCGTGATTCCGCTATGAATCGTTGTGGTGATGGGGTTGGTGCTTCCGATGGTGAATCGGGCACCGATACAGTTCAAGCGATGGCTCCGAAGCATGGAATAGGAGTGAGCACTTGCGTCGAAGGAAAATCCTATTGACAGAACCTCAGGTTGCTACACTTTTCATCTTGTTTGCTGATTGTTTCCTTTAGTGTATGTTTTGTTCAGTTTGACAGAAGTTTAGAATTGTTACACGGTGTTGGCTGGCTGTTAGTCTGATATTAATTCAGAAGCATTGATTTTCCTTGGTATATGTTGTGTTCAGTTCTGGCAGAAGTTCAGAACTGTTATGCAGTGTTGGCTGTTACTGTGATATGAATCTACAAGTGTTGATTTTCCTTGGTACATGTTGTGTTCAGTTTTGGCAGAAGTTCAGAACTGTTATGCGGAGTTGGCTATTAGTCTGATATGAGATGCGCATACATTTTTTGCATCTTATATAGGCATTATGACATGTATCTCTTGTGCCATGCTTTGTTACCAACTAGTTAGAGATAAATCAATTCATTTGGCTTTTGCTCACTGTTTTTACTGTCCTGTGTTGCTCATACTATACGTACAGCCTGTTGTTGAACTTTCTTACCCTGACGGTTGTAGTGTAAAAAGTGAAAAAAGTCAAAACCTAGCTGAAACTTTCTTGCTTTCGACATCTAGTGTTAGCACTCTTAAGTACGGAGCCTTGAGTCAAGAGCTTCTTGTAATTGTAATGACTAAATAATGGCTGTGTATCTACTACTGTCGTAGAGGTGACTGATTTTGTTCTGTACGTTATAATAGCACATGCATGTGTGGAGTCCTGTTTGTTTCATATCTACTGCCTGCCATCATGTGCCATATTTTCCAAGTAGATTAGCACACGATCAGTGGTTTTTAGCAATTTTCTCATGCCCATGTGTGGTGTGGTAAACAGAGGACGACACACTAGTAACTGCACAACTCTGAAATGCTATTGATTACTCATTGTTACACAATGCATGCACCTACAGCTACCGGGATTTGTACTAGTTACTAAATGATGTGTGTTTTTCTTCAGTTTGATTGAAAAATTGTCCCCCTTTTTGTGCATGCATACATCTGCCCACTGAGCCACCAAACATGTTGTAAGGCTTAATCTGTCAATGGTGTGACTCTGTGTTTACATTGTTCCTGGTAGAATTATTATGCTTGGCTCTCTACTCTAGTAGTGCTGTCTCTAGAGGCGACCGTGATTTTGTTATACACATGATGATGCAAGTATGGACTGCTATTTGTTTCATATGTACTACCATCATATAAATGCCTGCCATGTTCTTCATCTCCCCTCCGTCTGATTCCTTCTGCCTGCGTTTGTTTTGTGTCTCAGATTTGTAGAAGCTACCGCTGCTGTAGGTGGAACAGGAAGAAGCCCTCATGGCTGCTGCACATCTGAAGTGGTGAGCGCCACCCCATTTTTTTGGTACTGTGAAGTGTTAGTTGGTACTGTGAAGTGTTAGTTGATGGTTGGTTAGTCTGTTAATCAAAGTATTCTTACATGCTGCGAATATATACTACAAACACCAGAGTTGATCATTAAAACATATGTCGCTCCTATTTTTTGTGTGAAAATGTACTAGTTATCTGCAATAAAAGCTAGACATGAACCAGCTCTTGCTTCTAAAGGAACATAGTATAAATTTAGACCTCGTGTGTGATGCTATAGATTTATAAATTTTTCTTTATCTTATTCCCTAGCTGGCACTATAAATTTTGCTTTGTCTTGTTGATAATGCCATATGTCTTATGCAATCAGATTACATTTTTGTTTTTTATGGTAATATAAAAAATATTCGTGCTGTCAAAATTTTCACAGTGCGTGTTTCACTTGTACTCAATATGCTTCTAATGGCCGATCCTTCCATTTTTGTTGTGGCATCTTTACTTTCACAGGTGTTTTGTGTTCTGGAAGATGGAAGAGGAAGAAAACTTATTTTTGTTGAACTAAATTTTATGTATTCTGTTTTGTTGTACGTATCATTTGATAGTTTTGTATAAGAAAAGGTGATACTATTTTGTACGGCTTTATGGTCTGTGATGTAAACATATTTAGTGCTGAAATATGAAATTATTTGCAAAATTTGTCGAAAAGGAGGATCATTTGTACGAATATGTGAATGGGCTGAAAAGAGTACTGGACCAACATCAGGATTGAATTATTATTTGAATGTATAAAAAGGCTGAATGTAAACCAGAAATGGGCTGCACAAAATTGACCTATATTCTTGAAAGCCAAACGTGCATAAAAATTGATGGGCTGACCAGTTGGGCTTGGTCCATGTAGCTGACAAAAAATAACAGAAATAAATGTATTAAATGGGCTGAATTATTGGGCTCGACCCATGTAAAGCGTTGAATTGGACCGGGCTGAATCTTACAAACGACCTTCTCAATTGGTCGCAATTTTGCCACGTCAGATTGCCACGTCGGATCCGACGTGACCTGGGCAGACAGCCAGTGACCAAAACAAAAGGTCATGGGTTCAACGACCTTCTGTTAAAGGTCGCTAATTTCAGTTTACGACCGCCGGCTTTTGACCTTTTGTTTTTGGTCACAAAAAGGTCGCAAATGAAAAACTATGACCTTCCAGCGGCCAATAGTGCACTACTAGGAAAAGGCCTACTAATGGCGCACTGGTTTTGCCTACCAATGGCGCATTACCAATGCGCCATTAGTAGCATGCCACTAGTATATCTTACTAATGGCGCACCACAGGTGCGCCACTAGTATATGGTATACTAATGGCGCACCAACTAGTGCGTCATTAGTATGTAACAGCATGCGCCATTAGTGTGCCTCCCGGGGGGCCATACGTAAGCATGGCTTTGTCATACTAATGGCGCATTCTCTGTTGATGCGCCATTAGTATCCTTTGGCATACTAATGGCGCACCTGGTGGTGATGCGCCATTAGTATGAATATTTGGTTTTTTTTTCTTTTCTGATTTTTACGCAGGTTACAAAATATATTATTAGACAGAATATAAAATATATTATTAGACAGAATATAGACAGCAACATCAGATTCATCAAATACAATAGAAGATTAGTCTCCGAATACAATTCATCATATTAGTCTCCGAATTCAAAAGACCGAACAAAGATAAAACATTACAAGTCTCAAGACCGCGAGTATCGAGTTTGTCTTCACATTACAAGTCGATATCGATCATCTAAACTACCATCACATAGAAGAGAGTTGTGGTCATCACGATGAGCATCATCGCGATCAAACTGGTCTTCATCCGGTTCCTCCAACGCTCCCTCCTCTCTCCCGCTAGATAGCGGGCGTATCTAGATTCGGCCTCGGCCCTAGTGGTGTACCCTTTGTAACTATTACCGCTGAAACGGTGAACCTGTCTCCGACACTCCTCCCAGTCATCGTAGACTCCGGAAACCTTACCCTTGTACACGACATACGACGGCATCTCTATGCACAAGCCAAACAACAGACAATACATAAGCAATATGTAAGTATGCAACAAAAGGATCGGAAGAGAAAAGCAAGACATTAATAGCACGATTCATGGTCCTACTAATAAATAGCATCGATTACATCTAAGTTGAACGACTGTCCAAACCAAAAAGACATACGAATTCATTAAAGTATAATTACAACATGAGCCAATCAATGTTTCAGAACTACACATCACTACTTTCGACTCGACTCATCGGACAGGAACGTGGATGAAGCCGCCGTCTGTCGTGATGGTCATGAAATCGCGGTCGTTGTCACCCTGCATTTGTAGCATTTCATCTATCTCACTGTTGGACGGTTGATATCTGAGGAAGAACTGCCCCGAGGTATGAAGGACATCTTGATGGATGATGTCCGCAAACTCCGACTGGATGCGAAAGAATTCTTGTCTGAGGTCCGCGTCCTGAACTGCCGACAAGCTCGCAGGCCAATCTTTGAGATTATCTGGTAGCAGAAGTTGATGATGGTCCCTTACGATCGCCCGCATGTGATGGAGGGCGTAGTAGGCATCCTTCTGACCACCAGGCGGCTACTTGACGCAGCAGAACTTCGTATTGTGTGCGAACATGTGCTTGTCGTACTTACGAACTGCCCTGGTGAAGGTGCCTCCAGATTTGGCGTAGGCGGGGAGAACATCATCAAGAACTTTCTTGACATTTGTGTAGTCTATCTTGGAGTTACAGTTCGGGTCTAAATACGTGGCCATGGAATATTTCGGGCTTAAGAGGATGAGTGTGCAATGTGTGTCACTGCACAGAACACGGAATGTTAGAAAAAAAAGAACGATCGAAATCTAAGAAATCATATGTTACGGGGCGGTTAAGGGATGACTTACTCGGGAAAGTAAGCCACAAGGAAGTTATCCTTATCTAGGTTTGCCAGAATGACGCCTTCGAGGTGTGAACTCGCAACTTGGCGGTCCCCAGCGCTGCTCAAGTGCTTGGCACGCATGTAGAAGGGGTCGACTATCACGATGTCCGGGGTCTTGTCTCTAATGATCCGCATCTCCATACTCAGCGAAAACAGCCGAACGAAGGTGTAGTGCAGCGGATGAAGGTTAAACATAGCAAAGATGTCATCAAACCGCAGGACGATCGTACCCCCGATGTCGCCATCCACAAAGCCCTTGCCCTCTGGCACCTTGGCCACGAAAACCGGGAATGCCACATCCTTCTCTCTGAGACGCCGCTTATCCAAAGAAAGAACACTGTCGTGCAGACTCCGCATAGCACCGGTTGCAGCATTCAGCATATTTGGCGGTAGCATCGCCCTACCCGCCACATGCACCCTCCTCGAGATATCCTTAGGTGAAGGTGGCCCGTCCTGAGCACGGATCGAACTCGGTGCCGGCTGGCTCGCACCGGCGCCCTTGTTAGTCATTCGTTTCCGTCCCTTCTTCTTGATCTCCTGTAATGGGACCGAGTTCTGCTCACAGACCGCCTTCTTGAGCATGTTGGGGCTGATAATATTTCGCACCTCAGCTATCTGAGGCTCGGTGAAGGCGGGAGCTGGAGGCGTGTCCTGAGAACTGAACGCCAGACGACGCCTGTTGCAATTGGATTTCTCCGCCGTACCAGCTAGATCGCGGTCGTCTTGGTTGGGTTCTTGAGAAAGAGGCCCGCAGAACTCGTCAGCGTACCCATGTTCGGCAAAGTACTTATCAACTTTGGTAAATGTACCGTCGTCGTTGTTGTCGCCGTCCGGATCCTGTGCCATAGGGCTGTCCGGATCCTGTGCCATAGGGATGTCCGGCAGGTCCGGTAGCGTTGCGGCGTTCTTGCCATGGCTTGGCGCCGGCATGACTGGCGGTCTTGTCTGTGGGGTGGTGTCCCCCGCCCCCAAACGAATCTGGCTCTTTGGCCAAAGCAGGGGCCAGTTTACGCAGGTGCTGAGGGTCATCTCATTTTCTTCATCGGCCCCAGCGGGTCGAATCGGAGGTAACAGCTTATCGCAGCCTGGCAGCACCCGAACCACTTCAACCCTATACATTATGGGTGGCATCGGATTACCGTGGAACATGGGGTTGCCCGGTTGAACGATTCTGCCCTTGGCGACATCGACCAACTCGGCGCCCACGAAATGCAGAAGAGTGCAAGGAACGTCGGCGGTGCCCTGCGAAAACATGTACAGGGCGTCAGGGATGCCTAGTCAAATGCAAGGAGATGAAGTCATCGGCCGAGAGGATTGGTTACCGTGATGCCGTTGGGCTCGGCTAATGTCGAGGCACCGCCAACGGCGAGCGTGCAACTGACGGAGGGGGCGCTTGCTGGCGAGGTGCCGGCCGGCGTACACCCGGGTGCATTAAGCTCCAATGCCCGTGCCGACGCCGGAGACACGAATACCGCCTCCGCCGGAGACACCAATGGCGCCGCCGCCGGAGACACAAATGGCGCCGCCGGAGACACCAATGGCGCCGCCTGCGCGTTGTGCGAGTTGCTGGCCGTGAAGCTGGGAATCGGGGGAGGCCCCTGTTGGCCGCCTGCAATCCACGTCGTCAGCCCATGAATCAACGTAGGCACCATGGCGTTGAGCGTCGTTCCAAGTTGTTGTTGCACTTGCTCTTGGACAAGCTCCGGAATCCGCACCACTTGTGCCTTGAGTTCTTCAACCTCGCGCGTCTGGCTTTCCGAGCTGGTCTTTTTCTCCTTCCGCACACCAGCGGTATAGTATGACCCCCATTTTGTGGACAAGCTTTGCCGGCCACACGACCAGCTGATGTCGGCTTAGTGAGCTTATCCTTGTTTTTCATTACGTTCAATGCCCTATTTAAAGGGGTGTCGAAAGGGGAGCTCTTAGACGACCCTGCGCTACTGCTTTCAGTGTCCTGCGAAAGGAACGTGAACCATTTAGAAATATTGGGGATTAATTAGAGTGCAACCATATGGAGCTAATTATGCGGGGGTGTATTCCTTACCAGAAGAAGCTCAAGCGCCCTGGTCTTCGGATCCGTGGTAAGCTCCTTTGTTATCGGGTCCTCCTTGTACCGGGCCCTGACATAGTTCCTGGTCTGCTTGTCACCGTTGTATTTCTCGAAGCGGTGCGGTAGGCCTTGCTCGGCACGCTCCGCGTCCTCCTTGTCCCATATAGGCTCCGCCACTCTGTAACCGCCGGGACCGAGTTTGTGTTCCCCTAAGTTCAACTCCCGAATTTCTTTCCCCCACCGACTTGATTCGGAGGTTGCACTGCTCTCGCACTTGATCTTGAACTCCTTGTACTCATCTTCACTCATCAAAGGATATTTCGCCTTGATCTTCTCATAACTATCACCTTTATCAATCATTCTCTTCACCGCGCTTTTCCAAGTAGACAGGGCCGTGCTCATCTTCGTGAGGGTGGCACTGTTCACTTTATTCCCTGAGAGGCGTGTGTTTTCAAATTTGGCGGGGAACTTGTATCATTCGGTGCAGCTTCGTGAAGAGGAGGTTGCGCAAATTCCCTCGGTCCTTATGCCTAAGGTTCTCGGTGTTGATCGAGACGGTGCTCCAGAGAATGCACCCGAGCTGAAGCGAGTACCCCTTGACTATATGTTTGGGCTCCGTTGGATTCCCGTCGGAGTCCACTTGAGTGAATTCCTCCTTGAGGGTGCGGAGCGCATTCGGGCGCCGGTCCTTCCTTTGCTTCTTCGGTTGGCTGGCATCTGTGTGTGCGCCGCCATCATCAGTGGTGGCATCCTCGGCGGCACCATCAGTGGTGTCATCCCCGATGCCACTAGGGGTTGTGTAATCAGGATCGGTGTCTTCCGGGGCGTCCTCATAGCGGTGAGGTTGTTCCTCCATCTCCTGGGACAGCTCCTAGAATTGCTTGCCGCCCGAACCACCGGCCTCATCGTTGTGGGCCATGTTTCGCTCTAAATAGGAAAAAAGTTTGGTCAAAAAGTTGGTTATTGTCAAGGAACAAGATCATGGTCTCATCATTTAGGGTTTGTCGACACCGAGGCACCCTAAAAGCCTAAGCTTTCATCATTTAGGGTTTGTCGACGCCGAGGCACCCTAAAAGCCTAAGCGTACATCATTTAGGTTCTCATCAACACCGAGGCATCCGGGGCAGCCAAGTTAAGTTTTCATCATTTAGGGTTTATCGATGCCGAGGCACCCTAGGTTGGGCCTAATCACTAGGCACTAATCACTTGGCTCTATTGCCACCTATGTTGGGTTTATCATCTAGGGTTTATCGATGCTAAGGAGAATTCTAAGTTGGGCCTAATCACTTGGCTCTATTGCCACCTATGGTTTAATGCAGGAAGAATAAAGGGGCAGTTGATCCTACTTAATTAAGTACTAAGATACCCCGGCCCATGCATTATCGCAAGTACCCCATATGTCCTATTTTTAGCAAAGTCATGCTAAAATTCACGGAAAATTTCAGCATGACCTTTGCTGAAAATAGGACATATGGAGTACCCGAATTTGCCGGAACAGAAGTTAATCGACATTCCGACAAACTCAAGGGCCTCTCGGGGTACCTGCAAATTCATCACGACACGATGGCCGGAGACAAAACCTAGCAAACTAGCACCACAATGTGCCTCTACTTTCATATGGATGAAAAGGCCACAGACCATATGGTCCTCTGCTTTCATATGGACAAAAATCAGCTCAACTTATGTGAGCTTCCATTCCAGATCTAATAGCAGCAACTTGTTCACTTGTAGCTCAACTTATGTGAGCTGCCTTCAAGAAAAGAAATCTGCAGTGGCACATCTGCTCTCTGAATACATTGGCAAGAAACAAAACAACACCTAGTACCATCCATCTGCTATGGCCGTATCATGCAATTTAACTAAGCACTAACAGGTAATTATATAACAGAAAACTTGGCGCGTATGTGTCACTTACAAGTTATTGTTACTACCTGGGAGGGATTATATGCTTGTTTACTACTACTAATACCATTTTTAATATAATCTTCATTGTCCTGCTATTTCTTTTCTTACAAGTTTTGATGCCATAGTGTCTCAGGTTCTTCCTAGTTAAAACATGTGATTTTGAGAAGGAATTTGCCCAATTTTCGCAGGGAGACAAAACTTAGCTAAAAATTTGATATAACAAGTAGTCCATGAAATTATATTTCCTCTAGGCAAAGTAGAAGATATTATTTTGTTTTTCCTCTAAGGTAAAGGAAATAGCCATCACTTTGAAGTGTCTAATAGATGAAATAATGCATGAGTTAGAAATATATGTGCAAGTGTCTGAAGGCATCCTGTGAAGCAGAGCTTCCAAATTGATCTTCTTGAAACATTGTTACTAAGTAAGGCTTAATTTCATATTTCTGCAAACTAAGGTAAACCAATTATTACATGCATAAATTTCTCATTTGGAGAAGCCAAGTATCAAAGGTTTTGAACCATGAGAATTTATTGCATTTTTCGGTGACAACACGGCTAGGAAAAAAAGACTCTGATACAGAGACTAATGACGCGATGCCCCCTCCCTTAGAGGCATTATCACAAACACCTATCAAGCACAATCCTTTCACATGTAAACTTGAGCATGCTTTGGAAAAATCACGCAGCAAGCAAAAAATTGAACAGAGGATGCAAGAGGAAGGAGGGAGGGGGATGAGGGAAGAGGGAGGAAGGACGAAGGAGTGGTGGCTACCTGCCTACGGACTGGTCGCCGGCGTAGCTCCGGGCGACAGCGTTGCTGGGCAGGAGCGCCTGCTCCAGGGAGGGGGGCACCGCTGGTGGGAGCGGCTGCTTGATGGGGGGAGGCGCTGCTGGGGTCCTGTACCGGAGGCGGGGCAGCAGAGGGTTCGGCCGGCTGGGTGCGCCGCGGCGGCGGGCCGGCAGCGATGTCGGCGGCTAGGAACCCTAGCTGTTGCGCTCGGGAGGGAGGTTGACGCAGGCGGGGCCACGGGGGGGAGGGGGACGGCGAGGGCGCGGGCGCGGGCGGAGGGGGGACGGTGAGGGAGGTGGTCGGGTGCGGCGGGGGAAGCGAGCACGACCGGGGACGGCGAGCACGGGGGAAGTGGCGGGCGGTGGTGGTCAGGCGCGGGTGAGACGAGGCAGGGGAGGGATTAGGGAGAAATGGAGATTGGGGATTTTAGTGTGGGGGGAGGCTTAGCAATGGCGCACCACCCAGGGGTGCGCCATAAGTACATCCATAGCAATGGCGCACCACCGAGGGTGCGCCATAAGTAATTTAATCTAGCCCGACTTGTCAGGTTATATACAACCTAACCCTATCTACAACAGACCTCGCCCACTAGCCTGACTGGTCAATATGTAGCACACACACCAGGAGGTCTTGGGTTCGATTCCCAGGCTCCCCAATATTTTTTTATGCATTTTAAATCCTGTTTGATATTTATTTGTGTTTAAATATGTTCAAACTTGTTTAAATCATAACAGTAATATTTTTTTATAAAAAACAGTAATAACCCCCCCATGGGTGCGGGGGGCCGGGTGCTCGTCGGCGGCGGTGGAGCTAGCTAGCGGGGGAGGGTGCGGGTGGGATCGAGATCGAGATGGAGGGGGATCGAGATCAAGTGTCCTCATGAATTCAAAAAGTGCCCATGAAATTTAAAAATATTCATGATATCAAAAAGTGCCCATGAAATACAATCGAGAAATGAAGACTACGATTTAAATACAATCGATCTTAGCTAGCTATCTGTTCACAATCTTCTTGCCCTTCTTTTTCGCAAATGGAGTTCTTCTATGGAACGGACGTCCTTTAGGTAGGGTGGTCCTGCTTCTTCTTGTGGTGTGTACTGCTACTTCATCGTCGTCGTCATGTTCGATCTTTGGGTCGCCGTACTTGTCGAAGTCTTGCTCATTGGCTACTCCATCCATTCCGATGATCTTCCTTTTGCCTCTCCTCACGACAACACGACTGGGCTTTGACGGGTCGGTAATGAAGAAGCATTGGTCCACTTAGGAAGCCAGTACCCATGGCTCATTTTTTGCGGTGACGTTTGCGCCCGCGGTCTTGGATTTGGCTTCGGGTATAACCATGATGGTGAAATACCGGTCTTCTTTTAGGACGCTCTTGGCCCATCTGACACGGAACATCGGGACCTTCCCTCCAGCGTAGCTCAGCTCCCAGATCTCCTCGATCCTTCCATAGTATCTGTCCTTGTCGTTGCCGGTGTAGGATTCCATCGTTACCCCGGAGTTCTGATAACCATCGCTCTTCATGTCCTTGTCCTCGGTGTAGAATGTGTAGCCGTTGATATCGTACGCCTCATAGGTCATCAGGTTGTGCTCGGCGCCCTGTGACAAGGCGAATATGAGTTTTTCTTCCGCGGAAGAATCCTCATGTAAAGGGTACGACAGAAGCTTCTGCTTGAACCAACGCGTGAAACATGAGTTGTGCTCTTTGAGTATATCTCCGTCCGTCCTCTGTTGGCCTCGGTCATTGTACGTCTTCTCAATAAAGGTTTTGTGCTCTACCACCCAAGGATCGACCACGTCTATGTGTTGTAGCGCGACTAGGTTTGCTCTTTCAAAGTCGGTGAGTCGACCCTCGAAGTCGACATGCATTTCGCGGCGACCCTCACGGTGACCCCATCCAGCGAGCCTGCCGAGGTGCCTGTTGACGGGCAGACCAACGGGGTTCTCGATGCCTAGATAATTCGTGCAGTAGGAGATGCACTCTTCGGTCAGAAAGCCCCTGGCTATACTTCCCTCTGGACGTGACATGTTGCGAACGTATCCTTTGATGACACCATTCATCCTTTCGAACGGCATCATGCTGTGCAGGAACGTCGGCCCGAGTTGGATGATATCCTCCACGATATGGACCAGCAGATGCACCATAACGTCGAAGAATGTGGGCGGGAAGTACATCTCAAGCTCGCATAGTATCACCACGATCTCTTCCTGTAGCCTTCTGAGTTGCCTCACGCCAATCGACTTCCGAGAGATGACGTCGAAAAAGTTGCATAGGCCAAATAGCATTTCACGGACGTGCGCGTCCATGATCCCACAGATTGCAACTGGAAGTATCTGCGTCATCAGCACGTGACAGTCGTGAGACTTCATCCCGCTGAACTTCTGCTTCGCTGGGTCTAGGTATCTGCTTATCTTCCCCGCGTAACCTTAAGGAAGTTTTACTCCTAGGAGGCAGGTGAAAAACTGCTCGATCTCCTCCTGACTTAGAGTGGAGCACGCGGGAGGGTAGTCATTTCCGGTCTTCTTGGCCTTTTTGCCTTTGCGATGACTTTCTGTGTCCTGCTTCGCCTCATCATCATCATCATCATTAGCGTGAAGCTCCTGCCTGATGCCCATTGATTTCAAGTCTGCCCTTGCTTTCGGCCCATCTTTGGTCCTCTCTGGCATGTTGAGCAGGGTACCAAGCAGACTCTCGCACACGTTCTTCGTGATATGCATGACATCAAGGCTGTGAAGCACACGGTGGATCTTCCAGTACGGCAAGTCCCAGAAAACAGACCTCGTTTTCCATACCTTCAGCAGCGGCTCTGGCGCCTTTCGCTTCTTTCCCGGCTCTGGCGCCTTTTGCTTCTTTCCCGGCAGTGGGCGGTCTTTCCAATTTTTCAACAGCTCGTCTATTTCCTCGCCGCTCCTTGTACACGGGCGTTTGCGGGGTTCGGTTTCACCATCGAACAGATCCTTGCGTTTCCTCCACGAGTCATCGTCGCAAAGCCACCTTCGATGTCACATGAACACGGTTTTCAAAGACCCGGGATCTCTATCTAGCTGGCGATACGTTGTGTCATCCATGCACCTTACGCATCCAGAAAATCCGTGGACTACCTGCCCCGCGAGATATCCATAACCGAGATAGTCGTGCACCGTCGTGAGCAGTGCGGCTCTCATAGGGAAATATTCTTTCTCTGCGGTGTCCCATGTATTGGCTGGCGTTTTCCACAGCGTTTCTAGCTCCTCCTTCAGCAGCCCCAGATACAGATTGATGTCGTTCCCTCGTTGTTTCGGCCCTTCAATTAGCATACTCATGTGAATGTACTTCCTCTTCATGCACAACCAGGGGGGAAGGTTGTACATCCACACAAACACAGGCCAGGTGCTATGTGTGCTTCTCTGGCTGCCAAACGGATTGACTCCATCGGTGTTCGCGCCCAGCACGATGTTCCTTGGTCCTTCCCAAATTCTGGGTATTCGAAGTTCAACGCTTGCCACTGGCTCGCATCCTTAGGGTGACTCAGCATCTTGTCTTTTTTATTTATCTCCGGATCATTTCCTTCATCTTCCCACTTCTTCTCCTCCCTATCCGCGTGCCAACGCAGGAGCTTTGCTACCTTAGGGTCCGCGAAATACCGCTGCAGATGAGGAGTGATCGGAAAGTACCACACCAATTTTCGAGGAGCTTTATTCCTCTTCTTGTATCGAGTGACGCCGCACACCGGACATATGGTAGACTCCGCGTGCTCGTCCCGATAAATGATACAATTGTTCATGCACACATGGTATTTCACGTGCGGTAAATCCAGAGGACACACGATTTTCTTCGCCTCCTCGAAACTGGTCGGGCACTTGTTCCCCTTGGGAAGACGTTCATGTCAGAATGACATGTTCTCGTCGAAGCATGTGTCGGTCATTTTGTGTTTTACCTTCATCTCCAGAGCCATGAGCGTTACTTTCAGGCGGGTATCCTCGGGCCTGCATCCTTCATACAATGGAGTAACCGCGTCTATCTCCAGTTGATCCAGCTTGGCTTTCTCTCAGGCGGCAGCTCTTGCGTTATCCGTCTGCTTGAGAAGCAGCTCTTGAATATGAGGGTCCTGCACCCAGCCTCCATCGTCGTCTGCTCCGGCATCTTCATCTTCATGATCATGCCCTTCGTCTTGATCTTCCTCATCATCATGTACGACATCTTCTACATGATGACTGTGTACAGCATCACCGTCGTGATCATGTCCTGGAGATTCTTCATCTTCTCGCCCGCCCTCGCCGCGGTGGTACTTGTCTTGTTGCCCTTCCTCATTTCTTGCCCGGCCCCGGCCATGGACGACTTCATAGTCATCTTCATCACCTTGCCACCTATAGCCATCCATGAAACCACGCAAGAGCAGGTGGTCCCGCACCTGCCCAGAATCCGGGTCCGCAATAAGGCTCTTCAGCTTGCATCTTCGACACGGACATCTTATCTCCGTCTCGTTCTTTTGAAGCATCTCGGCCTTCGCGGAGCTCAAAAACCTATTCACGATGCCTTCAGTCATCGTGCAGACCATGGTCGCCTGCGGGGTAGAGCAAAACGATATTTTAGAACCAAGAAATTTTTTGGCATGACCTTCCCTAAAAATAGGACCAAAAAGAATGCATAGTGCCAAAATTCTCGCCGAAACGGAAATGAATCAAAACATTCCGGCAAAATATTGGCAACTATCGCATTTCAAATACCGGTACCTTCAAACACAAACATATATGCAACACCACAAACACATGCAACACCACAAACATACATAGATCTAGCTAGGCCACAAAAAGTGCATGTGCACGTTGTTGGAGCGAGCTAGGGAGAAAAAAAGTAGATCTACATCATGAAGATAGCTTTCCCCTTACTTACCTATCAAAAAAGGTAATTTCACCATTTAATTTTGATGAATCTATGGTGGAAATGAGGTGAGGAGGAGGAGGAGGCAGCCGAAAGCTTGGAGAAGGAGGTGGAGGGAATGAAGTGGGGAAAGTGAGTGGGTAGGTGTGGGGCTGTCCAAAATATCTTGTTGGGGTCCCAGGTTACTAATGGTGCACCACAAGGAAATGCGCCATTAGTAACCCTGGTTACTAATGGCGCACCTGCAGGTGATGCGCCATTAGAAGTTTTGCAAAAAAGTAAAAAATATAAATATATATACTAATGGCGCACCGTGTAATAGTGCGCCATTACTAGTTTAAACTAGTAATGGCGCACTGTGAAACGGTGCGCCATTACTAGTTTTGCAAAAAAAAGAATAAGAAAAAAATTACAGTAATGGCGCACTCTCTGCCTGGTGCGCCATTACTAGTTAGAACTAGTAATGGCGCATTGTCGACCTGATGCGCCATTAGTATGTATGAAAAAATGGAAAAAAATTAATACTAGTGGCGCACCCTGTTTCTAGTGCGCCATTAGTGTCTTCCACACTAATGGCGCATCACCAACAGGTGCGCCATTAGTATATAGTAGTGGCGCACTACTTCCCTGGTGCGCCATTAGTATCAATCATATCTATAACCCTTTTCCTAGTAGTGGTGAGGGTCACAAGTTGACATATTTCTTGTAGTGCGGGTGCTTCGACACACCGAATTGTGACCAAAAAAGCTTCTCCGTTGCATATCCAGCTCTCGTTTGGTAATATCGCGCTGCATCGGAAGAACTCTTCGGCAAGTCCAAATACTCGTCCGGAGAACTCCACACTTGGTTGAGCTGAGCAAAGTCCGGGTCTGCAGCTGAAAAGGCTTTCCAGCCACTATCTCTTTTGCCTGCCGAACCTCCTCACGGAGTGCTCTGGACTCTGATCGCGCTTCTCCTGCCTCCTGTCGGGCCTTGTCCAGTTCCACCATTAAGGCTTTATTCTCCCTCTCAAGAACTTCGCAGCGGCCGGTGGCATTCTCCAAAGCGAGTGTCATCATGAATACTTTCTCCTCGCCCTGGCATCGCGCAGCTTGTTCGGCCTTCAGTTCAACCGATGCTCCTTCAGCAGCAGCATCACTAAACCGGGCCCGCTCCTTGGCCCGGATTAGCTCCGCCCGAAGAGCCTCCATGGCGGCAACACCATCTGCATTTCATGCACATCTCATATAAAGCTTTTTCCCACGTCAAGCACACGGGTGTAAAGAATGCTCGAAATACATACCTTGCGAGTCGTCAAGACGCGTGTTGATCAATGCAATGTCATCCTCCGCAATATCTAGCTTTCGCTACAGTTCGGCCACTTCCGTATTCCGGACAGCCACAGGAGGGGAAGTAGCATGTATTTCAAATTAACCCAAGGTTAATATCTGAGCATATCTCTTTGATCCTCCGATCACTTCCTTCGGAAGATAATCCGAGTCTCAGGGGCTACTGCATATACAACAGGTGCATTCTGTCAATAAAATTCAATTGACAAAGCTACAACACAAACCTCAAAACCTCTTAGAAGGCTCATGAAGGACTCGTCCAATCCTCTCTTCGCGGATAGAACCCTTTTGACCACCATAGCCATCAAGGTACGATGCTCTTTTGAAATGGAGGCTTGTCGTAGCAAGCCCGTCAGCATTTCTGGTGCTCCCGGGTCTTCGGAAACCGCCACCGGAGTATGGCATTCCTGTGAAGGAACCCACTTACTTGCCTCCAGAATCGTCTTCAGCTGTAAACCGGACGGTTTGAGGACGCCAGTCTTGACCCCGGAACCCCGAGCGACCAAGGCACCGCCTTCGGGTAACACCTTCTTCGCTTCCTGTACTACTTGGTGTTCAGGAGGTGCTCATCGGGACGATACCTCGGTATCATCTGTCCTATTGGGAGATATGGCCGGAGAAGGCGTATCACTCTCCATCATCTCCGGAAGAAGATCTCCCGAGGAGGAGGACGATTGAGAAGCACCGGGCATTAACCTGCAGGGACGAACATATATCAGATGATTACTTAATTAATACGAAAAGAATGAGGTGCATTTAAAGTACCCCAGCCTCGCTTACGGTCTGCCTCAAGGTTCGTCCTCGTCATCAAACTCTACGGCAGCCTCGCTCGCCTGGCCCAACCCGCTCGACGACGGTGTTTTTCCTCTCTTGGAAGGCTTTCCCTCCTGATCTTCGGAGGCGACCCTCTTCTTGCCCTGGAGGGCTCCTCTGCACTCTTGCCCTTGGGCAAAAGGATTTCGGTTTCCCCGAACGCAGCCACCTGGTACGGTGTTGGAATCAGCATTCTCGTCAGCAGGTCGGTCGCAGGGCCTTCGGGAAGAGGCGTCAGACACCAGATTAACACCGCTTTGTTTATCCAGTCCTGTACAGGGATGAATTGTTCAGTATCTTGTTAAGAGATGCCTGAATAAAAGGTGCTTGGGCATCGAGTACTTACTGGAGTGTCCGGATGATTGCAGTCAAGGCCAACGTCTTCGGTGCTGTCCGACCATTGCTCTCGTTCCCCGAAATATAATTTCCACATTCCTTCGTGCGTAGTGCCGAAGAAGTGCTGTAGAGTCCGCCGCCCTTCTGGGTTAAACTCCCACATATGAAGAGGCCGCCGCTGACATGGCAGGATCCAGCGGACTAGCATTATTTGAGCGACGTTCATAAGATCGATGCACTTCTCGGTAAGGCTTCGGATGCGACTTCGCAGACTCTGCACTTCATTGATGGATCCCCAGTCCAATCCCTTATTGACCCATGAAGCAAGCTGAATTGGAGGACCGGGTCGGAACGCAGGTGTAGCTGCCCACTTGGAGCCCCGCACCTCGTTGATATAAAACCACCCCTGCTGCCATAGGTCGGGAGATTTGGCGAAAGATCCTTCGGGCCAATCCACGTCGGTCAGCTTGCCTATTATGACGCTGCCGCACTCTACCTGCTCCTCCTCTGTCACCTGCGGCCTCACACCAAAGGTCTTGAGCCACAAACCAAAGTGCGGAGGAGTCCGGAGTAAGGCCTCACACATGACGGTAAATGTCGAGATGAGGAGAATAGAGTCCGGGGCCAGATCATGAAAATCTATTCCATAGTAGAACATGAGCCCCTGGACGAAGGGGTTAAGTGCAAACCCGAGCCCACGAAGAAAGTGGGATACAAATACTACCCTCTCGCCAGATCTGGGGGTCGGTATGACTTGTCCTTGTGCCGGGAGCCGATGAAAGATTTCCGAGGTCAGATACCTCACTACGCGGAGCTTCGCAATATCCTCCTCTGTGATAGGAGAAGCCACCCACCGGCCCTGATGGTTGGATCCAGACATGACTAGGGCTGGTGGCGATTGGAACCTGAGGGTTGGAACTTGGGGTGGCTGGGGTTGAGGAAGAAGCAAGCGCAAGGGAAGAAAATGAGACTGGGTCTCTATATAAAGGCCCCAAGTATTGGGCGTCTCCCCAAGGTCTCTAAGCTTACCTATTACCAAGGAGTTGTACCCAGGGGACGGTTGCATTACCCACGCCTGCATTAATAAAAATCCCATAAATAAAGGAACACGATCTCTGCCTTGACAAGACGTGCCAGTAAAACCGCACCCCGAGACGTGGGGCGGCTCGCTAGCCGACGGTTGGAAATAGCAACCGGGCAGGCATGATATGATGTCATGAACAGTTATCCACAAGTTGGGCTTGTGGGGTATTATATTCTCTACCATTGTATACACATGTACGGATATACTCACTTCATCCGAAGACTATTCCGGAGTTCGGAAGGAGGGAACCCGCCTTGCAATGCCGAAGACAAATTTGCACGCCAGACTCCTCGTCATTGAAGCCAGGTTCAGGGGCTACTAAGGGAGTCCTAGACTAAGGGGTCCTCGGGCGTCCGGCCTGTTATCCATGGGTCGGACTGATGGGCTGTGAAGACATGAAGGCCGGAGAATGCACCGTGTCCGAATTGGACTCTACTTGGCGTGGAAGGAAAGCTTGGCGACCGGAGATCCCTTCTTATGTAAGCGACTCCATGTAAACCCTAGATCCCCTCGGTGTCTATATAAACCGAAGGGGATAGTGTGAAAAGGACACCATACATACTCACTACCATACCCACATAGGCTAGACTTCTAGGGTTTAGCCAATACGATCTCATGGTAGATCCACTCTTGTAATACTCATATTCATCAATATCAATCAAGCAGGAAGTAGGGTTTTACCTCCATAGAGAGGGCCCGAACCTGGGTAAACATCATGTCCCCCGTCTCCTGTTACCATCGATCCTAGACGCACAGTTCGGGACCACCTATCCAAGATCCGCCGGTTTTGACACCGACAATGCCCGATCACTTTTGATTGCCGGTGTCGGGGATATACCCTGCGGTATGACCCGGCTGGAGTTGTAAACCGGCTGGGACTTGGTAAACCGGCGGAGAGTTAAGACAGAGAGTCAAGACAGATGGCTAAGACAGACGGTAAACCGGCAGACAATGTTAAACCGGCAGACGTTAAGAAGCCCAGGAAGGGAAGTCAAAATAGTTTAAGTTAAAGTCCGAGTTGGACTCCACATGTAACCCGCCCCTTTAACATATATAAGGAGGGGCAGGGCTCCTCAAAGGAGGACAAGCTACAAGCATGAAGAAACAATCTTAGGACTAGACACAAAGAGGAGAGCCGGTTTACGGCGACTCCCTCGTGATGATAATGAGACCTAGCCTCAAACAGCATGTAGGGTGTTACCGGATGATGTTTCCAGGGGCCCGAAGCTGTCTAAATCCTTATATTGTGTTGCGTCTCTCGATTCCGCTCAACCCCTCTCAAGCTACTACATAGATGCGTTGGCCTCACGACTAAGTCCTCACCCTAGGACATCTGCCGTGACAATTCCACGACAGTTGGCGCCCACCGTGGGGCCTGCGCGCGATGGTGTTGAGTTCTTGAAAGGATCTCTCCAAGAGATTGAGAAGTTCGCAAATTTTCGAATGAGGAAAGATTCAGCATGAAAGGATTCATATCAACTACAAGTTCATCTGTCAAAATCAAAGAAGTTTTTAGTGACAGCATATGCAAAATTCCGGTACAAAAGAAATTAGGGTTCCATCCAAGTACGTTGCCGTCACGTCGTCTTAAACCGCCGAGTCCAAGTATGAACCGGTCCAGATTGAAGTCCGCAGATGATCTGATCCGGCGTGTTTGCGTTGCTGCTGTGCATATGCGTTTTCAAGGCCCGAGGGTATCAACTGGCAGCTGCTACTTTTTGCTGTAAAGCGTCAGCCCGGTGAACAGCGATCCGTCGCTATTATTTTTCTATCATGGAGACCAGAACGAGTTGAAATACTAGTCATCAAGTAGTACAACTATTATTATTACGTCAGGTGAAGGCCCCCAGTGAAGCTACCAAGTGCTACTAGTATTAATTCTTTGCAAAACCAATCGGTGAGCAGGACGAACTGGGTTAGAGAAAGTAATCAAGGAAAAGATACGGATCTAGTTAAACCGCCGAGCCAAGTACGATCCGGACTCTATGGCCGTAACCACACGTCCCATCGTTGGCCTGCCTCCACTTGAACCGGCCTCGGCCTTTGCAGGCGAGCCGCTGCTTCATCCTCGAACCGGCTTCCGCGGCACTGGTTTCAAGTCGCCGGCCCAATCGCCGCTCCAAACCGCCGCCTCGTCTCCGCGTCGTCGGCTGCTTCCACGCCCCTGCGCATCTTACCAGCGTCTGCGACTCCGCTCAATCTCCTGCCGGATGCCGCCATAATTCGCCGTCAAGCCGTCCCTGCGCAACCCGGCTGTAAGCCACCGAGCGGCCGGCCGCTGGGACTGGCCCCGAGCCACCTCGCTGCTCACCTCCGCTTCAACTGAGGCCTCGCGAGTCGCACCTGCCCTGGAGCTGCTCCCTTGAGCTGCTACTACCACCTCCACTACTGCAACCCGGCCTGCCGAACTACTGCCGTGAGCCACCCTTGTTCCTGCCGCTGAACCACCGAGACATTATGGAGAACCGGCGGCGATTCAACCACACCTGTCGACGCTCCCTGCTTTCGCGCCCTCGCCCTCGCACTGCTCAGACTCGTCTGAGTCGCCTCCGCCTCCGTGGGCTGCGCCTCGAGCTCCATGGCTGCGCCCGCCGCTCCTACTATGCGTCTGGCGCGCGGCTCCCCGCCGTCTTTCCGCATCACCAGCTCCGTGCTGGCCTCCCACGCCGGCGTCGCGTCCCCGTCAGCAACATGAGCGGGAGCCTCGCCTCCCCTCGCGCGGGCGCCAGGTCGCGCCCCCTCCCGCGGCGCTCACTCTGCTCTCCGCCGGGCCACGCTCGAGCGCCGAGTCCTCTCTCCCACACCTGAGCCGCCTCCGCCTCCGGGGAGCTGCAGTCCCGGTGTTGAACCGCCGCCGGATCAAGTCGACCTGGGCTTACCGCAGCCCCTTCGGCCGTCCGGGTTATAATTGCCAAGAGACCCGCCTTGGCCTTGAGTCTTCTCACCCGCGACCGCACCACGCTGCCGGGGCTGAGTCGCCATCCGCTTGGACTTACCTGCTCTGACCCATCCGCGTGCCAGCTGCTCTGATCTCGCTGCTCAGATCGCCACGCCCGTGAGTCGCCTCCGCCTTGAGATGCCCCGTACAGCTACTCCTGCTGAGGACGCCTTGGACCGGCCCCTGAGTCACCATCATCGCCTTGCCAAGTTACTGCACACCTCCACTGCTGCGATCAGTTACAAACCGCCTTGTTAACCTCTGGCTCATACTTGCCGCCGGGTTGCCGCGCCGTTGAGCGCTCCGACCACAGTCACCGCCTGTGAGTCGTCGTTTTGTTGAGCGCCGCCGCCTCCGAGCTGCTGTATTCACCTCGGATGGACTCCGTTGAACCGGAGTAACCGCTTCAAAATTGCCGCGGCTGTCTGCCTCTGACACACGGCCTGACCGAGTCACCGTCACGGCCGGATTGAATCACCACTCTCTGTCTGGTTTGCCCCGCCGTTTTACTGCCTCTCCAACGCGGCCTCATATCAACGGGCCGCCTCTCCCATGGGCTTGCTTCTGCCGAGCCATTAACTCGTCAGCGCCATTGCGAGCCGCCGTGCCGCGGCCTTGCCTCTGACCACGAGACGCTGGTGCGACTCCTACTCATCCGAATTACCAAAGATCCAAGCCGCTCGTTCCCTTGTTCGGCCCTGAGTCGCCGCCCCGGTTTACCGCTGCTCCGTTGCCGTACTGCGTTGAGTTGCTGGACCGGCCCGCCGTTCCACCACTGTCATCCCGCTTCAAAGTCGCCGCTCGCCTCCGTGATGTTTATTTCGCTCTGAGCCGCTGCTGCCGTAGCCGAGCTGTTACCTCTGCTCGTGGTCGCGTGCTGGTGCGCTCTGATAACCCGACCGAGTGGTCCGGGCCTTGCTTTGTCAACCCATCGCGCCTTGAGCCGGCCCTCTGTTCACTGGGCTCTTCCTATACTCAGGCAAACCGGCCGGCCCTGCTTCAGGTGCTTCAGGAAACGCAAGTAAAGGACCGATTTGAAGGACAACAAAAGTCAAAGTTCAAAAGAGAATGCTGCTCATGGTTTTCACTTGCCAGCAAATTTGGATTTTGATGAAGAGATTAATCCGGAGCTTAAAATGGCAAGCTGAGGAGATGCGTTATCAATGACTTGTTCAGTGCTAAAACCTGGAAACTTTTGCAAAATTTCGGCGATTGCGTTGTGTAAGGTTGACTGTTGCACCTAGCTGTCTCGTTCATGTACTGTCAGTCATATCGATACCCGGCGAAAACATCAAGTGATGTCCATCCAAATTTATTTTATTAACACATATTATTTCTATCAAAAGACAAATTACTTTGATTTGTATATTTTATATATAGAACCATTATTCATTACAAATGTAGTCTATAGCACGGATACGGAGCACGGGTTGATAATATCTCGCCTGGTGATAATCCGGGACATATAACATGATGAATGGACGCACATAAGCTGCTGCTCTTGCGGTCCGGTCCACATCGGCTTACTGGGATCATGTCCGCTTGTTGTCAATGGACGTGCGTAAATCGCCGCCCCGAGACCCAGTCTACATCAACCCATCAGACCGCACCTGTCTGCATGAACTATTTATTGCGTATGAGCAAGTCACAACTTGGGTAGCCCGGTTTTCTTTCAGCAAATTGAAGGCAAGTTATCATCGGCCGCCGTCTGCGCTGGATGGCTCAATGGACATGCACACAAATCGCTGCCACTACAGTTTGGTCAACTTCAAAAATCCAGTTGGAAAGAACCATTGGCCGAGTTGTTGACACGGCTCATACGGGATCATTTATATCCCGCCGCAGTCACCTCAACCTTCTGTGGATTTACATCGCGTTATTAACACCGATGATATATAACTTCTGCTATGGTCAAGTATGGAGAATCTCAAGACAACTCCTTGAGTCATCTTAAGACTCGGGGGCTATGATGATATGACGCAGCAAGTTTTGCCAGTTTCAGCAAATTCAAGTGCCCCAGAATGTTGAAGGAAAACCCGATCCCGGAGGCTACGGTTATATTGGTGCAAATTTAAAGGCCGGCTTAAAAAGAAGGATTCCGGTTTGAAATCCGGTTCAAGGGAAATTTATCTCCCAAGCTTTGAAGATCTCAAATCCAGTTTAAGAATTTCCGGTCCAAAAAGGAATTAATTTCTCGCAAGTTCAAGTTTAAAGGCTGTCAGAAAATTTCCGGCTGAAAATGAGGATTTCGGTTTAAAATCCGGTTCAAGGGAAAGATGTCTCCCATAAAGCTTTGAAGCTCTCAATATCCGGTTTA
Source organism: Triticum urartu (assembly GCF_056163025.1). NCBI lineage: Eukaryota > Viridiplantae > Streptophyta > Magnoliopsida > Poales > Poaceae > Triticum > Triticum urartu. The sequence goes on from NC_141873.1 coordinate 408,493,535, forward strand.
AAATCCCGGTTCAAGAAGAATTTATCTCTTGCAAAAAGTTAAAAGTTGCCGAAGAGGACCTGTTGCCATGATGTATGGTTCAAACATGGGTATCCCGCCTTATTGGCTTATCATATTATTGATTACATGGGGGTTTCGGCTGACAAAGCGGAAGTTCTGTCTGTTAATCCGGCTATCACGCCACAACAAAGCTCGGGAGCTTCACACCCAAGGGGCCAAAGAGAGTATTGTTGCTATGCACAGCTCAAACATAGGCACCCATTGAGCACAGCTCACAAAGTTACTTGGGGGCTCTTTGTGTAAAGTAACAAAGAGCTTGAAAGGACCCTTGTAATTGGGTATCGACCAATGGCTTGGAAGCCAGGTGTATTCACCTAAAACCCCGGGTTAACCTGTCTTCATCAAGTAAGCCACTCCTATCCACGTAATCCTGGCATGACCCGCCGAACGTTTGATAGTTACTCTCATTGAGACCCTGAACTTGTCAAAGTTAAAACGACGATTGGTTAGTTGGAGACCCATCTTAAAAGGCTTTGTCAAATGGTTTAACTCAGCGGCCTGGCAGCCCATGAAAAGCCTCGAATTTGGGCCTGGCAGCCCTTGAAAAGCCTTGACTACACGGTTTTATTTGCCTTTGTCAAGATTTTTCTCTTTTGATAAATTTTATGTTGAACCGGTGTCTATTGACCCGGCATGACTATCAGTCATCAAATTAACCCGGTGTTCGTTAACCCGGCTCGACTTTCAACTACAAGTTGTCAGTACATAATCACTTATAATCCAGTGTTTATTGACCCGGCCTGGCTTTGGACTATAAGTCGCCAGTATATATTTGGATTGCGCCATTGGAATTATGCGCTTATAAATCATTGGGTATATTATTCAAATAGCCAACATGGCTGGATTTTTATTATGGTTATTAATAACCAGTATTATGATTAAGGTTTTCAAAGTCGCTTTAGCGCAAATGGCTATCATATTATCAATAGATATGATTTATTCTACAATTGAAGGAATAGTCCCGAGTTGCTGCAGGCTTACGACCCGGCACTTGGGGGCTACATTATTTCAGTTGAAATTACATTAAATATACAAGTCTCATGTCGCTGCAAGCATGCACCATGACACTTGGGGGCTAATGCAAAGTCATTTTTTTGCTCACCTTATTGAAGACCCGACTCATCACATGGTAATGAGCCGGCCCTTGGGGGCTACCAATTGCCTCTGTCAACAATTTAAGGTACAAAGCTTTTTATCCATTACATTGAAGGGTCCACTGCTCAGTTGGTAAAGTACAAGGCTCTTAACCTTGTGGACGTGAATTCAAGCCCCATGATGGGGGTTACATCATATGATGTTATTTTCATTGAAGAATATATCAAAGTCCCAGCTCAATATTATCTTACTGAGCCGACCCTTGGGGGCTACACGTTGATGATCAAAGTTTACAAGATTATATTTACAAAGTCCCTATTCACTATTGCATAATGACCCGGCCCTTGGGGCCTACACTGGTTGAAGTTTTTATGAGAATAAGGCAATTTCAAGTCCTAGTTTGCTGCAAGCATGACAACCCGGCACTTGGGGGCCACATATGTAGAATACTCAATTCTGACTAGTGATTGATGAACAACCTGGATTTCTTCAAGATTGTGATATTCATATTGAAGCAAGTCTTAAGTTGTTGCTATGCTACCTTCTTAAGACTTGGGGGCTACAAGTGATAGGCATATAAGAGGTATATTTTCAAGCTTCATGTTTACTACAATTATGACCTGGTGCCATCAATATTTGTAAACCGGCAATGATAAACCGGCAAGTTCAAGTCTTAAACCGGCACAGTTCTACATTCTTAAACCGGCTGAAGATCAAATGAGTATTTCAAAGGCCAATATTTTTGTTAAGCATTGGGAGCTAAAGTCAAAGGAGTTATTCTTCACAATATTTCACTATGACAAACCGATGGCAGCAAATTGATTATGAAGCTGGTCTATTGACTCGGATTTTATAGAAGAAGGAAGTGACAAGGACTTAAGGATAATCAAGATCAGTTTAACATGGATAAATCCAAATTAAACTGGGGGCTAATGTCAGGGATATACCCCGTGGTATGACCCGGCTGGAGTTGTAAACCGGCTGGGACTTGGTAAACCGGCGGATGGTAAACCGGCGGAGAGTTAAGACAGAGAGTCAAGACAGATGGCTAAGACAGACGGTAAACCGGCTGGTGTTAAACTGGCAGACAATGTTAAACCGGCAGACAATGTTAAACCGGTAGACAATGGTAAACCGGCAGACAATGTTAAACCGGCAGACGTTAAAAAGCCCAGGAAGGGAAGTCAAAATAGTTTAACTTAAAGTCCGAGTTGGACTCCACATGTAACCCGCCCCTTCAATATATATAAGGAGGGGCAGGGCTCCTCAAAGGGGGACAAGCTACAAGCAAGAAGAAAAAAAATCTTAGGGCTAGACACAAAGAGGAGAGCCGGTTTACGGCGACTCCCTCGTGATGATAATGAGACCTAGCCTCAAACAGCATGTAGGGTTGTTACCGGATGATGTTTCTCGGGGCCCGAAGCTGTCTAAATCCTTATATTGTGTTGCGTCTCTTGATTCCGCTCAACCCCTCTCAAGCTACTACATAGATGCGTTGGCCTCACGACTAAGTCCTCACCCTAGGACATCTGCCATGACAATTCCACGACAGCCGAGATCATCCAACCAGTATCCATCATGGCAGTTCAGTAGCACTGGTCCTGGACCCAATAATTGATGGGTTCCACCTGACGCGAGTCCTGATGGACAGTGGCATCAGCCTCAACTTGCTCTATCAGGATACAGTGCACAGAATGGGCATTCATCCATCATGGATCAAACCCACAAAGACTACCTTCAAAGGAGTCATACCAGGTGTAGAGGCCCGCTGTACGGGCTCAATCACGCCCGAGGTTGTCTTCGGATCTCCGAATTTCCGAAGCGAGGAGTTAATCTTTGGATCTCCGAATTTCCGAGGGAAACTTCTTCTGTCCCCCTGTGTTTGGCTGCAGGGGCTCCTCGTCATCGTCCTCGCTCTGCAATCCCTTTTCCTTGTTCTCGGCATTTAACTTGCCGGCCTGCTTAAAAACCCAGCAATCTCTGTTGGTATGGTTGGCTGGTTTGTCTGGGGTGCCATGGATTTGGCACGGACGGTCGAGTATGCGGTCCAGGCTGGATGGTCCCTGATTGTTTCTCTTGTACGGTTTCTTCCACTGGCTGGACTTGGGGCCGCTGAATCCGGCATTGACTGTAGTGTCGTCGGTATTATTACCATTGCTTCGGCGTTTGTGTCTGTTACGTCGGAGCTTGCCGTTGCTGTTTTTGACCTCAGAGGGGCCTGCGTCGCTGGCCGTATTTTTACTACGAGCCAGCCAGCTATCCTCATCTGCACAAAAGTAGGTCATAAGTGCCGTGAGGGCTGCCATAGATTTCGGCTTTTCTTGGCCAAGGTGGCGGGCGAGCCATTCGTCGCGGATGCTATGTTTAAAGGCCGCTAGAGCTTCGGCATCCGGACAGTCGACGATCTGGTTCTTTTTGGTTAGGAACCTAGTCCAACATTTCCTGGCTGACTCTCCAGGCTGTTGGACTATGTGGCTTAAGTCATCGGCATCTGGTGGCCGGACATATGTACCTTGGAAGTTGTCGAGGAAGGCTTCTCACAAGTCCTCCCAGCTGCCGATAGAGTTTTCAGGCATGCTGTTTAACCAGTGCCGAGCTGGCCATTTGAGCTTTAGTGGGAGGTATTTCATAGCGTGGAGGTCATCTCCGCGGGCCATGTGGATATGGAGAATAAAATCCTCGATCCATACCGCGGGGTTGGTTGTTCTGTCATATCATTCAATGTTAACGGGTTTGAACCCTTCAGGGAATTCGTGATCCATTACTTCATCGGTGAAGCAAAGAGGGTGCGCGGCGCCTCTATATCGGGCCGCGTCGCAACATAGCTCCGATGGAGCCCATCTGCGGTTGTCGGCTCGGGTGTGACTAGGTTTGTCACGTCTGAATAGGTAGCCATCATCACGTGTCGAGGAACGTCCTCGTGATCTGTAAATCGACCGGGTGTGTCCTGCTCTACTATCCAGGGTCTGCCGGAGGTCGTGTGTATGACCCCGAACTGTTTTGTCTCTGTTTTTTTGTTGCGGCAGGGCGGCCTGCTGTTCGGCTTGAGTTGTCGCTCTATCCCGACTAGGAGGTGGTCGGTCCGCCGCACTGTCCCGACCGCGTAGTCTTCGGTCAGCCGCATTACGCGAGGGAAGTATGGGCTCCGGCGCTTCTTCATCGAACTGAGGTAGCAGCCTTCGCTTTGGGTAACTCTTGGCTGGGCGTCTGAGGCCGTATTCTTCGGCTGCCAGAACGTCAGTCCACCTATTAACGAGCAGATCTTGGTCAGCTTGAAGCTATTGCTGCTTCTTTTCCAGGCTCCTTGTGGTGGCTATTAGCTGGCGCTTCAAGCGCTCCTGCTCGAGAGGTTCCTCAGGCACGATGAAATCTTCGATTCCGAGGCTTTCCTCATCCTCAGAGAGTGGATGATAACTACCGTCCTCCGAGTCGTTGGGCCTGGCCTGTTCGTCGAGGCTGGCTTGCCCATCTTTCCCATTCATCCTGTTCGGTAGCTGCGTCAACGGGGTCTTCGTTGTCTTTGGAACCTTCCGGAGTGTTATCTTCTCCTTTGCCGGTGTTGCTATCTTTACTGCGGCGTGACTTAGAGCGGCGCCGCTGACGCCGGCATTTCGATTGTATCTCAGGAGGTTTATCCTCAACTGGATCTTCTTTTTCATCGCCACTATTCTCCTTTGGTGCATCCACCATGTACACATCGTATGAGGAAGTGGCAGTCCAACGTCCGGTGAACGGCGGGTTCTACCTCTTGAGCACTACGTTGGTTTTCCCTTGAAGAGGAAAGGGTGATGCAGTAAAGCAGCGTAAGTATTTCCCTCAGTTTTTGAGAACCAAGGTATCAATCCAGTAGGAGACCACGCGCGAGTCACCTCGTACCTACACACACAAATAAGAATCTCGCAACCAACGCGATAAAGGGGTTGTCAATCCCTTCACGGCCACTTGTAAGAGTGAGATCTGATAGAGATAATAATAATAAGATAAACATTTTTGGTATTTTTATGATATAGATTGAAAGTAAAGATTGCAAAATAAAGTAGATGGCAACTTATATGATGGAGAATAGACCCGGGGCCATAGGTTTCACTAGTGGCTTCTCTCAAGATAGCATAAGTATTACGGTGGTGAACAAATTACTATCGAGCAATTGATAGAAAAGCGAATAATTATGAGAATATATAGGCATGATCATGTATATAGGCATCATGTCTGTGACAAGTAGACCAAAACGATTATGCATCTACTACTATTACTCCACACATCGACCTCTATCCAGCATGCATCTAGAGTATTAAGTTCATAAGAACAGAGTAACGCCTTAAGCAAGATGACATGATGTAGAGGGATAAACTCATGCAATATGATGTGAACCCCATCTTGTTATCCTCGATGGAAACAATACAATACGTGTCGTTTCCCTTTCTGTCACTGGGATCGAGCACCGCAAGATTGAACCTAAAGCTAAGCACTTCTCCCATTGCAAGAAAGATCAATCTAGTAGGCCAAACCAAACTGATAATTCGAAGAGACTTGCAAAGATAAAGCAATCATACATAAAAGAATTCAGAGAAGATTCAAATATTGTTCATAGATAGAATTGATCATAAACCCACAATTCATCGGATCTCGACAAACACACCGCAAAAGAAGATTACATCGAATAGATCTCCAAGAGAATCGAGGAGAACTTTGTATTGAGATCCAAAGAGAGAGAAGAAGCCATATAGCTACTAGCTATGGACCCGAAGGTCTGAAGTAAACTACTCACACATCATCGGAGGGGCCATGGAGTTGATGTAGAGGCCCTCCGTGATCAATGCCCCCTCCGGCGGAGCTCCGAAAAGGCCCCAAGATGGGATCTCTTTGGTACAGAAGGTTGCGGCGGTGGAAATAGGGTTTCGTTGTGCTCCTGGATGTTTGCAGGTATATGGATATATATATAGGAGGAAGAAGTACGTCGGTGGAGCAACGAGGGACCCACGAGGGTGGAGGGCGCGCCCAGGGGGTGGGTGCGCCCCCTACCTCGTGGCCTCCTCCATTGTTTCTTGACGCCCACTCCAAGTCTCCTGGATCACGTTTGTTCCAAAAATAACGCTCCTAAAGGTTTCATTCCGTTTGGACTCCGTTTGATATTCCTTTTCGGCGAAACTCTAAAATAGTCAAAAAAACAACAATTTGGGCTGGGCCTCCGGTTAATAGGTTAGTCCCAAAAATATCATAAATGTGTAAAAATAAGCCCATTAACATCCAAAATAGATAATATAATAGCATGGAGCGATCAAAAATTATAGATACGTTGGAGACGTATCAAGCATCCCCAAGCTTAATTCCTGCTCGTCCCCGAGTAGGTAAATGATAAAGAAGGAATTTTTGATGCGGAATGCTTCCTAACATATTTCTCAATGTAATTTTTCTTTATTGTGGCATGAATTTTCAGATCCAAAAGATTCAAGATAAAAGTTTAATATTGACATAGAAATAATACTACTTCAAACATACTAACTAAGCAATCATGTCTTCTCAAAATAGCATGGCTAAAGAAAGTTATCCCTACAAAATCATATAGTCTGGCTATGCTCTATCTTCATCACACAAAATATTAAATCATGCACAACCCCGATGACAAGCCAAGCAATTGTTTCATACTTTTGATGTTCTCAAACTTTTTCAATCTTCACGCAATATATGAGCGTGAGCCATGGATATAGCACTATGGTGGAAAAGAATGGTGGTTGTGGAGAAGACAAAAAGGAGAAGATAGTCTCACATCAACTAGGCATATCAACGGTCTATGGAGATGCCCATTAATAGATATCAATGTGAGTGAGTAGGGATTTCCATGCAACGGATGCACTAGAGCTATAAGTGTATGAAAGCTCAACGAAAGAAACTAAGTGGGTGTGCATCCAACTTGCTTGCTCACAAAGACCTAGGACAATTTGAGGAACCCCATCATTGGAATATACAAGCCAAGTTCTATAATATAAAATTCCCACTAGTTTATGAAAGTGACAATATAGGAGACTCTCTATCATGAAGATCATGGTGCTATTTTGAAGCACAAGTGTGGAAAAAGGACAGTAACAATGTCCCTTCTCTCTTTTTTTCTTCTTTTTTTTTCTTTTTTGGCCTCTTTTCTATCTTTTTTTATTTTTTGTCCGGAGTCTCATCCTGACTTGTGGGGGAATCATAGTCTCCATCATCCTTTCCTCACTGGGACAATGCTCTAATAATGATGATCATCACACTTATTTTTACTTACAGCTCAAGAATTACAACTCAATACTTAGAACAAAATATGACTCTATGTGAATGCCTCCGGCGGTGTACCGGGATATGCAATGAATCAAGAGCGACATGCATGAAAGAATTATGAACGGTGGCTTTGCCACGAATACGATGTCAACTACATGATCATGCAAAGCGATATGACGATAGTGAAGCATGTCATAACAACGGAACAGTGGAAAGTTGCATGGCAATAGATCTCGGAATGGCTATGGAAATGCCATAATAGGTAGGTATGGTGGCTTTTTTGAGGAAGGTATATGGTGGGTTTATGGTATCGGCGAAAGTTGCGCGGTACTAGAGAGGCTAGCAAATGTGGAAGGGTGAGGGTGCGTATAATCCATGGACTCAACATTAATCATAAAGAACTCACATACTTATTGCAAAAATTTATTAGTTATCGAAACAAAGTACTACGCGCATGCTCCTAGGGGGATAGATTAGTAGGAAAAGACCATCGCTCGTCACCGACCGCCACTCATAAGGAAGGCAATCAATAAATAAATCATGCTCCGACTTCATCACATAACGGTTCAACATACGTGCATGCTATGAGAATCACAAACTTCAACACAAGTATTTCTCAAATTCACAACTACTCAACTAGCATGACTCTAATATCACCATCTCCATATCTCAAAACAATCATCAAGTATCAAACTTCTCTTAGTAATCAATGCACTTATATGAAAGTTTTTATAATGCTTAAAAGCAAATTGCCATGTTGTTCTAAAGGATTCTCAAAATTATATAAGTGACACACAAGAGATCAATTATTTCTATAAAATAAAACCACCACCGTGCTCTAAAAGATATAAGTGAAGCACTAGAGCAAAAACTATATAGCTCAAAAGATAAAAGTGAAGCACATAGAGTATTCTAATAAATTCTAATTCATGTGTGTCTCTCTCAAAAGGTGTGTATAACAAGGATGATTGTGGTAAACTAAAAAGCAAAGTCTCAAATAATACAAGACGCTCCAAGAAAAACACATATCATGTGGCGAATAAAAATATAGCTCCAAGTAAAGTTGCTGATGAAGGAAGACAAAAGAGGGGATGCCTTCTAGGGCATCCCCAAACTTAGGCTTTTTGGTGTCCTTTTATTTTACCTTGGGGTGTGATGGGCATCCCCAAGCTTAGGCTCTTGCCACTCCTTGTTCCATAATCCATCGAATCCTTACCCAAAACTTGAAAACTTCACAACAGAAAACTTAACAGAAAAATCTCGTGAGCTCCGTTAACAAAAGAAAACAAAACACCACTTCAAGGTACTGTAACAAACTCATTCATTATTTATATTGGTGTTAAACCTACTGTATTCCAACTTCTCTATGGTTTATAAACTCTTTTACTATCCATAGATTCATCAAAATATGCAAACAACACATGAAAAACAAAATCTCTCAAAAACAGAACAGTCTGTAGTAATCTGTAACTAACGCAAACTTCTGGAACCCCAGAAATTCTAAAATAAATTTCTGGACATGAGGAATTTATCTATTAATCATCTACAAAAATAATTAACTAAATTGCACTCTCTAATAAAAATGGCAGCAATTCTCGTGAGCGCTAAAGTTTCTGTTTTTTACAGCAAGATCAACAAGACTTTCCCCAAGTCTTCCCAACAGTTCTACTTGGCACAAACACTAATTAAACACAAAAAACACAACAAAAACAGAGGATAGATAAATTATTTATTACTAAATAGGAGAAAAATCAAGGAATAAAAATAAAATTGGGTTGCCTCACAACAAGCGCTATCGTTTAACGCCCCTAGCTAGGCATAAAAGCGAAGATAGATCTAGGTATTGCCATCTTTGGTAGGCAATCCATAACTGGCTCTCATAATAGATTCATATGGTAATTTAATTTTCTTTATAGGGAAGTTTTCCATGTCTTTCCTTAGTGGAAATTGGAATCTAATATTCCCTTCCTTCATATCAATAATTGCACCAATCGTTCTAAGAAAAGGTCTACCAAGAATAATAGGACATGAAGGATTGCAATCTATATCAAGAACAATGAAATCTACGGGCACATAATTCCTATTTGCAACAATAAGAACATCATTAATATTTCCCATAGGTTTCTTAATAGTGGAATCCGCAAGGTGCAAGTTTAAAGAACAATCATCAAATTCCCGGAAACCTAGAAAATCACACAATGTTTTTGGGATCGTGGAGACACTAGCACCCATATCACACAAAGCATAGAATTAATGATATTTAATTTTTTTGTTAATAGTAGGTTACCACTCATCATAAAGTTTTCTAGGGATAGAAACTTCCAACTCAAGTTTTTCTTCATAAGATTGCATCAAAGCATCAACGATATGTTTAGTAAAAGCTTTATTTTAACTACAAGCATGAGGAGAATTTAGCCAGGATTTCAACAAGGAAATACAATCTATCAAAGAGCAATTATCATAATTAAATTCCTTGAAATCCATGATAGTGGGTTCATTGCTATTTAAAGTTTTAACCTCTTCAATCCCACTTTTAACAATTTTTGCATCAAGATCTAAAAACTCCGAATCATTGGGACGCCTTCTAACTAAAGTTGACTCATCTCCAGTCCCATCATTATCAAGATTCATATTGTGAAACAAAGATTTAATAGGGGACACATCAATCACTTTTATATCTTCATCCTTATTATCATGAAAACTAGAAGAACACGCTTTTACAAAGCAATCTTTCTTAGGACGCATCCTAGCGGTTCTTTCTTTGCGCTCATAAATGGAAATTCTCATGGCTTTGAGAGACTCATTGATATCATGCTTAGGTGGAATAGATCTAAGTTTCAAAGAATCAACATCTTCTATCCATGTTCCTAGCCAACTCATCAATCTTAAGCAATTTTTCTTCAATCAAAGCATTGAAACTCTTTTGCAAACTAATAAATTCTTTAATATTAGATTCAAAATCAGAGGGCATCTTATTATAATTTCCATAAGAATTGTTGTAGGAATTTCCATAATTATTAGAGGAATTACTAGGAAACGGCCTAGGATTAAAATTACCTCTATATGCGTTGTTACCAAAATTGTTCCTACCAACAAAATTCACATCCATAGATTCATTATTATTCTCAATCAAAGTAGACAAAAGCATATCATTAGGATCAATAGGAGCACTCTTATTAGCAAACAATTTCATAAGTTTGTCCATCTTTCCACTCAAAACATTAATCTCTTCAATTGCATGAACTTTTTTACTAGTAGATCTTTCAGTGTGCCATTGAGAATAATTAATCATAACATTATCTAGGAGTTTGGTAGCTTCTCCTAAAGTGATTTCCATAAAAGTGCCTCCCGCGGACGAATCTAAAAGATTTCTAGAAGCAAAGTTCAATCCGGCATATTTTTTTTGTATAATCATCCAAAGATTCAAACCATGTGTAGGGCAATTATGTATCATTAATTTCATCCTCTCCCAAGCTTGTGCAACATGTTCATGATCAAGTTGCTTAAAATTCATAATATCTTTTCTAAGAGAGATGATCTTAGCGGGAGGAAAATACTTAGAGACAATAGCATTTTTGCACTTATTCCATGAATCAATACTATTTTTAGGCAAAGACGAAAACCAAGCTTTAGCACGATCTCTAAGAGAAAACGGAAATAGCTTAAGCTTAAAATATCATTATCCACATCTTTCTTCTTTTGCGTATCACACAAATCAACAAAGTTGTTTAGATGGGTAGCGGCATCTTCACTAGGAAGGCCAGAAAATGGATCTTTCATGACAAGATTCAGCAAAGCAGTATTAATTTCACAAGATTCAGCATTGGTAAGAGGAGCAATCGGAGTGCTAATAAAATCATTATTGCTGGTATTGGCAAAGCCACACAATTTAGTATTATCTTGAGCCATCGTGACAAGCAAGCAATCCAACACACAAGCAAAGAAGAAACGGGCAAAAGAGGCAAATTGAAAAAGAGAAGGGGAACGGAAAGAGAGGGCGAACAAAATGGCAAGGGTTAAGTGGGGGAGAGGAAAACAAGAGGCAAATGGAAAATAATGTAATGCGAAGGATAAGAGTTGTGATGGGTACTTGGTATGTCTTGACTTGGCGTAGATCTCCCCAGCAATGGCGCCAGAAATCCTTCTTGCTACCTCTTGAGCACTGTGTTGGTTTTCCCTTGAAGAGGAAAGGGTGATGCAGTAAAGCAGCGTAAGTATTTCCCTCAGTGTTTGAGAACCAAGGTATCAATCCAGTAGGAGACCACGCGCGAGTCACCTCGTACCTACACACACAAATAAGAACCTCACAACCAAAGCGATAAAGGGGTTGTCAATCCCTTCACGGCCACTTGCAAGAGTGAGATCTGATAGAGATAATAATAATAAGATAAATATTTTTGGTATTTTTATTATATAGATTGAAAGTAAAGATTGCAAAATAAAGTAGATGGAAACTTATATGATGGAGAATAGACCCGGGGGCCATAGGTTTCACTAGTGGCTTCTCTCAAGATAGCATAAGTATTATGGTGGGTGAACAAATTACTGTCGAGCAATTGATAGAAAAGCGAATAATTATGAGAATATCTAGGCATGATCATGTATATAGGCATCACGTCCGTGACAAGTAGACCGAAACGATTCTGCATCTACTACTATTACTCCATACATCGACCGCTATCCAGCATGCATCTAGAGTATTAAGTTCATAAGAACAGAGTAACGCCTTAAGCAAGATGACATGATGTAGAGGGATAAACTCATGCAATATGATGTGAACCCCATCTTGTTATCCTCGATGGCAACAATACAATACGTGTCGTTTCCCTTTCTGTCACTGGGATCGAGCACTGCAAGATTGAACCCAAAGCTAAGCACTTCTCCCATTGCAAGAAAGATCAATCTAGTAGGCCAAACCAAACATATAATTCAAAGAGACTTGCAAAGACAAACCATTCATACATAAAAGAATTCAGAGAAGATTCAAATATTGTTCATAGATAGAATTGATCATAAACCCACAACTCATCGGATCTCGACAAACACACCGCAAAATAAGATTACATCAAATAGATCTCCAAGAGAATCGAGGAGAACTTTGTATTGAGATCCAAAGAGAGAGAAGAAGCCATCTAGCTACTAGCTATGGACCCGAAGGTCTGAAGTAAACTACTCACACATCATCGGAGGGGCCATGGAGTTGATGTAGAGGCCCTCCGTGATCAATGCCCCCTCCGGCGGAGCTCCGAAAAGGCCCCAAGATGGGATCTCTTGGGTACAGAAGGTTGCGGCGGTGGAAATAGGGTTTCGTTGTGCTCCTGGATGTTTGCAGGTATATGGATATATATATAGGAGGAAGAAGTACGTCGGTGGAGCAATGAGGGACCCACGAGGGTGGAGGGCGCGCCCAGGGGGTGGGTGCGCCCCCCTACCTCGTGGCCTCCTCCATTGTTTCTTGACGCCCACTCCAAGTCTCCTGGATCACATTTGTTCCAAAAATAACGCTCCCGAAGGTTTCATTCCGTTTGGACTCCGTTTGATATTCCTTTTCGGTGAAACTCTAAAATAGGAAAAAAACCAACAATTTGGGCTGGGCCTCCGGTTAATAGGTTAGTCCCAAAAATATCATAAAAGTGTAAAAATAAGCCCATTAACATCCAAAATAGATAATATAATAGCATGGAGCAATCAAAAATTATAGATACGTTGGAGACGTATCAAGCATCCCCAATCTTAATTTCCCCGCCAAGGACAGGTTCTTAAATGAATTTAGCACGTGGCCCAAAGGCGAGTGCTGGAAGATGTCTGCGGCACTGAATTCAAAGATCGATAAATGATCAAGTTCGGCGTCCGCAAACTCACATGGTTCGGAACTTACTGCCAGAAACGAGTCCGGAGTTCCGGAGACGCGGATATCGTGTGAGGTTAAGTCCATGTGCGGCTCCAACGCTGGGGAATATGTGGCCTCCATGGTGGGGTTGAACCTCTAGTCCTTAGATGGCGCCGTATGCTCCGGATCTAAGGCCAGAGCAGTTACAGGACCTATCTCCTGAATGTGGTCCGATGACAGATTTAGGTCATGTTCATCGAGGTGACCAGGAGAGATCGCCGCGGTCTCGAATCCAGCGAAGATCAAATCTCCACGGATGTCCGCGACGTAGTTCAAGCTCCCAAATCTGACCTGATGGCCAGGCGCGTACCTATCGATCTGCTCCAGATGGCCAAATGAGTTGGCCCGTAGTGCAAAGCCGCCTAACACGAAAATCTGTCCGGGGAGGAAGGTTTCTCCTTGGATAGCGTCATTGTTGACGATTGAAGGGGCCATCGAACATTTTGAGGATGGCACAATGGAACTCTCAACGAAAGCACCAATGTCGGTGTCAAAACCAGCGGACCTCGGGTAGGGGGTCCCGAACTGTGCGTCTAAGGTCGATGGTAACAGGAGACAGGGGACACAATGTTTACCCAGGTTCGGGCTCTCCCTATGGAGGTAATACCCTACTTCCTGCTTGATTGATCTTGATGAATGTGAGTATTACAAGAGTTGATCTACCACGAGATCGTAATGACTAAACCCTAGAAGTCTAGCCTGTATGACTATGACAATGAATCTCTCCCTCTCCGGACTAAGTCCTCCGGTTTATATAGACACCGAGAGGATCTAGGGTTACACAAGGTCTATTACAAAGAAAGGAATCTACATATTTGATCGCCAAGCTTGCCTTCCACACCAAGGTGAGTCCTATCCGGACACAGGTGCAGTCTTCGGTTTTCATATCTTCACAGCCCATCAGTCCGGCCCATGGCTAACAGGCCGGACGCCTGAGGACCCCTTAGTCCAGGACTCCCTAAGTGAGTACCCCCTAGTCTAGGGCACCGTCAGGTATCATAGCTAGTATCATGCATGGCAACTAGGCAATTTTGATGAGCTTTCATAGAATTAATTAAATGAAGAAAGAGAGGGTTAAGTATCATATCATGAAACTGTATCATAATAAATGGTATGCTACTATGTGTCATGAATGACAATATAAATAAAGTACTCCATATGATACTAGCTACTCTATGATACTATGCATTAGAGCAAGTACACAATAGAGTGACATAATTAAGACTAGCCACAATGGGTAGTAACATAGAATGTTACTAGTCTATGTTACTACCTCTATAGTGGGGAGTAACATATCTATAGTAACATGCAACACTTCATTTATTTGGCTATAGACTCATCTTGCCTTGGGATGTGTGATGTTACTATACTAGTAAGACTAGCCACAATTGGGAGTAACCTAGACTAGTAACATGACCATGTTACTAGTCTATGTTACTACCTCTATAGTGGGGAGTAACATACTTGTGTGGTATCATGCAACACTTCATTTATTAGGCTATAGACACATCTTGCCTTGATATATATATATATATGTGATGTTACTCGTACTAGCAGTAACTAGCTATGTTACCACATTCATCTCTTTCTTCATTTATTGCATGCCACATCATCTATTTAACCTATCTATGTGTGATGTTACTACCCTATATATGTTACTGCCACTGTGGGTAGTCTTAGACTACCCACAGACTACCCACAGTGGGAGTAAGGGCATCTCCAACAGTTTGTATGTTAGCTTGTTGGTAAAATATGCCATGTCATCAATCAACACCTTGTCATACAACAACTCCAATGGATAGTATCTAGTTTGCCCAGTAGGACGTGAGATAATAAATAAGGTGCTCTCTCATTCTACATTGGAGCTTGTGCAAGGGGTGTTGGTTCATGTACATACAACCTTGCTATCTTCCCTCATTTATTATTTATTGTATGACACATCATCAAATATCCTATGTGGCAAAGTCTACCAACAACTATCTTACAACTATTGGAGATGCCCTAACATATATAGGTAGTAACATCACACATATCTAGGTTAAATAGATGATGTGGCAAGCAATAAATGAAGAAATGGAGGAAAGTGGTAACATAGCTAGTTACTAGTAGTATGAGTAGCATCACACACATATCAAGGAAAAATGAGTCTATAGCCTAATAAATGAAGTGTTGCATGTTGCCATACATATGTTACTCCCCACTATAGAGGTAGTAACATAGACTAGTAACATGTGCATGTTACTAGTCTATGTTACTACCGATTGTGGCCAGTCTAACTAGCTATGTTACCATTTTCCTCTCTTTCTTCATTTATTGCTTGCCACATCATCTTTTTTTGTCTAGATACGTGTGATGTTACTACCTATGTTACTCCCACTTTGGGTAGTCTAAGCAGGCTATAAGGAATAGAATAATATATATGTGCTTATTAGTTGGAGGAAAGAGAAGAGAAGCGGGCTCTTGGTTAGTAGAGCCAGCAGCAACACGAGACCCAAGACACTTTGTGAGGATGTAAGGTGGGCTAACTATTGATAAACTAGTACGTATATAAAACTAATATTGTACATGCCCGCTAAGATGTTGTCTATAAATGACATGGCAACTTCTTATAGCCGACCCTTGGTTGTATTATTAACCATGCTCTTAGTGAGGTAGATAGTATATCATAGACGACTAGCTAGCTAGTATCAGATCACTAGCCACGGTGGGAGTAACTTCAGCAGCAACGTCGACTCTAACTCAGCAAACTTGCTTATGTGGCAATAAGTTAATGTGGAGAGAGATAGTTTCAATAACTTAGCTAGTTACTGTAACATCACATGTCCCAATGCAATATGAGTCTATAACCTAATAAATGAAGCTTTGCATGACACTACACTTATGTTACTACCCACTATGAAGGTAGTAACATATATAGTCTAGGGATATGTGTATGTTACTACTGTACTCTCCATTGTGGCTATTCTCATACTACCTCCTTTCCGGTTTAACTGTGTGCCACATCATCCAAAAAGTCTAGTTGGCATGCATCGTATCGCTTGATACTCCCATATTACGACCAGCCTTATTAGGGTGGCCATAGTGGGGGTATCATAGCCGGTATATCATGCACTCGGGAATATAAAGTATGATGATATGGCAAAGAAGCAGTAACATATGTAGATATCGTGCCGCCCTCCGAGCCGCCGTCCTCGCCGCCTTCGGCCTCGTCATCGGAGGAGAGCGTGATAACCTCGCTACCCTCTGTGCCGACAAAGATCGCCCTCTGCACCTCCACGAGCTCCGGGTGTTGCCGGCGGAGCTCTTGCATGTAGGCCTCGTCGGCGGCCTCGGCCTCAAGACGCTCCCACGCCTCGCAGTCCTCCCGCGCCATAGCCGAGCTCACCACCCCTGGATCTGGCGGAATGAGGTGGACCGGACGTGTGCCGAAGGGGAAATTGAGCCTAGCCGCCGCGGCGTGGTAGCGGACCTGCCAGCGATCGTACTCCATGGCCGCGAGCTCGGCCGTGTGGAAGCTATCGAGCCACCAGCGGGTGTGGCTCTCTCGATCTGTAATCTCGGTGACCCACGTCCCCCACCACCGCTGCCGGACCCCGAAGTAGGACTTCGTCGGCTGTCGGGTCCGGGGGAGGACGGGGAAGTCCTCGAACCAGCGTAGGGGCACGGCGGCGGGCGGATCGGGGGACCAGCAATGGCGGATCAGGCCCACGGAGGACGACGGGGATACCTCGGCGGCCACCTCACCGGCGTCGGGCGAAAAGGCCGCGATAAACCTCTTTTTGGCCATTGGCTAATTGAGCTCCCCGGCACACATGCATAGGTTGAGTATGGAGGCGCCGACGATGGCGGCGACCTACCAATGGTTTCGAGGGTTGTGTGTGTCTGTGTGAGTGGAGGTTGTGTTTGAGGAAATACTATGGCAACTGAAAATTCTACTAGGTGGGAGTAACAAGGCGGGGCTACTGAAAATTTGGATCAAGGGCGAGCAGATATTTTTGAGATTGCGAGGGATGCATAGGCGGGAGTAAAATTCCAGGGCTATTGAAAATTTGAATCAAGGGACTGAAGCAGAGCGGGAGTAAAAGACATCGCACACGGTCCGCACATACTAATTGTGTGCTATCAAACATTAAAACCTTCCAGGAGGTAGATATTTTCGAGATTGCGAGGGATGCAGAGGTGGGAGTTTTGGGGGAGCGAGCTAGTGTGCTTGACATGTCGGCTGTGGACTATAGCCGACGCACCTTCTCGCGTAAGCCATAGGCGTACTATACACCGACGGTGCTCCAAGATATTTTGTACTACATCTTGCACGGTTGGTGAGAATAAACTATGTGGGATCTACTTGATTTGAATTACAAAATGGGGTCACAGCGGTAATGGGCAGTGTTTGAATTGCTAGACTTTTATCTGTAGTGAACATGCAATTGTATGTGTGTCGTAAAAGAATTGGAATTATTCAGGGTTCGTTTGGACATTTCATACATTAAACTGGTTTGCTAGCCATTTCAGGTGCACAATTCAAAATTAAACTACATGCACATGCTCCGGTGCATACAAATTGGTTGAAAAATCAAATTTGTTTCCTTCAGTGCATGCTTAGGTCCCAAGGAAGAAATGGGAATGAATTTTTCGGGGTTTGTTTGGCCTTTTTATACATTAACTGGGTTTTCTAGGCATTTTATGTGCATAATTCAAATTTGAACTACAAGCACATGCTCCGATGAACCAAAGTTGGTTAAAAAATCACATGTGTGTCCTTGGGTGAATTTCTAGGCCCCATGCAAGAGATGGGAATGAAATTTAAACACCATGGCACTGTTGATTGCCGGCAAAACATTGAGATGCCTGGTTTTTAATTTCTAGTAAATCCAAAACTCGTCTGAAATTCATGAAACTTGGCATGCTATCATGGAGCGGCATCAACATGCCATGGTGAAATTTTTGTCCCATTTGGGGCAGGTTCGGGTACAAGCTTCTCACAAACCAGAGCTTCTCACAACAAGCATGATGGTTTCGATAGGGAACATACCACCTTTGGTGACGGGATGATATCTGTTGCCTCTTATTGCTTCAAAAAATTTCTTGTGTCAACATAGAACAACAGGAGTGTTGTGTTCAATCTTGGAAATTTTCGGGGTTCGTTTGGCCTTTTTTACACATTAACTGGGTTTTCTAGGCATTTTATGTGCATAATTCAAATTTGAACTACAAGCACATGCTCCAATGCACCAAAGTTGGTTGGAAAATCACATCTGTGTCCTTGGCTGAATTTCTAGGTCCCATGCAAGAGATGGGAATGAAATTCAAACACCAGGGCACTGTTGATTGATGTCTACTACACAACCTTCTTCTTGTAAACGTTGTTGGGCCTCCAAGTGCAGAGGTTTGTAGGACTGTAGCAAATTTCCCTCAAGTGGATCACCTAAGGTTTATCAATCCATGGGAGGCGTAGGATGAAGATGGTCTCTCTCAAGCAACCCTGCAACCAAATAACAAAGAGTCTCTTGTGTCCCCAACACACCCAATACAATGGTAGATTGTATAGGTGCACTAGTTCGGCAAAGAGATGGTGATACAAGTGCAATATGGATGGTAGATATAGGTTTTTGTAATCTGAAAATATAAAAACAGCAAGGTAACTAATGATAAAGGTGAGTACAAACGGTATTGCAATGCGTTGAAAAGGCCTAGGGTTTATACTTTCACTAGTGCAAGTTCTCTCAATGATAATAACATAATTGGATCATATAACAATCCATCAACATGCAACAAAGAGTCACTCCAAAGTCACTAATAGCGAAGAACAAATGAAGAGATTATTGTAGGGTACGAAACCACCTCAAAGTTATTCTTTCTGATTGATCTATTCAAGAGTCCGTAGTAAAACAACACGAAGTTATTCTTTCCGTTCAATCTATCATAGAGTTCGTACTAGAATAACACCTTAAGACACAAATCAACCAAAACCCTAATGTCACCTAGATACTCCAATGTCACCTCAAGTATCCGTGGTTATGATTATACGATATGCATCACACAATCTCAGATTCATCTATTCAACCAACACAAAGAACATGAAAGAGTGCCCCAAAGTTTCTAACGGAGAGTCAAGGCGAAAACGTGTGCCAACCCCTATGCATAAGTTCACGAGGTCACGGAACTCGATAGTTGATCACCAAAACATACATCAAGTGGATCACGTGATATCCCATTGTCACCACAGATAAGCACATGCAAGACATACATCAAGTGTTCTCAAATCCTTAAAGACTCAATCCGATAAGATAACTTCAAAGGGAAAACTCAATTCATTACAAGGGTGTAGAGGGGGAGAAACATCATAAGATCCAACTATAATAGCAAAGCTCGCGATACATCAAGATCGTGCCAAATCAAGAACAAGAGAGAGAGAGAGAGAGAGATCAAACACATAGCTACTGGGACATACCCTCATCCCCGAGGGTGAACTACTCCCTCCTCGTCATGGAGAGCGCCGGGATGATGAAGATGGCCACCGGAGAGGGATTCCCCACTCCGGCAGGGTGCCGGAATGGGTCTAGATTGGTTTTCTGTGGCTACGGAGGCTTGCGGCGGTGGAACTCCCGATCTAGGTTATTTTCTAGAGGTTTCTGTATTTATAGGAATTTTTGGCGTCGGTTTCACGTCAGGGGGGGTCTCCGAGTCGTCCACAAGGGTGGAGGGCGCGCCCTACCCCCTGGGCTAGCCCTCCTATCTCGTGGACGGCTCGGGACTCTTCTGGCCCAAATATTTTACTCTGGGGGCTTCTTTTGGTCCATAAAAAATCATCAAAAAATGGCGCGTCAATTGGACTCCGTTTTGTATTCCTTTTCTGTAAAACTCAAAACATGGAAAAAAACAGAAACTGGCACTGGGCTCTAGGTTAATAGGTTAGTCCCAAAAATCATATAAAATAGCATATAGATGCATATAAAACATCCAAGGTTGATAATATAAGAGCATGGAACAATCAAAAATTATAGATACGTTGGAGACGTATCATTGATTGCCGGCAAAACGTTGAGATGCCTGGTTTTTAAATTCTAGTAAATCCAAAACTCGTATTAAATTCATGAAACTTGTCATTCTATCATGGAGCGGCATCAACATGTCGTGTTAAAAAATTTGTCCCATTTGGGGCAGGTTCGGGTATATGCTTCTCACAAACCAGAGCTTCTCACAACAAGCATGATGGTTTCGGTAGGGAACGTCCCACCTTTGGGGACAAAACGATATCCATTGCCTCTTATTACTTTAAAAAAAATTCTCGTGTCAACATAGAACAACACGAGTGTTGTGTCAATTTTTGGGATTTTGGGGGTTCGTTTGGACATTTTTATGCATTAACTGAGTCTTCAATGCATTTATGTGCATAATTCAAATTTGAACTACATGCACATGCTCCAATGCACTAAGGTTGGTTGAAAAATCTAATAGGTGCCCTTGGGTGAATTTCTAGGTCCCATGCAAGAGATGGGAATGAAATTCGAACACCAGGGCACTGTTGATTGCCGGCAAAATGTTGAGATGCCTGGTTTTTAAATTCTAGTAAATCCAAAACTCGTCTGAAATTCATGAAACTTTTCATGCTATCATGGAGCGGCATCAACATGTCGTGTTAAAAAATTTGTCCCATTTGGGGCAGGTTCGGGTATATGCTTCTCACAAAACAGAGCTTCTCACAACAAGCGTGATGGTTTCGGTAGGGAACGTCCCACCTTTGGGGACGAAACGATATCCATTGCCTCTTATTGCTTTCATAAATTTTCTCGTGTCAACATAGAACGACAGGATTGTTGTGTCAATTTTTTGGATTTTTCGGGGTTCGTTTGGACATTTTTATGCATTAACTGAGTTTTCAATGCATTTATGTGCATAATTAAAATTTGAACTACATGCACATGCTCCAGTGCATATAAATTGGTTGAAAAATCAAATATTTGTCCTTGGGTGCATGCTTAGGTCCCATGCAAGAAATGGGAATGAATTTCAAACACCGGGGCACCGTTGATTGCCGGCAAAACATTAAGATGCCTTGTTTTTTTAATTCTAGTAAATCCAAAACTCGTGTGAAATTCATGAAACTTGGCATGCTTTCATGGAGCGGCATCAACATGCTGTGGTAAAATTTTGTCTTGTTTGGGGCAGGTTTGGGTATATGCTTCTCACAAACCAGAGCTTCTCAGAACAAGCATCATGGTTTCGGTAGGGAACGTCCCACCTTTGAGGATGAAATGATATCCACTGCCTCTTATTGCTTCCAAAAAATTTCTCGTGTCAACATAGAACAACAGGATTGTTGTGTCAATTTTTGTGATTTTTGGGGTTCTTTTAGACATTTTTATGCATTAACTGAGTTTTCAGTGAATTTATGTGCATAATTCAAATTTGAACTTGTCAGGACCCCGATTCTAAGTCACACCGATCTAGCATGTAACACATCATATCACTTTGTGGCCTCACGCACAGTATTCCCACGGGTGCCACCTTACCTGGCATGGGACTGTTTGCACCTTTTGGCTCATGTATATGATAGTGTCGCTAGTATCCATATGACAGAGAACCCGGGCCGACATGACTAGTCGTGAGCCCAAAGTGGCACTAACTTACAGGGACAGGCATACATGACCCAATCTCGAACGAGTCGGTCATCAATGTGTGGGCTGTAGCAACTGGGCTAACAGGACTCCGGGAACCCGGGCTGTAGCAGGCTAGCAGGACTCCGGAAGACACTGTGTGACATTTCCCCGAAGGGACAGACACAAGAACAAAGTGGATCACATGCCGACCAGTGTAAGTGTTCCGGAGCAGTAGTAACTGGGCTAGTAGGACTCCGGTAAACCGAGCTGTAGCAGACTACCATGGCTCAGTGGAAGCACTAGACTACATTTCCCCATAAGATAGGCTACCAAGGATAAACAAATAGGTTGTCGGATCCCACACATACCAAGCATTTCAATCATACACACAATATGCCCGATATGTGTAAATACAACATGGCATCACAATAAAACTCTACAACTCAAAGTATTTATCATTAGGCTCCGAGGAGCCAAGTATTACAAACATGGGTCTCATGACCCAACATACAGAGCATACAAGCAACAAGCACAACCGGAAGCTTAACTTGTCTGAGTACAGACAACTATAAAAGAAAAAGGATGAGAAGCCTGACTATCTACAAGACCCTGCCGAGGGCACAAGAACGTAGCTGAGGTAACAAGCTAAACGTCGAAGTCCATGCGGAACTACTAGCGAGACTGAAGTCTCTCTGCAAAAAAATAAATTAAGCACACGTGAGTACAAATGCACCCAGCAAGACTTACATCAGAACTAGCTACATATGCATTAGTATCAACAAAGGGGATGGTGGGGTTTAATTGCAGCAAGCCAGCTTTGACTCAGTGGCTAACCTGAACTACTAGTGCAAGTAACTCTTTTGAGGTGGCGCACACGAGTCCACATATTCACCAAATCAATACACCACTATGGACCCGCTTCCGTCTCCCTACGAGAACGCCATCCATAACACTCACGCTTATCTTGCGATTTTAGAGTATCCACTTTCACTTGTCTATGAACTATATAGGAAACCCAGAAGTCCTTTACCGTGGACACGGCTATTCGAATAGATCATTTATAACCCTACAGGGGTGTACTTCTTCACACACGCTCTCACCACTTGCCACCATGTACACATCGTGTATCTCGACAACCTTCAAGCGTAAGCCTGGAGAGGGAGTCGGCCACGACCTGACTAACCACACAAGTCTCTAGTCCAGGTTTATCGCCTATTCGGGTTCCATCCGCAAGGAGATCCGGCCGAGGTGTCGCTCACGGCCCCAAACAATGTGTGCAGGGTTCCCAAGCCCACCTCGATGGATGGATCTACGCTTGGTACACCGTGCCACGGTGCCTAGTCTGTCCCAAGCCCACATGTACCGGGTGCCACTTGGTAGACTACTAACACAACCTACAAACACCAGAAACTAGTTGCAACTCCTGGACAGAGATCGAGGCGATTAATAAGCCGAGAGGGGTCGAGTTACCGGAACCCAATGTGTGGTAGTAACTGTTCATGGATCACAAACACAGAACTCAGTTCCTGAGGACGGTTTCAATGAGACAACCCACCATCTACTCCTACATGGCCTCTCACCGCTACCTTTACCAAATCGTGTTCACACACTTAGCTCTCAACAGTAGGACATGTTCACCACATTCCAATTCATCCCTGATGAATCAGACCTGACTCAACTTTAAGCAGTAGCAGGCATGACAACAAGCATGAATGAGTAGGCACATCAGGGCTCAAACAACTCCTACTCATGCTAGTGGGTTTCATCTATTTATTGTGGCAATGACAGGTCATGTAGAGGAAAGGGGTTCAACTACCGCAACATGTAACCGTTGAATTGTTGTTGTCCTAATGCAGTAAAAGAGAGCAAGAGCGAGAGAGTGGGATTGTATCGGAATGAACAAGGGGGTTTGCTTGCCTGGCACTTCTGAAGATAGTATAGTTCTTCAACGGTGTCATCGATCACATCATCGGAACCACGTCTATCAAGAGGGGACAAACACCAGCAAACAAGGAACAACACAATCAATGCAATGCAACAATATGATGCATGAATGTGACATGGCAATATGTTGTGGTTTGAGCTAATGCAACTAGCAACGATTTAAATGGAGTTGGTTTGAACACTAGGTTCAAATTCAAACTCCATATGGGACATTTAAAATGCCATTTATTAAAATTGTCATAAACAGTGGCTGTAAGTTGTTCAAACATGCATGAAAATGCCATAAACAGATTCTTTGGATTTTTTTGATAATTTTTCATATATAAATTGTTTCATTTGGAGTTACGGTTGAATTCCTATGAGTTTTAAAAGTTTTAACTATTTTCTAGAATTTTCTGGATTATTTTAAATCCAGTAAATCCTTTACTACGTCAGCATGATGTCGGTGTGACATCAGCAAGTCAACAGGGCCGCTCCAGGTCAAACCTGACCTTTAGGGCCCACTGGTCAGTGACAGAGAGGCTAATCCCGTGATGACTCGCACTTTGACACGCTGCGGGGCCCACTGTCAGCGTCTGACGGTTTAGCTGGCGGGGATTAGCGCTAATGACCGCGCCACGTCGGCTCTCACCGGAGTTCCACCGGCGATGAGCAAAACCGACGACGGAGACATCGTGGGAAGGCGCTACAGGGGACGGTTTCAGACGCGGTTGCGGCTACAGGTAGCCGGGGGTGCGGCGCATCCAGAGGTGGCGGCGGCTGGAGCTGGGGTGGCCGGAGCTCGCCGGAAACGAGCTCGCGGCGACGGCCGGAGTTCGGCCATCGACGGAGTCAATGCTATGGTGGTCAGAAAGAGCGAGGTGAGTAGTGCTATGGCCTCCTGGGGGCACACTGAGCACAACTACGTGCTTGGTTGGTTCAGGCGAGGTTGCTAGCTGCGGCAGCAATGAACCCCTAGAGTTCGTACTAGAATAACACCTTAAGACACAAATCAACCAAACCCCTAATGTCACCTAGATACTCCAATGTCACCTCAAGTATCCGTGGGTATGATTATACGATATGCATCACACAATCTCAGATTCATCTATTCAACTAACACATAGGACCTCAAAGAGTTCCCCAAAGCTTCTACCGGAGAGTCAAGACAAAAACGTGTGCCAACCCCTATGCATAGATTCCCAAGGTCATGGAACCCGCAAGTTGATCATCAAAACATACATCAAGTGGATTAATAGAATACCCCATTGTCGGGTATCCCACGCAAGACATACATCAAGTGTTCTCAAATCCTTAAAGACTCAATCCGATAAGATAACTTCAAAGGGAAAACTCAATCCATTACAAGAGAGTAGAGGGGGAGAAACATCATAAGATCCAACTATAATAGCAAAGCTCGTGATACATCAAGATCCTATTGTGCTCGTGATATAATAGCGCCGGGATGATGAAGATGGCCACCGGAGAGGGATTCCCCCCTCTGGCAGGGTGCCGGACTGGGTCTAGATTGGTTTTCGGTGGCTACGGAGGTTTCTGGCGGCGGAACTCCCGATCTATTGTGCTCCCCGAAGTTTTTAGGGTATATGGGTATATATGGGAGGAAGAAGTGTGTCGGTGGACCTCCGGGCTGTCCACGAGGCAGGGGGCGCGCCCAGGGGGGGTGGGCGCGCCCCCCACCCTCGTGGGCAGCCCGGGCCTCTCCTGGTCCAACTCCGATACTCCGTGGGCTTCTTCTGGTCCAAAAATAAGTTCCGTGAAGTTTCAGGTCAATTGGACTCCGTTTGATTTTCCTTTTCTGCGATACTTTAAAACAAGGAAAAAACAGAAACTGGCATGGGCTCTAGGTTAATAGGTTAGTCCCATAAATCATATAAAATAGCATATAAATGCATATAAAACATCCAAGGTTGATAATATAATAGCATGGAACAATCAAAAATTATAGATACGTTGGAGACGTATCAAACGGCAATCCTCATCCCTTTCGACAGGAAATGCAATCCGGCTAGGAATTGATTTATATGCCAACATGCACGGTAAATGCCAAAAAATGTCTTACATATAGCACACGAGACCTGAAATGCGGTAGCAAATCAAACCGTGGTAAAATTGCGATTGGTTTACGTGGGAAAAATTTAGAGGCGAAACGATGAACTCACGTCTTCATTTCAAACAAAATTATTCTGTTTGTGCACACGAGCGCTTAGAGGCAACCGTTTGCATAGGCCTTTCCGCGCGCCCGGCAACCGAGGATATTCTTCACCCTTTTCACCTGGGCCGCCAACACCCGGAGTCCCCAACACCCCCCCATCGTCCGCCCGCGTTTCACTCAACTAGTCTACCCAATCTCCTTCGCCAGCTCCCCCTCCCACAGATCCATAGAAGAACCCTCTCCGGCGCCGCCGTGCTCACCCCGGCCATGTGCCCGCTCTTCGGCGTCAAGACTACCTCCACTGCCATTCCCAACACGTGACGGCCCGCGCCTCGCCGTCTTCGTTTGCTCGCCAACCACCCTCGAGCATATCGATGCAGTAACCTTCGCCTCTCCTGTGGTCCGGCCGGGTTTGCATTAAGAAGCCTGTTAGTTACCGCTCTCCATCATGGTGAGGCATGTTTCCTCGCAATCCCTCTTCCATTTTCATTCTGTATGTCTCCAAATTGGCTATAAAATAGTGGAGAGTGTATATGTGTTCATTATCTACCTTCCTTACTACATATAAGCTGTATTTGTTCCAATAAGTTACTGCCTATTTACAGATTGCGGGCGCCTGAGTCACACAAACTTAACAAATTAGCCGTACATTTTCTAAATTATTGCATGGCATGTTTAGAAAGCTTGATACCAAGTTGTTAGTTTTATGCTTATCCTCCCTTCTTAAGTTTCGCACGTGTTCTCTGTAGATACCAGCACACATTCAGGCCATGTATCTTCATATGATTTGGACAACCCCAGGTCTTCAACAGATTGTGAGGGATCAAGTAGTCTTGAACGGGATAGAGCTACAACACTTACCCTTCGGGTCAGGACATGGAGGAATGCTCCAAGGAAGCCCACACACCAGCCTAAAGGTGTATATGAAGTTACCGAGATTGATTTAAAGTCCTGGGCTCCAACTAAACCAGATAAAGCACGCATGAGGTTCAGGAGTGTGTGTGGATTTGTTGGTAGGGCAAGGCTCAACATTAATCCGCGGGGGTTTCAGAAGGCTGACATAGAAACACGGTGAAGGATAGTCCAGGAGATCATGGATCACTTCAAAGTTCTAGAGCAGTGGAGAATGCAGGTGGAACACGCTGCACTTAAGAAGGCTAGGGATGCTTGGAGAAATTGGAAGCACGTGCTGTACAAGAAGTACTTGAGTGAAGGCAAGGACCCAATTCCCACATACCCCCAAATTACAAAGGCAGACTGGGCAGAATTCAAAAGGGTCAGGGCAACTCCAGAGTTTGCTGAGAAGAGTTTCAAGCAATCAGAACTTCAGAAGAAGAACATACACCCCCACTGTATGGGTGTATGCAGGATACTATGGCATGAAACTGATATGGGAACAGGAGGACAAATAAGTAGTAGCGGCGGGTGGGAATCCGGCCTTTAGTGAAATCAGGGGCGAATGCGCCACAGACTACTTGCGGGCATGTGCAAAGAGGCGTGATGACGGAACTTATTACTTTGAAAATGCACTTGATGCCAAACTGTATGAAGTGATGGTAGAGGCTTCCAAGATCCCTGGAAGGTTGTACAGGAACTCAGGGCCATGTGACATTCTGTCCATTGCTCTGGAGACAAAAGAGCCCCCTGGCCGTGCAAGGGGTATAGGTGTTAATGTCCCGCACAAGAGGGCTTTCACACTCAGCAAAGAAGAGAGGCTTAGCATGAAAAAAGCGAGGAGTGAAATGAAGCAGAATCCATTGTTTGAAAAGTTGAAGAAGGATATTTATCCGATTGTTCGAAAGGATGTTGAGGAGTCAATGATGATGCAGAAGACTCTAATACTGACAGATAGCCAGCAGATGGGAGGGGAGGCGGGCATGGATGATGCTGCTTATCGCGCGATGATACGTCTCCAGTGTATCTATAATTTTTTATTGCTCCATGCTATTATATCATCTATTTTGGATGTTAATGGGCTTATTTTTGCACTTTTATTATATTTTTGGGACTAACCTATTAACCATAGGCCCAGCCCAAATTGTTGTTTTTTTTGCCTATTTTAGAGTTTCGCCGAAAAGAATATCAAACAGAGTCCAAACGGAATGAAACCTTCGGGAGCGTTATTTTTGGAACAAACATGACCCAAGAGACTTGGAGTGGACGTCAAGAAACAATCGAGGAGGCCACGAGGCAGGGGGCGCACCCACCCCCTGGGCGCGCCCTCCACCCTCGTGGGCCCCTCGTTGCTCCACCGACATACTTCTTCCTCCTATATATATCCATATACCTCGCAAACATCCAGGAGCACCAAAAAACCCTATTTACACCGCCACAATCTTCTGTACCCAAGAGATCCCATCTTGGTGCCTTTTCCGGAGCTCCGCCAGAGGGGGCATTGATCACGGAGGGCCTCTACATCAACTCCATGGCCCCTCCGATGATGTGTGAGTAGTTTACTTCAGACCTTCGGATCCATAGCTAGTACCTAGATGGCTTCTTATCTCTCTTTGTATCTCAATACAAAGTTCTCCTCGATCCTCTTGGAGATCTATTCGATGTAATCTTGTTTTGTGGTGTGTTTGTCGAGATCCGATGAATTGTGGGGTTATGATCAAGTCTATCTATTCACAATATTTGAATCTTCTCTGAATTCTTTTATGTATGATTGGTTTATCTTTGCAAGTCTCTTCGAATTATCAGTTTGGTTTGGCCTACTAGCACTACAAAAAAATACACTTCCGTGATGATACGTGTTTGACAAATTTATGACAGAATCAAGATAGTCATACCTGTGTTGTCGTAGAAGTGTTCCATGACATTACCAAAATTATCATCATGGAAGTGTCCACTTCCATGACGATAAATCGCGTGTCACAGAAGTGCTTTCGTCACGGGTGACCGACACGTGGCATCCACCGTAACGGAACGCCATTAAGCTATCGGGTCCAGTTTTGGATCCGATAACCCATTAACAGCCCGGACCAATGGGGATTTTCCACGTGTAAAATCATCATTGGCCAGAGGAAACACGTGTTGCCTCACCGTTGGGATAGATGTCATCCACTCATTGGACAGGAGGCGCCTATGATAGGGTCAACACGTGGCATGGCCCAACAGTGGCCCATTCCGGTGAAAAAGGTCGGCCCAGTAAAAAATAGCAGGCCGGCCCATATAAGGTCTACTTGTGTCAGGTCCATTTAAGCCCACGGCCCATACGAGATGTGCCAATTTGGCCCGTCAACGGCCTGTCAGTTCAAGCCCGTTAATAACCCGCTATATATCTGGGCTCAATATTGGCCCGATGAGATTTCGGCCTGTTAATGGCCCATTCAGTAGATGGGCCAATTTTCACGATGTACATCTTTCAGCCTTTTAGTGACCCATTTAAATATTAGGCTAATTTCCGGCCCGGTGTGTCTTTCAGCCTGTTGACGGCCCATAAATCAGTTGGGCCATTTGTAGTCGGACCTGAGCTTCGGCCTTTTAGCGACCCATTTAAGATGTGAGACAATTTCCGGCTCGGTGTGTCTTTCAGCCTCGTGATGGCCCATATATCTGTTGGGCCATTTGTAGTTGGACCTGAGTTTTGGCCTTTTAGCGACCCATTTAAGTGTTGGGCCGATTCTCGGCCCTGTGTGCCTTTCAGCCTGTTAACGGACCATAAATGAGTTGGGCCATTTGTAGTCGGACCTGAGTTTTGGCCTTTTAACGGCCCATGCCCTTCATGGTCCAATACCAACCCGGTTTCTCTTTCGGCCTGCTAAAGGCCCACAACACAGTTGGGCCATTTACAATACAACTTGATTTTCGGCCTCTTAGTGGCCCATGCTCTTCATGGTCCAGTACAAGCCCACTGTCTCTTTCGGCCTGCTAAAGGTCCACAGTTGTTGGGCCATATGTAGCCCGAACTTAGTAACGGCCTGTTAACGGCCCGTGAAATCAATTGCGCCCACCTGTTGCCCGCTTCGATGTCAGCCTGTTAACGACCGGGAGTTAAGAGGGCCGACCATTAACTTTCGGCCTGGTAACGGCCCATTAACTTAATGGGCCCACTAAAGTTCGTACATGTCTTTAGGCCAAATTAGATAATTTGAGCCCATTACGACGAGCAATTATGCACAGGACCAAAACCGATCAAGCAAAGGTACGTCATACAGGGAAAAACATTGCCCATCCAGCATATATTATAGGAAATTACATCCACTGGGAAATCAAAGATTGATGCTAGTGCAAATAAATGAACAGAACCTAACGATCTACAACATCACAATCTGCAACCTCAGCACGGATGACGCCCATAAGCATGTGGGCAAGTTCTTGCTGCTTTGCTACACTGTCTCTGAAAACATTGATTAGTTGTTGTGTTGCATGACTCTGCACCTCTGATTCCTCCACCATTTCCATCATTCCTTCAGCCATTAATTGGTTCACAAACATACATTTTTCCGTTGCATTCGAGGCAGAGGATACTGAACAGATTTAGATGGCGATTTTGGCAGGCTTGTATTATTGATAGTGGAGAGTGTCTCGACCACTGCATCATAACATAAATTAGGAGGGGAACCAAACAGATTAATCATGAGTTATTGGCATATTACCTGGCCTAGATTTATTGGAAAGAAACAATGGGGTTGCCTTGCTGTTTTCAGAGTTTGTCTTCTTATCTTCAGCAACCTGCACCAAATTAAGATACTAGCATTGCTATCATTGGCCAAGTCAGATAATAGGAAAGCAACCTTGGCACAATGAATGTTTGGGCAACTAGCCAACACCAAATTAACACAATATGGCACAACTATCATCAACCAGGTAAGGTAATACGAAAGCAACATTGATACTATGAATGAATGGGCAACTAGAGCAGCTCTACAATTCAGTAATGTGCATGATATGAGATAGTACACTCATGCAGCTCAGTATGCAAAACTACCAGGCAGTTTTCTTCACAAAAATCAACATTGGCGCCTTTAACATTTTGCTACAACTAATTTTAGATCAGGCAAAGGTTGGATTCACGCCGATTAACAAAATACATGCTGATGTAAAAATATAGTATATACAACAGGTACTTACATCAGCATTGGAGCACATAGAATTCCCGCAAGATATTTTCCTCGAATACAATCCCAATGAAGGAAATCTTCTATCATTTAACCTTATTTTCTAAAGAGAGATGGGTAAGAAACATCTAGAAAATATGATCAGAATGCTATAAAATTTCATGATGCGAGGATACGCACACGCTTCTTAGAATGGAGTTAACATTCTTTTGCTGGACTGGAGTGGACTAGTTCTTTGGCCACTCGAATCTTCTTATTATCAGTGGGAGTTGGTTTCTCTGTGCTGGAGCAGTATCTATGAAAAATGGAGTTGGTTTATTATCTCCTGGCGTTTGGATCTTTTGTAAAGACCTGGTTTGTAACCCTTCAGATTCTAACATAGCCGTCTTCCCCTTGCATGCCTTATATAGAAGAATGGTGCTTCAATTATAAAACATGCTACATCAGAGATGGAATAGGTACTGAATAATAGAAAGGCATGACATATTGACATGTATTCCCTCCATCCGGAAATAAATGGATGGGTCTAGGCGTATTTCAGTTCTAGATACATCCAGTTTTATCCATTTCTGCGACATGTAATCCGGATGGAGGGAGTATGATGTAAGAGCTAGGGATACGATAGGACAACACAGTAAAAAACACTGAAACCCCACTACAGAACCAAAGTAATCAAACCCACTGATATGAGATAGTACACTCATGCAGCTCAGGATGCAAAACTACCAGGCAGTTTTCCTTACAAAAATCAACATTGTGGCCTTTAATCATCCATTTACCTACAACTAAATTTAGATCATATGAAGGTTGGATTCATGCCGATTAACAAAATGCATACTGATGTAAAAATATAGTGATATACAACAGGTACTTACATCTACATTGGAGTACAGAGAATTCCTGCAAGAATCTTTCCTCACAGACGATACCAGTGCAGAAATTCTTCTATCTATTAAGCTTATTTTCTAAAAGAGAGATGGGTAAGAAACATGTCGAAAATATGATTAGCATGCTATAAAATTTCATGATGCAAGGATACGCACACGCTTCTTAGAATGGAGTTGACATATTTTTGCTGGACTGGAGCGGACTAGTTCTTTGGCCACTGGAATCTTCTTATTATCAGTAGGAGTTGGGTTTCTCTATGCTGGAGCAGTATCTATAAAACCTGGAGTTGGTTTATTATCTCCTGGTGTTTGGATCTTTTGCAAAGACCTGGTTTGTAACCCTTCAGATTTTAACATAGTCGTCTTCCCCTTGCATGCCTTGTATAGAAGAATGGTGCTTCAATTATAAAACATGCTATAGCAGAGAGATGGAATAGGTACTGAAGAATAGAAAGGCATGACATATTGACATGTATTCCCTCCATCCAGAAAAAAATGGATGGGTCTAGGCGTATTTCAGTTCTAGATACATCCTTTTTTATCCATTTCGGCAACATGTAATCCGGACGGAGGGAGTATGGTGTAAGAGCTAGGGATACGACAGGACAACACAGCAAAAAAACACTAGTTGAATGTAAAACTGTATGCTAGCGGAATACGTACAGAAATAATTAAGGCAACATACACGTGTATGATTGGGAAAATAAGATGGCATTACAACAGAGCACTAGAACAACACTTCAATGTAAAAAAACATGGTATGGTAGACAGATGAAGTACATACTGATGAATAACAATGCATAAGATATTGAGAAGCATGATGTCCAAATTAAGCAGATGCATTGAGATAGAGTAGAATGACAGTACTTGAATTTGAAAACATGTTATCATGAATGGAATAGGTACTGAAAAACAGGAAGGCATGACATATTTACATGCATGATCAGCATGCTAAGCACATGGCATTGCAACATAGTAGATACACTCCAGGACATTATATGCATGTTGTACCCATATCACGGGCCAAGTTAGAGCAAGGACCTTGTGGGGTGAAGAGGATTCAACATCTTTCTGCAAGTCTTCTGAAGAACTGCCTGTACATGTTCCATCATATTGGGTACCATTGACATCAAGTTTATTGGCCTTTACATTGCTCGGTGAGGTTCTTGTGGATATATCAGTGTGTGCAATTATATCTAACGTGCATGGAAGACAGCTAGTAGTTAGATTTATGTAATGAGTGCCTGTAGGAGACGACATAAATAGTAGGACTAGGGTTAACTAGCAGCAACAGGTCTCAAAAACTAAAGGGAGACCACAGATGAAAGCTACAGAATATGTATCATTTGTACTCGAGATTAACTAGATGGCACACAAAAGTATTAAAGAACAACATAGGTAATACTAGAAGTGGTATACTACTATAATCACCAGCCTGTGGGATAGCATTGGCTGATGGATGATAACTATGGAACAACGTTACCTAAAGAACAAGTATCTTAGCTGAACTATGGAACAGCGTTAACTCCTGAACAAGACCCGTAAGAGATCAGCATGAATATACAGTGAAATGTGATAATCTATTTTCCATGCTTATATGAATAACAAAGCCATAAATGTTGCACACAAGTAAGATGAGGGTACAACCTATCTGGCCGCCATCCATAGGAGTGAGCATCATGTGCTGACTTGTCGATGGCCCTGCAGTTCTTGTGGCTGTCCATGTCGGGCACGTGTATTCGATGCAGGGAACTGTTGAATGGGGACTATAACTCCCTTCTGGTGTATGCTTCCCTTGTTGTAGCAGCTTCGGTGAGTTGGAAGACGGTGTGGCTGAAGATGCAGATAACGCATAATGTTAAGAATGACACATCTCTTTGATCTGAAGAAATGCACTAAGAGATCAACAACAAGGTACGAGAGTGGTCACATGTTTGTTGACTGAGACTAAATTGGGGTCACACGATTTTATTTTATTTTGGTACTGTCCGATCAACGCCGGATGGCTTGACGGCCGTCTTGTGCCTCTCGGCTGACACTGTTAGGAATCTTCCCTGAAGAGCCAGCGACCAATGGCAGAGCAGCTTGCCTCCACCGTCCGTGGCCCCAGCCAAAACCCCGCTCCCCGCCGCACCGTGCTGCCGTGGTTGCGCCGCCCCCGGGCCAATCCACAAAGACTCCCCGTCATCCAGATCCGGCGGCGGCAGTACCTTGAACCCACGCAACTCAAAGATAACCATCTAAGCGCTGCTTCCGCGGCGAACTTGCATCCCGCACCCTTACGTTAGACACCAGCCAACCGGCAGCCTAGGAGCTCCGCCGCCTCGAGGGGTGCTCCTTCCCATTGGGAATCGATTGGTCCAGAATAAAAAGTCAGACAACTGATGTCTAAATAAAGTGATTTGAGATGAGGGTGAGACCTATCTGGCGGCTTGGTGAAGTAGGCAGGTCCAGCTGCCGAGTCGGTGAGGCCGGCGCGGTTGCGGTGGCCACCGGCGACAGGGAAACAACGATGTCGCGACGGTCGATGGCTACGGGGAAGCAGCGCCGGGACTCTGGACGGATCCGAAGTTGGAGACCGTGAACAACGGGGGGGGGGGGGGGGTGAATCGGCTCCGGTACGGTTCACGCGGCCGTCGTCGAGGCAGCTCCAGCAGCACGGAGTAAGAGGCACACGACCCAGTGCACGATGGCAAATGGACAGCGTCTCCGGCATTAGGGAGGAGGGCGGCTGTGAAATTGGTGCGGTGGGGGCGCCATGGAGGAGGGGCTGAGGTTTCACGGCTCGAGAGAAGGGAGCTTCCGGGGAGAAGGTGATTTGGCGCCCACGAGGTATGAACGGGGGGGGGCATTGGGAGGGGAGTGGAACCATGTTTTATGGACGTATTTGTCTTAAATGTGAGGGGGAGTTACAGTTCTACCCCTGCCTTTAGGCTTCTCGGCTTGGGTATGTGTACTGAGGGTCGAGGATAGTAGAGTAACTTTGCTTCTCCCCAAAAAGTGGGAGGGAGCAATTTCAGGCGAGGAGGGCGTGTTTTGAAATATAGTGTGTGCGAGCGATTTTGGGCGAGGAGAGCGTGTTTTGAAATAGTGGGCACGAGCTATTTCGGGTGAAGAGAGCGTGTTTTGCTGACCATGGTTTATAAATTATTCGGCACATGTCATTTCAGCCTAGGAGAAGGCGCGCTTGGATGAAGTTACGAACCTACCCTCGATGCACAACGGTCTAATTAATGTGTGTCCCACATAGGACGGTAATTTTGCGTCTCCCATTTATTTGCTCGGGCGAATTCCACCGAGCATAGGATGTTTAACGGTTCATTCAAAATTTGGGAGAACGAGCATCCACGTCTACCTTACCAAGTCGATTCGAGACAAATTTAGAAATATTAGCTTGCCACTTCTTTTTTAGATGGAGAGATGATGCTCGGGAGTAATGTGTTTTACATGCTCGTTGCTAGCGATTTACTATATGAAAAATAGTTGACCCACTCAAAAACAGGAATCAAACCCAAAATGAAATATCTCGATTCAATGAAATAGCTCGTTCACCAGGTTAAAATAGTGAACTAAATCCAAAATTGAACACCTCAATCGAATAGCATGTTGTGCAGTATTATAGTACTCCATGAACATGTTGAAAGTCAAATTAATGAACTTGTTTGATATACGCATATATCCGTTCATGTGTGGATTGCAGACAACATGTTCTCCAATTTAAATATTTGAATGCAAGTTTATATCAAAGCATGGTTTATATCAGTCTTTGATGCATAAAATGCGACCCCCTTCTCCCGGACTCCTGCTCTCTCTCTCTCTCTCTCTCGCCGACAATCTTCAATTTTGTCGCACGCATCCAACACACAAACCTTGTTGGTCCTCTCTCTTTCTCTCCATACCTCTCTCTCTTTGTGAGTGTGTGTGGGGGGGGGGGGTCTTTCTAGTTCGCATGCATATATATACTCCATCTATAGGTCTCTCTCGCACACTATGTATGATTCTCTAGTCCAAGCTAGATATCTTGGGTGCACTCATCGTACGCACACAAATTCCTTGGCTCGTTGCCCGTAACTCTCTCACGCACCACTCTGTTGTCTCGGAGCTCTCCCCCCTCTCTCTCAAACTCTCCATCTACCTGGGTCACACATACACATGCATATCTCACTCGCACTCGATAGGCCCATCTAAAACTCTATCTCTCTCCCTCGTTCTCTCTCCATATCACACGCACACACACACAATCTCATGCCTAGCTAGCCAAGTATGATGGTATCTCACTCAATTGTAGGCACAAGCAGTACCCCCTATATGTATATGACTAGCTAATATTAGTCTCCATCACAAACATGTGCATGGTCTATCTCGATTTCTCTCGGGGCATCTTTCTATCGCGCACACACCTCCCTCAATCTCCCACCCATATAGTCCCCTGATGATCTTGAGGGGGTCTCTCTATCACAAACACACCCTGTCGCCCTCCCCATGTGTCCATGTTCTCCATGTGTCCCTCTCGACCTTTGTTCGTTGTTGGCTAGACCTCTATTGGACATGTGCTATAGGGGTGTCTCTCTCCGTTGCAAACAATCACACACTAGCTATCTTCGTGTATCTCCTCGCCTCGCTTTTCTATCCCGGAGATGCATGCGTGATATGTTTGCCTAAGAAACGAAAAAAACACACTCTCTCTAATTTATCGTTTGTTGTCACTTTCTCTTTCACACACATACTCTTTTTGCACACTTACTCATTCTCCTTCACACGCACTTGATCCCTCTCGACTTAGGCACTCTCCTCGGTCCATAGCATATTTATTTATTGAAAAGTCAAACATCAGAAAGTTTGACCATGTACGTGGAGAAAAACAATTACATTTGGAACGCCAAACATATACCATTAGATTCACCATGAGATGTAGTTTCGTATGATGTATCTTTGGTATTGAAGATATAAATAACACTTGTGTAAACCTGATCAAAGTTTCCAAAGTTTGACTTCTAAAAAAATTACATGCACTGCATTATCAAGCGGATGGAATATCTCTTTCCCCCTCTCAGCTATGTGACGCACCATTCAGCCTTATCGGGGCTCCTCAATCTCTCTCAAACTTTATATCTCCCTGGTTCACACATACACATGTCTCGCTCGCGCTATACATATAGACCCATCCAACACTCTCCGCACTTGTTCTCTCTCTATGTGACACGCACCCCCTAATAAGTACCATAATCCCTCACTCCATCATAGGCACAAGCACCCCCCCTAAGTATGATTATCTCTCACTAGCCATCAGGAACACACATATTGTCTCCTTCCATCCATACGTCTATCTCGATATCTCTCGGGGTATCTTCTATCGCGCACATACCTTGTCACTCGATCTCCCACCCATGTAGTTCCATCATGATCTCCAAGGGATCTCTTTATGACAAACAAACACTCTCTCCTCCCCATGTCTGCATTTTCTCCATACGTCTCTCTCGACCTCTCTCCCTTTTTTTTTCAGACCCCTCTTGGCCACGTGCTAGGGGTCTTGCTCTCTCGGTTGCAAACAACCACACACTATCTCCTCACCTTGCTTTCGTTGTGGAAGATGCATGTGTGATATGTTTGCATAAGACACACACGTTTTTCTCGACTTTTATCGAGTGTTGTCCATGTCTCTTTCACACACGCACACACATTTGTTTCACTCACTCTTTCTATTTCACTCTCTCTCTCTAGTTAGGGACTCTCTCACGTCCATAAGCATATGGATGTTTTGAAAAGTCAAACCTCAGAAAAGTTTGACCAGGTATATGTGGAGAAAAACATTTACATCTGGAAAGATCATTAGATTCATCACAACATGTACTTACTTCATACTCTTTGGTATTGTAGATGTAAGTAATTTCTTTATAAACTTGGTCAAAGTTTCAAAATTTTGACTTTTAAAAAAATGTTGGAACTACATTATCGAACTGAGGGAGTAACTCTTTCTCTCTCTCTCTCTCTGCTATCTCTCACGGGCCTCCCCTCTCACACGAACACTCTATACCGACGGATTATACGCTCACCGTGTCAGCGTATAGCTCCGTATATTGTTTAGTTGACCGGTCAACCAGTCCACATGCTGCCTTGTCATCTCATGTTCTGTATCTTTGTGTGCTGGCCCATGTGGCAGTGGGTGAAAATAAGTAAACTAGAGGCCCATCTGACACGTGGTGAAGTAAACGAAGTTGAAACCACTTGGGGTAGCACCCCGCACGCTAGTAAATTGAGGGCGCATTGAGGACACACTTCTTCTGCATGGAGGATGCACTCGCGCACAATTCACCACTGCGCGGCGGCATGCACAGAAGGATGAACTCGCGCACACCCAGCACACAACACACACCAGCACACGTGTACACTGGCGTCACTGCCGGTTGAGATGGACGGCAAGGCAGCCAACAAGCGGAGGCGGCTCAAGCCAAAACCGCATCCTGCGAGCCTGGACTTCATCAACAGCCTCCCCAACGACATGATCCTCGTCACCATCAGCCTCCTCCCCACCAAATCTGCCGTGCGGACCGCCCTGCTCTCCCGGCGGTGGCGCCCCCTCTGGCGC
This sequence comes from Triticum urartu, assembly GCF_056163025.1. Lineage (NCBI taxonomy): Eukaryota > Viridiplantae > Streptophyta > Magnoliopsida > Poales > Poaceae > Triticum > Triticum urartu. Next base: position 408,532,064 of record NC_141873.1, read on the forward strand.
CGCGTCCTCCTCAACCTCACCGTCGATAGCTGCCTATGCGACGGGGATTGCAAACGCATGGACGCAGTCTCCAACATCCTTTCATCGTACCCTGGGCCATCCAGACGCCTTGACATCTGCATGTTCAGTACCAACTGCAAGGTCCAACCCAAGTTCGAGGAGTGGTTCTTATCCCCCACCCTAGATAAGCTCGAGGAGCTCAGCTTTGAAGCTGGACGATGTCGCTCTCTGCCACCGTCCGTGCTCCGCCTCACGCCAACGCTGCGCTGCGCCAGCTTCAGCTCCTGCTATCTTCCCTAGATTAATGCCGCGCCCGCCCTTCTTCTCCCTCAACTCAAGCAGCTCGACCTCTTCGATGTTATCATCTCGAAGAAGGTTATGGAGCACCTGCTCCGTAGCTCTATTGCGCTCGAGTACCTTCGTCTTGAGCAGATCCACAGGTTCATTAGCCTCCACATCGCCTCGACGAATCTCCGATGGATTTATGTGTCTTGCTGGCCCCGCAACAAGACATCAATTGGGAAGAGATCACTCAGCTGTTCCACGTTATGGTCATTGAGAATGCGCCTTTCCTTGAGAGATTGCTTGTATCGGATCTAGAAGGTCCAACAAAAATCAGGGTCATTGACGTGCCGAAATTGACAGCATTGGTGCATTCGTCTGCCAAATTCTCCGAACTCTTTATTTGATCCGTAATCGTTCAGGTACAGCACTCATCTTCTTCTCCATCTTCTTGAAATTCACATTTTTAAATTTCTTCTTGAAGTATTTACGACCGTCTTCCAGAAAATGATTCCCACAAGCTTGACCTAGTCTATGCGCACAGTGAAGATCTTGGCAATAAAATCTATCAGCCCCAATCTTGATCAAGTTGTTGGATTCCTTACATGCTTTCCGTGCATGGAGAAGCTACTCATCGAGGTGAAACTTCTTTCCTATTAATAAATGGTAATCACAACGTAGCTCAAATTTTTCGTAATTTTCCCAAATTACAATGACAAGTGTAGTGTTCAAAACTGCATCTACGCACTGCACTAAAAGAAATGTTTTTAGTATTTTTTCTCACGTGATCACCGGCATCATTTTTTTGTTGTACTACTATAGTAGCCTAGGCTAGTTATAGTGGAAAGTAACTTAGACTACTCCAGTAACTCTATGGTTACCCTAAGAGCAAGTACTACCTCCGTCCTGGTTTACTCTTCCTATTTTGTAGTATCAAAATTTGACCATAGATTTAACTGACAAAATGTTAATGCATGTCACTAAGAACTATATCGTTGGACTCGTATTTGAACATAATTTTAAATGGTGTAATTTTTAGTGACATGCATTGGCATTTTCTTACGTAAATCTATGGTCAAAATTTTATACTAAATAAGAGGTAGTACAAAAGTGGGCTATAACGGCCCTCCACTATGTAGGGCAAAACATGTGCCAAATTCACTTGTGATGCATTTGGCATCGATGCCCCTCCATTGCTCACCTGGTGCCCCAATCTGGATCACCTACTTTGCTCCGGTGCCAAATTAATAACTCACGCAATGAAAAAACACTTGTATGGGAGAGAGAGAGGACTGAGGCAATAAAAAACACTTTTTTGGGAGAGTGAGAGACTGGAAAGAGAGAGAGAGAGAGTGCAAAAATATCACTAGCCAGCCAACCCTATCGTATGAGCGAATGATATTGGTACCTCTTAATGACATGGCAATCTTATACAGCCAGCTGCTCTAATATGTTCTCTTCTTTTGCAGATAAAAAATACCCGAAAGTGAAAAATGTGCTGCATGATACGTCTCCAACGTATCTATAATTTTTTATTGTTCCATGCTATTATATTATCTGTTTTGGATGTTTATGGGCTTTATTATGCACTTTTATATTATTTTTGGGACTAACCTATTAACCCAGAGCCCAGTGCCAGTTTCTGTTTTTCCCTTGCTTCTGTGTTCCACAGAAAAGGAGTATCAAATGGAGTCCAAACAGAATGAAACCTTCGGGAGCGTGATTTTTGGAACGAACGTGATCCAGGAGACTTGTAGTTGAAGTCAAGGAAGCTTCGAGGTGGCCACGAGGCAGGGAGGCACGCCTGCCCCCCTGGGCGCGCCCCCACCCTCGTGGGCCCCTCGTGGCTTCCCTGACCGACTTCTTTCGCCTATATATATCCATATACCCTAAAAACATCGTAGAGTAGAATAGATCAGGAGTTCCGCCGCCAGAAGCCTCCGTAGGCACCGAAAACCAATCTAGACCCATTCCAGCACCCTGCCGGAGGGGGGAATCCCTCTCCAGTGGCCATCTTCAACATCCCGTCGCTCTCCATGAAGAGGAGGGAGTAGTTCTCCCTCGGGGCTGAGGGTATGTACCAGTAGCTATGTGTTTGATCTCTCTCTCGTGTTCTTGAGTCGGCACGATCTTGATGTATCGCGAGCTTTGCTATTATAGTTGGATCTTATGATGTTTCTCCCCCTCTACTCTCTTGTGATGAATTGAGTTTTCCCTTTGAAGTTATCTTATCGGATCGAGTCTTTAAGGATTTGAGAACACATGATGTATGTCTTGCATGTGCTTATCTGTGGTGACAGTGGGATATCACGTGATCCACTTGATGTATGTTTTGGTGATCAACTTGCGAGTTCCGTGACCTTGTGAACTTATGCATAGGGGTTGGCACACGTTTTCGTCTTGACTCTTCGGTAGAAACTTTGGGGCACCCTTTGAAGTTCTTTGTGTTGGTTGAATAGATGAATCTGAGATTGTGTGATGCATATTGTATAATCATACCCACGGATACTTGAGGTGACATTGGAGTGTGTAGGTGACATTAGGGTTTTGGTTGATTTGTATCTTAAGGTGTTATTCTAGTACGAACTCTATGATAGATCAAACGGAAAGAATAGCTTCATGTTATTTTACTCCGGACTCTTGAATAGATCGATCAGAAAGGATAACTTTGAGGTGGTTTTGTACCCTACCATAATCTATTCGTTTGTTCTCCTCTATTAGTGACTTTGGAGTGACTCTTTGTTGCATGTTGAGGGATAGTTATATGATCCAATTATGTTATTATTGTTGAAAGAACTTGCACTAGTGAAAGTATGAACCCTAGGCCTTGTTTCCGAGCATTGCAATACCGTTTACGCTCAATTTTATCATTAGTTACCTTGCTGTTTTTATATTTTCAGATTACAAAAACCTTTATCTATCATCCATATTGCACTTGTATCACTATCTCTTCGCCGAACTAGTGCACCTATACAATTTACCATTGTATTGGGTGTGTTGGGGACACAAGAGACTCTTTGTTATTTGGTTGCAGGGTTGTTTGAGAGAGACCATCTTCATCCTACACCTCCCACGGATTGATAAACCTTAGGTCATCCACTTGAGGGAAATTTTCTACTGTCCTACAAACCTCTGCACTTGGAGGCCCAACAATGTCTACAATAAGAAGGTTGTGTAGTAGACATCACTACACTATAACAATCTCATCGAATGCCTTGATCTCCATCTTACAGAAATTAATTTGATCGACTACCGAGGCAGCACATCAGAGATTAAATTTGCCAGGTTCTTTTTTCTAGAGGCAAGTGTGCTCAAGGTAATGAGGTTTGGCATTCTCTGGCGCAACAATGAATGGCGTGCTGATCACCGTAAGCATCTAATCCTAAATGACAAAGTCTCCGCAGAAGCTGAATTTGTTTTTGAAACATCAAGTGGCCAGAGACTCGAAAACTTATTTGCCCATTAGTGACTTGTTAGGGCGGTGGATTTTAGTTTGTATGATAATGCTGCATCCAGCTAAAGTAACAAAAGTTCTTACGTAAACTTCCTAGTAATTCCCTCTTCGTAGGTGCAGCATTACTCCTAACATTTGTAATATCAGTTTGAAACTTGTAATATTGTCGTGTCCTATTCCTGCGTTTTCAAAATCCCGCGAATCAAACAGGTCCTGAGTTGGTGATGATGTTGTGCCTGCCATCTTTCACCAATAGCCATCGGATCTAGATCTGACGCATACAAACCAAACTTCTCCAGTTTTGCAAAAAGATGATCGCACGTGTTCCCTATTTACAAACAACTCCTTGTCTCTCACAATCAGCCTTATCTCCTCCCCACCACATCTACAAGGCCATGGAAAAATCTGGCGCGATGGCCGCTGCCGGCGCCGTCCACCCCCCAATCTTGGCATTCCGTGCAATGCACGGGCATCTACGCATGGGAAATTATGTTGAACATGGCTATTTATAAGTAGGCTAGGTCTACAGCCATGATGATAGTGACTGTAGACGGTGAGGCTGACTATGGTATGCCAAACACGGCGCCTATACTCAGGTGTCATCTCCGGCGTAGGGTCTTGTCACTTCACTATGAGGAACAGCACGTAATAATTTGACCAATGGGTAGTACAGTGCTACTACGTTGGTAGTACTACTACTACTACTAGTACTAGCAGCACCGTCTGGATTTAGTAGTACTACCACGTCCATCTGGATTTAGTATTTGACTAGCAATATCCAGTAATGCATGTCACAAAAAATGTACTACTCCCTCTGCTAAATAAATACATGGTGTATTGTTTTATTCCTTTCGGCGAGATAACTTAATGTCTTTTTGCTACTTAATAGGATTACATGCAATGAACTAACCACTGCATGTGATGTTTGGTAGTCTCAAGTCATTGAAAGCATGCACGGGCATGGAGGGGGACGCAACTTCATTGACTTACTGCACCTGCCTTTGGGTGTATGACACATGGGCCCAACGGGTGGCTGGCCAACCTGTCATATAGCCAAAGGCAGGTGCAGTAGAGGGGCGAGGAGTAGATGGCCAACACGCACATGAATTCAACGCAGTCTGCAATTCTCATATAAAGGCTTCCGCCAGTCCAATCTATGAAATCCTACGCACCTACGCACCCAAGGGAAACAGTGATCACTCCAATCGCAAGATCAGTTGACTAGAAGCTAGACCCAGGGACGCGATGAGCGCGAGCATCAGCCAGCTATGCCAGATGATCCACGACGCTGGCCTGCGGCCCGGCATTGAGGAATGTCTCCAGGTAGTGCTTGAGGCCGCCAGGGCGAGGGGCCGCTTGGACGACATCTTTGTCTCCTTGTTCGACGAGGTCCTCGTCGGCTTCCTCGACAAGTTCACCATCATCAAGAAGCTCGCGGACGACCTTGATGTACGCCTCCAGCCCACGTGCCCAGGCTCTGCGATCCAGCCACCCTCAATGGCCTCTATGGTGACAACCTCTTCGACGCACTGGTGGACCTGCGACTTGTTGGGGAACGTATGAATTTCAAAAATTTCCTATGCACATACATAGGATCATGGTGATGCATAGAAACGAGAGGGGAGAGTGTGTCCACGTACCCTTGTATACCGAAAGTGGAAGCGTTAGCACAACACGGTTGATGTAGTCGTACGTCTTCACGATCCGACTGATCCAAGTACCGAACGCACGGCACCTCCGAGTTCAGCACACGTTTAGCTCGATGACGTCCCACGAACTCCGATCCAGTAGAGCTTCACGGGAGAGTTTTGTCAGCACGACGGCGTGATGACGGTGATGATGATGCTATCGATGCAGGGCTTCGCCTAAGCACCGCTACGATATAATTAAGGTGGATTATGGTGGAGGGGGGCACCGCACACGGCTAGAATAGATCAATAGATCAACTTGTGTGTTCTAGGGTGCCCCCTGCCCCTGTATATAAATGAGCAAGGGGGAGGCCGGCCGGCCCTCCTAGGGCGCGCCAGGAGGAGGAGTTCTCCTCCGAGTAGGAGTAGGACTCCCCTTTCCTACTCCTACTAGGAGGAGGAAAGGAAGGAGGAGAGGGAGAAGGAAGGAGAGGGAGGAAAAGGAGGAAAGGGGGGCCGACCCCCTAGTCCAATTCGGTTTGGGCTAGGGGGCGCGCGCCCTGCCTCCTCTCTTCCACCAGTTGGCACATGAGGCCCATTACTTCTTCCTCATATTCCCGTAACTCCCCGATACTCCAAAAAATACCTGAATCACTTGGAACCTTTCCGATGTCTGAATATAGTCGTCCAATATTTCGATCTTTATGTCTCGAATATTTTGAGACTCCTCGTCATGCCCCGATCTCATACGGGACTCTGAACTAACCTTGGCACATCAAATCACATAAACTCATAATACAGATCGTCACCGAACATTAAGCGTGCGGACCCTACGGGTTCGAGATCTATTTAGACATGACCGAGACACGTCTCCAGTCAATAACCAATAGTGGAACCTGGATGATCATATTGGCTGCCACATATTCTACGAAGATCTTTATCGGTCAAACCGCATAACAACATACGTTGTTCCCTTTGTCATCGGTATGTTCCTTGCCCGAGATTCGATCGTCGGTATCTCAATACCTAGTTCAATCTCGTTACCGGCAAGTCTCTTTACTTGTTTCGTAATGCACTATCCCGCAACTAACTCATTAGTTGCATTCCTTGCAAGGCTTATAGTGATGTGCATTACTGAGAGGGCCCAGAGATACCTCTCCGACAATCGGAGTGACAAATCCTAATCTTGTTCTATGCCAACTCAACAAGTACCATCGGAGACACCTGTAGAGCACCTTTATAATCAGCCAGTTATGTTGTGATGTTTGCTAGCACACAAAGTGTTCCTCTGGTATCCGAGAGTTGCATAATCTCATACTCCTAGGAACATGTATAAGTTATGAAGAAAGCAATAGCAACAAACTAAACGATCATCATGCTAAGCTAACGGATGAGTCAAGTCAATCACATCATTCTCTAATGATGTGATCCCATTAATCAAATTACAACTCATGTCTATGGCTAGGAAACTTAACCATCTTTGATTCAACGAGCTAGTCAAGTAGAGGCATACTAGTGACACTCTGTTTGTCTATGTATTCACACATGTACTAAGTTTCCGATTAATACAATTCTAGCATGAATAATAAACATTTATCATGATATAAGGAAATATATAATAACTTTATTATTGCCTCCAGGGCATATTTCCTTCAGTCTCCCACTTGCACTGGAGTCAATAATCTAGTTCACATCTTTATGTGATTAGTTCACATCTCCATGTGACTAATACCCAAAGGGTTTACTAGAGTCAATAATCTAGTTCACATCGCTATGTGATTAATACCCAAAGAGTGATCATGTTTTGCTTGTGAGAGAATTTTAGTCTACGGGTCTGCAACATTCAGATCTGTATGTATTTTGCAAATTTCTATGTCTACAATGCTCTGCATGGAGCTACTCTAGCTAATTGCTCCCACTTTCAATATGTATCCAGATCGAGACTTAGAGTCATCTAGATTGATGTAAAAAGCTTGCATCGACGTAACTCTTTACGACGAACTCTTTTATCACCTCCATAACCGAGAAAATTTTCCTTAGTCCTCTAAGGATAATTTTGACCGCTGTCCAGTGATCTACTCCTAGATCACTATTGTACTCCCTTGCCAGAATCATGCTGAGGTATAAAATAGGACTGGTAAATAGCATGCATACTTTATAGAACCTATGACTGAGGCATAGGAATGACTTTTCATTCTCTTTCTATTTTCTGCAGTGATCGGGTTTTGAGTCTTTACTCAACTTCACACCTTGCAACATAGGCAAGAACTCCTTCTTTGACTGTTCCATTTTGAACTACTTCAAAATCTTGTCAAGGTATGTACTCATTGAAAAAACTTATCAAGCATATTGATCTATCTCTATAGATCTTGATGCTCAATGTGTAAGCAGCTTCATCAAGTCTTTATTTGAAAAAATCTTTTCAAACACTCCTTTATGCTTTCTAGAAAATTCTACATTATTTTCGATCAACAATATGTCATTTACATATACTTATCAGAAATGTTGTAGTGCTCCCACTCACTTTCTCATAAATACAGGCTTCACCGCAAGTCTGTATAAAACCATATGCTTTGATCACTTTATCAAAGCATATATTCCAACTCCGAGATGCTTGCACCAGTCCATAGATGGATCCTGGAGCTTGCTCACTTTGTTAGCACCTTTAGGGTCGACAAAACCTTCTGATTGCATCATATACAACTCATCTTTAAGAAATCCATTAAGGAATGCAGTTTTGACATCCATTTGCCATATTTCATAAAATACGGCAACTGCTAACATGATTCGGACAGACTTTTAAGCATTGATACGAGTGACAAAATCTCATCATACTAAACACCTTGAACTTGTCGAAAACATTTTGCGACAATTCGAGCTTTGTAGATAGTAACACTACTATCAGCGTCCGTCTTCCTATTGAAGATCCATTTATTCTTAATGACTCACCGATCATCGGGCAAGTCAATCAAAGTCCATACTTTGTTCTCATACATGGATCCCATCTCAGATTTCATGGCCTCAAGTCATTTCGCGGAATCTGGGCTCATCATCGCTTCCTCGTAGTTCGTAGGTTCGTCATGGTCTAGTAACATGACTTCCAGAAAGGATTACCGTACCACTCTGGTGCGGACCATACTCTGGTTGTCCTACGAGGTTCGGTAGTAACTTGATCTAAAGTTTCATGATCATCATCATTAGCTTCCTCACTAATTGGTGTAGAGATCACTAGAACTGATTTCTGTGATGAACTACTTTCCAATTCGGGAGAAGGTACAATTACCTCATCAAGTTCTACATTCCTCCCACTCACTTCTTTCGAGAGAAACTCCTTCTCTAGAAAGGATCCATTCTTAGCAACGAATGTCTTGCCTTTGGATCTGTGATAGAAGGTGTACCCAACTGTCTCCTTTGGGTATCCTATGAAGACACATTTCTCCGATTTGGGTTTGAGCTTATTAGGATGAAACTTTTCACATAAGCATCGCAACCCCAAACTTTAAGAAATGACAACTTTGGTTTCTTGCCAAACCACAGTTCATATGGCGTCGTCTCAACGGATTTAGATGGTGCCCTATTTAACGTGATCCAGCTGTCTCTAATGCATAACCCCAAAACGATAGTGGTAAATCGATAAGAGACATCATAGATTGTACAATATCTAATAAAGTATAGTTACGATGTGCAGACACACCATTACATTGTGGTGTTCCAGGTGGCGTGAGTTGCGAAACTATTCTGCATTGTTTCAAATGAAGATCAAACTCGTAACTCAAATATTCTCCTCCATGATCAGATCATAGAAACTTTATTTTCTTGTTACGATGATTTTCCACTTCACTTTGAAATTATTTGAACCTTACCCATACCTTACTCAAATCATCTGTGAAGGTCAGAAAATAATGATACCTGCCGCGAGCCTCAACACTCATCGGACTGCATACATCAATATGTATTATTTCCAACAAGTCTGTTGCTCGCTCCATTGTTTCGGAGAACGGAGTCATAGTCATCTTGCCCATGAGGCATGGTTCGCAAGCATCAACCGATTCATAATCAAGTGATTCCAAAAGCCCATCAGCATGGATTTTCTTCATGCGCTTTACACCAATATGACCTAAACGGTAGTGCCACAAATAAGTTGCACTATCATTATTAACTTTGAATCTTTTGGCTTCAATATTATTAATATGTGTATCACTACGATCGAGATTCAATAAACAATTATTCTTTGACTTTAAATGAATAACCGTATTGCAATAAACATGATCAAATCATATTCATGCTTAACGCAAACACCAAATAACATTTATTTAGGTTCAACACTAATCCCGAAAGTATAGGGAGTGTGCGATGATGATCACATCAATGTTGGAACCACTTCCAACACACATCGTCACTTCACCCTTAAATAGTCTCTATTCATTCTGCAACTCCCGTTTCGAGTTACTAATCTCAGCAACTGAACTAGTGTCAAATACTGAGGGGTTGCTATAAACACTAGTAAAGTACACATCAATAACATGTATATCAAATATACCTTTGTTCACTTTGCCATCCTTCTTATTCGCCAAATACTTGGGGCAGTTCTGCTTCTAGTGAGCAGTCCCTTTGCAGTAGAAGCACTTAGTCTCGGGCTTAGGTCTAGACTTGGGCTTCTTCACTTGAGTAGCAACTTGCTTGCCGTTCTTCTTGAAGTTCCCCTTCTTCCCTTTGCCCTTTTATTGAAACTAGTGGTCTTGTCAACCATCAACACTTGATGCTTTTCTTGATTTCTACCTTCGTTGATTTCAGCATCACGAAGAGCTTGGGAATCGTTTCCGTTATCGCTTGCATATTATAGTTCATCACGAAGTTCCAGTAACTTGGTGATAGTGACTAGAGAACTCTGTCAATCACTATCTTATCTTGAAGATTAACTCCCACTTGATTCAAGTGATTGTAGTACTCCGACATTCTGAGCACATGCTCACTAGCTGAACTATTCTCCTCCATCTTGTAGGTAAAGTTGTTGTCAAAGGTCTCATACCTTTCGACATGGGCATGAGTCTAAAATACTAATTTCAACTCTTGGAACATCTCATATGCTCCATGGCATTCAAAACGTCTTTGAAGCCCCGATTCTAAGCCGTAAAGCATGGTGCACTAAACTATCAAGTAGTCATCATATCGAGCTCGCCAAACGTTCATAACGTCTGCATCTGCTCCTGCAATCAGTCTGTCACCTAGCGGTGCATCAAGGACATAATTCTTCTGCGCAGCAATGAGGATAATCCTCAGATCACGGATCCAATCCGCATCATTGCTACTAACATCTTTCAACTTAGTTTTTCTCTAGGAACATATCAAAATAAACGGGGAGCTACATCGCGAGCTATTGATCTACAACATAGTTATGCAAATACTATCAGGACTAAGTTCATGATAAATTAAAGTTCAATGAATCATATTACTAAAGAACTCCCACTTAGATAGACATCCCTCTAGTCATCTAAATGATCACGTGATCCAAATCAACTAAACCATGTCCGATCATCATGTGAGATGGAGTAGTTTTCAATGGTGAACATCACTATGTTGATCATATCTACTATATGATTCATGCTCAACCTTTTGGTCTCCAGTGTTCCGAGGCCATATCTGCATATGCTAGGCTCGTCAAGTTTAACCCGAGTATTCCGCGTGTGCAAAACTGGCTTGCACCCGTTGTATGTGAATGTAGATCTTATCACACCCGATCATCACGTGGTGTCTCGGCACGATGAATTGTCGCAACGGTGCATAGTGAGGGAGAATACTTATACCTTGAAATTTAGTGAGAGATCATCTTATAATGCTACCGCCGAACTAAGCAAAATAAGATGCATAAAGGATAAACATCACATGCAATCAAAATATGTGACATGATATGGCCATGATCATCTTACGCCTTTGATCTCCATCTCCAAAGTACCGTCATGGTCTCTATCGTCACCGGCATGACACCATGATCTCCATCATCTTGATCTCTATCAATGTGTTGTCATATGGTCGTCTCGCCAATTATTTCTTTTGCAACTATTGTTATCGCATAGCGATAAAGTAAAGCAATTACATGGCACTTGCATATTATGCAATAAAGAGACAACCATAAGGCTTCTGCCAGTTGCCGATAACTTTAACAAAACATGATCATCTCATACAACAATTTATATCTCATCATGTCTTGACCATATCACATCACAACATGCCCTGCAAAAACAAGTTAGACGTCCTCTACTTTGTTGTTGCAAGTTTTACGTGGCTGCTACGGGCTGAGCAAGAACTGTTCTTACCTACGCATCAAAACCACAATGATAGTTTGTCAAGTTAGTGATGTTTTAACCTTCTCAAGGACCGGGCGTAGCCACACTCGATTCAACTAAAGTTAGAGAAACTGACACCCGTCAGCCACCTGTGTGTGAAGCACGTCGGTAGAACCAGTCTCGCGTAAGCGTACGCGTAATGTCGGTCCGGGCCGCATCATCCAACAATACCGCCGAACCAAAGTGTGACATGCTGGTAAGCAATATGACTTGTATCGTCCACAACTCACTTGTGTTCTACTCGTGCATATAACATCTACGCCTAAACCTGGCTCGGATGCCACTATTGGGGAATGTAGTAATTTCAAAAATTTCCTACGCACATACACAAGATCATGGTGATGCATAGCAATGAGAGGGAAGAGTGTGTCCACGTACCCTCATAGACCGAAAGCGGAAGCGTTAGCACAACGCGATTGATGTAGTCGTACGTCTTCACGATCCGACCGATCCAAGTACCGAACGCATAGCACCTCCGAGTTCAGCACACGTTCAGCTCAATGATGTCCCAAGAACTCCGATCCAGCAAAGCTTCATGGGAGAGTTTCATCAGCACGACGGCGCGATGACGATGATGATGATGCTATCGACGCAGGGCTTCGCCTAAGCACTGCTACGATATAATCGAGGTGGATTATGGTGGAGGGGGCACCGCACACGGCTAGACTAGATCAATAGATCAATTTGTGTGTAAAGGAGCAAGGGGGGAGGACGGCCGGCCCTCCTAGGGCGCGCCAGGAGGAGGAGTCCTCCTCCTAGTAGGAGTAGGACAGAAGGAAGGAGAGGGAGGAAAAGGAGGAAAGGGGGCCGGCCCCCAAGTCCAATTCGGTTTAGGCTAGGGGGGCCGCGCGCCCTGCCTCCTCTCTTCCACCACTTGGCCCATGAGGCCCATTACTTCTTCCTCGTATTCCCGTAACTCCCCAGTACTCCGAAAAATACCCAAATCACTCGAAACCTTTCCAATGTCCGAATATAGTCGTCCAATATATCGATCTTTACGTATCGAACATTTCGAGACTCTGCATCATGTCCCTGATCTCATCCGGGACTACAAACTACCTTAGGTACATCAAATCACATAAACTCATAATACTGATCGTCACCGAACGTTAAGCGTGCGGACCCTACGGGTTTGAGAACTATGTAGACATGACCGAGACACGTCTCCGGTCAATAACCAATAGAGGAACCTGGATGCTCATATTGGCTCCCACATATTCTAAAAAGATCTTTATCAGTCAAACCACATAACAACATACGTTGTTCCCTTTGTCATTGGTATGTTACTTGCCCGAGATTCGATCGTCGGTATCTCAATACCTAGTTCAATCTCGTTACCGGCAAGTCTCTTTACTCGTTTCGTAATGCACTATCCCGCAACTAACTCATTAGTTGCATTGCTTGCAAGGCTTATAGTGATGTGCATTACCGAGAGGGCCCAGAGATACCTCTCCGACAATCGGAGTGACAAATCCTAATCTCGATCTATGCCAACTCAACAAGTACCATTGGAGACACCTGTAGAGCACCTTTATAATCACCCAGTTACGTTGTGATGTTTGGTAGCACACAAAGTGTTCCTCTGGTATCCGGGAGTTGCATAATCTCATAGTCATAGGAACATGTATAAGTCATGAAGAAAGCAATAGCAACAAACTAAACGATCATCGTCCTAAGCTAACGGATGGGTCAAGTCAATCACATCATTCTCTAATGATGTGATCCTATTAATCTAATGACAAATCATTTCTATGGCTAGGAAACTTAACCATCTTTGATTCAACGAGCTAGTCAAGTAGAGGCATACTAGTGACACTCTGTTTCTCTATGCATTCACACATGTACTAAGTTCCCGGTTAATACAATTCTAGCATGAATAATAAACATTTATCATGATATAAGGAAATATATAATAACTTTATTATTGCCTCTAGGGCATATTTCCTTCACGTCTGCCCGCTGTCGCGCTGGAGAATGTCCACCTCAAGGTCGCGCTCGCCGCGTAGCGCGTGGCGCAGCAAGACACCATCGACATAATCACCCACGTCTATGCGCAAATCATCCACAAGGACAACTACATGCAAGAGGAGGACGATAGGAAGCTGGCCTTCTTGGACTGCCGGGCAACCTTGGACGGCATTGTTCAGAAGCACGTTGAGCTTGCCGCCAACGCCGCTGCTCCTCACACGTCGGTTGTTGATCCGGTGCACTAGGGCGTGAGGATGTCGTTGATGGATCCGTATGTATCTTTATCTTTCCGTCAAATCCATGTAGTAGTATATGGTACTACTAGTAATTATCTTACCTTTCGCATCAACTTCATAATTTTCCTATGTACTCCATGCATGAACCGCACCAGAACCAAATTTCTCATTACTCTAGGGAAAATCGTTATTTCTATCTATCGGTCGTGCCATGGAGCAGAACCAAATTTTACAAGTTACAAGTTCAAAAGGAAAAGCCTGTCGTGTTCGCGTCGCACCCCCACACGGTTGGTCTGGCACGCCGCTCAAGGGGGAATGCATGCTGTGTTGCATTTTCACTTACAAGTGGGACCGTAGTTGAGCAAACCGACTATCGGCAAACCCCCACCCTGCCCACCGTGTGATGGATGAGAAAATAGGAGGGAGAAGAGATGGTTGTAGCATGGACTCCAAGAAAATTGGTGTCAGATGGGACTCGTGTGGGTGGCATGTGCCGTACTGCTAGACATGAATGCTAGTTATGGCCCATGCCACCCCACTATATCGAGGTGCTGGTTACGTAGAACAAATTTCCTGGAGTCCATGCTCAGCCCTCCTCTATCTCTCTTCTCAGCCAGCCAGCAGACGCGCGGAGCCCATCATCTGTTTGCTCATATGCGGTGCCACATGTCAGTGAAAACACAAGATGACCCACTGAACCTGCACATCTTTCACCTCGACGTGCTGGTGATGAAAACAAATCCAATAAAGATCTTCGGTGGCCGCTTTTGGAGTTACTCAGGAGTAGTAAGATTCTATTTACAGTTTAACCCAAGATGCACATTACGTGGCTTCAACTACCACTCTATTTTCTTGCATGACACGACCTGGATGCTGGATGTCCCACGTGTCGGAAAAAGGAGGAAGAACTCGACCAAATCTTTGGTTGTGCTCTCGGATTAGACTAGTTGTGCTAACTTAAAATTTTATTGTGTAGAATGGATGCAAGTTTTGGTATTGGGAAGAAGAGTACAACGATATATTGATAGAGCGCAATTTAGTAGATGTTCTAGCACTTTTAGCTAGCATAGAGGCTAGAGATGAGACTAGTGCACTTGTTGATAGAATAGAGGGTAGACACGTCTACTTCTTTACAATCGAAGAAGAAAGAAGCACGCAGGATCGAGCCTCCGCAGATCAACAATGAATGCATCGAGAAGGCACTAATCCAACTTACAGGAGCAGTTATGGAAGTTGGATATCTTCGAAAATGTATTCTTGTGGTTCTTGTTTTTCTAGTCAAAATTTTGGTGATGTATTTTCATGTACCAAAAAATCAATGATGAAAAAAAGATATGTGTTTGCAAAGAAAAATGTGCACGGCCGGGATGCGTCCGCGCGTTCGATGCACGGCCACCGCATCCGAGAAATGGCCCGGACACGACCCCATTGCCCTACCCAAACGGACAGAATCCGGGAAAATAGGAGGTCCATTTGGGGTCGTGCGTTGGAGTTGGCCTTACAAGAGGGACCGTAGTTGAGGAAACTGACTATTGGTAAACCCCCACCTCGCCCGCCGCGCGATGGCTGAGTTAGAGAAACGACGAGGTTGAAGAGATTGTTGTAGCATGGACTCCAACAAATATGGTGTCAGATGAAGTCGTGCTGGTGGCGTGTGCCGTACTCCTGGACGTGAATGCTGTTCTGGCCCATGCCACCCTACTACTCCTACTACTTATAGTAATAGTATCGAGGATTCGAGGTGCTGGTTACGTACAGCGAACACATTAACATATGGCCCACCTCACACTGTGGCCAAATTTCCTGGAGTCTGTGCTAGGTTAAGAAGTGTTCTGTGTGAGGATGGGTGGTTGGTCTCAAGTTTAAAACTTGTTGTATTACGTATGTAGACGTAGAGATAGTGCAGCATGTGAAGCTAGTACAAATAGTGTACTATTGTTGATTGGCCTCTTCAGATAACCTCGTCGTGGCACCCACTCAGAGAAGCGACTCGAAAGCCATTCATAAATTTAGTAAGTTTATCACAGGCATATCATTTTATTACATACAAACAGGTCATCAACCCACAACAACAATGATGATACATTATAAATACTAAAGTTTTAATCACACAAAAAATAACAAGTAATGAAATGAACTTCAACTCAACCAATCCTCGGCCTTGGAAACGCTTGCTTTGAACCACAAGTGATTCTCTGGGAATGGCCAGCTACTGTCAATCTCGAGACCAACGCAGGGCTGATCATCCAGGCTGAAGCGACCTACTATATCACGACCAGGGTAGGGAACCACCGCAATGTGCGACGTATAGATACAGTTGCTTGTCATAAATGGTAGTAAAGTTGTGTCAACGGCAGTTGGATCGCCTTTCACCATCATTGGATAGTTGTGTCCAAGGAAGAGCGAGTTTGCTCCAAGACTATCAATACTGTACCAGGGAGAAGGTGTTGGCGCTAGCACAGTAGTATCCATCCCGAATACCATACAACGGGTGTTGAAATAGGTTCAGAGAGTGCGACCATGGGAGACAACACCTGCTTCCTTAGTAGTAACATCGGCAGTGGGCTGTATACAGACAAGAAGGAGTGATCCATCAGAAGTTGCCAGGCGCCACTGAGTATATCGGCCCTCCTCGTCCTCATCTCCCCCTTGGTTATAAAAAATTTCAAGTATAGGTGGTGGAATGTCCACAGGACCTTGGAAACACAAGAAGAAGGTTAATTAGTTGAGAAGGGAAACTTGCTAACTCGCATGCATGTGGATGAAACAATTATAATTACGGTGGAAGACAAACGTACCGAAACTACGAGGATTCCATGCAAAAACAGTGCCACGAGTGGTGGCAGCAAACACAAGACCCTCGTATTCAATTGCATCACAATACACATCCGTGTATAGAAACTGATTTTTGAGCAATATCCATCCAGTCGAACCACGAACGATAGCAACAAACTTGTCGAAGATAGCAACAACTTGATAGTTCTTGTAATTCCAAGAGCGGTTGGGAACTCGATAAATTGCTATCTTCCGTAGACGACAGTCACCATGATCATATTCCAACGTATGTAGATCATCGGTGTGCTCAACCTCAGGGCACTCGGAGATTTTTGGAAGTGGAATCCGCTGACGAGTGTACACATTCACAAGTTCCCACTCGCAATTGTACCCAATATAAACAACCCAATCTCCATTTGCGCCTGCCCAAGCCTTGCCCTCAAGCGATGGCATCTTAACATCATACGACATCAACTTGCACAAGGCGAGGCTTCCCTCGTCCCCGCGCGAGTCAGCAGGGTCACGACGAAGAAGATAGGGGAGATCAAACCGCTCCTGGACCCTTGGGTTCCTTATAATGATGTTATTAGTTGAGTCAAGAATGTTCTTGAACGAACCTGCCACACTAGCTGAGGTAATGACGTCGCACCAATCAATGAGTTCCCCCACCACGACTTCTTTTAGATCTGGGAAAGTATAACGGGGTCGTTTCCGGCTTGTTCCCTCCATGGAGAAGACGATCGAACAATGGCAGAAGGAAGGGTGAAGGCAAATGGAGGAGGGAAGAAGAGCGTGCGACAGCAGTTCCAAATTGAGAGGGAAAGGCGAAGAGTCGGTGGACGGTTGCCAGTTTGCCACGGTACACAAAGAGGCGCCCCGGCCTACACGTCCTTTCAGAAATTGTACAAAAGGACTCGCCGTCGTCTCACTGACATGTTGGAACGGGACCACATGTCAACGAAACATGGTGTGTAATTTTGTCGGATCACGGGTTCCGGCAAAACGCTTAAAGTTCGAACACTGGGGTGCGCGTGAAGATCTCCCCCTATCGATCCGCGTCTTAACTTAGCCTAGATCTCACGAACTAACTCAATGAACTCGCAACACAAGGACACAACATTTATACTCGTTTGGGCCACCGTTGTGGTGTAATACCCTACTCTAGTGTGGTGGTGGATTGCCTCTTGGGCTGAGGATGAACAGTACAAGGGGAAGAACAGCCTCCTGAGGTTGAGGTGTTCTTGTGCTTGGCGAACTTGTGTGTGCTCTCATCTTTCTCTCTCTGTGCATTTGCGATCCGGTCTCTCTTGTCCGTCCTTAGCTGCGGTGGTGGCTAGTTCTATTTATAGAGGCCCTGGTCCTCTCCCCAAATATTGAGCGGGAAGGGAGCCAACAACGGCCAATTTGAAAAGGGGACAGCTAGTACAAGCTATCCTGACAAAAGCAGTCTTCGCCTGCCAAAGGCTCTAGTGGTGACGTCATCTTGGGCTCCACGGTGACCTTCATCTTGCCGTCCTTCCAGTCTTGGTCTTGTTGCACCAATATGGAAACCTTTGCTTGATGCATCGGTACTCCGCGCCTGCGCCTACCCCCTTAGCACCAAAGAGGAAACAAGGACGCTGCGCGCTGGCGCCCGCCTGGTCTCGATCGTCATGGCTTACGTCATGAGAACCTCGCGAGGTTTGCCTGGCCTTGAACTCTCCGCCCCTCACAATCCAGCCTAGTGAGGCCGCTCCTGAGGAGGTCTTGTGTCGTCCGCCTCACGAGGCTTGGCCCCTAGCGAGGGTCTTGATTCCTTGTTGACAAAGATGGCCCGTACAGGCCTGCCAGCAAAGCCACGCCGTGGGCCGCAGGCAGGCAAGTCTAGGGACCCCTGTTCCTAGAACGCCGATAGTAGCCCCCAGGCCCAAGGCGTGCTCGGGCTAGGCTTCGAGGCGAAGCCAAGGGTCAAGTGCGGAGCACCGCAGGCCCCAATAGTCTGCGACCTCGGTCGACGCGTGGCGGTTTATTGGACGTGGGCGTCTCCGTTTCCCCATGCTGCCTCAGGAACTGCCCGACTGTCAAAAGGCTGGCGTAGACAGCGTTCACCTTCACTGTTTCCTTCCGCCTTGCTCAGATCCCCTTTCTTGCTCCCCGTTTCTGAAATCTTCAGATCCGCTCCCATCCTTTCCTACATCGGCGACCAATGGCGCCCCAAAGGGTCAAACCCGCCTCATCGCCGGTGCTGTCTGCGGCGAAGGCTTGGTTCGAACCTGCCCTCGACTCGCCCAACGTCTCGGAGAAAAACCTCGCCGCCATGCACCTACTAACGGCGGGGGAGAGTAGTGAAAGGGGGAAGACGGAGCTCCGGGTTGCCTCTGACGTGCCGGAGCCCGAGGGGAGCGCGTTCTTCCCCTTCTTCATGAGCAGCATCGCCGCCGGGTTGATTCCTCCCTTCTCCGATTTCTTCTATGAGGTCCTCGACCCCTACGGGCTGCATGCGCTGCATCTCCATCCCATCTCCGTCCTTCTCTTGTCCATCTTCACCTACTATTGTGAGGCGTATCTGGGCGTGATGCCGTCCGTGGCCCTGCTGCGCCACTTCTTCTTCCTCCGTGCTAGCGAGGGTCATATCTCCGGGTGCGCCAATTTCATCACGGCTGGCAAGGCCAACACGATCTCAAACACCGGGAAGAAGGCCGACATTCTCAGGGCTAAATGGGTCATGATGAGTGCCAAACGTGTCCACCCGCGCTTGGTGCTGCCGACGGAGAAGCCCCAGGCCGACAAGGCATGGTCCTGCGCGAAGCTCACCGACGAGCGGGCGACGTTGGTGCTGGAGCAGATGAAGTCCGACCTGAAGCCTGGCAACACGAAGGCAGCGAGGATTACAGGGGCCATGCTCCTGAGGGAGTTCCTGGCGTTACGCGTGGCTCCGCTCCAGGCCTGCTCGCATCCCTTGTGGGAACTCGGGGATGAAGAGGACAAGGTTCGCTTGAGCTCAGAGGCCCTGTCCGATGAGGAGCTGACCGCAGCTCTCCGCTTCCTGGTTGGGGATGATCAGGTGTAT